>NC_044031.1:393691921-394010254 GCF_901765095.1 Microcaecilia unicolor | reverse complement strand
CAAAACAAAAATGTCCAGGGTGAAAATCTAAATGCTTTGTTCTAGACCTGTTTTTGGAACAAATAAGGCACAAAATAGTGCCCTAAATGACCAGATGACCACTGGAGGGAATCAGGGATGACCCCCCCTTACTCCCCCAGTGGTCACTGAGCCCCCCAGAAATGTGAATAAAAATAGTACTTATCAGCCTCTATGACAGCCTTAGATGTTATAGCCAGATGTATTAGAGTAGCATGCAGGTCCCTGGAGTAGTCTAGTGGTGGGTGCAGTGCACTGTATATGGGTGGTGGACACAGACCCATACCTGCCCCTACCTGTACACTTGTAGTGGAAACTGTGAGCCCTCCAACCAGCACAGATGGGTTATGTATTCCAACAAGGAGATGAAGACTGAGAACCACTGATTTCTGAGAACACATATCACTATGCTATGCAATCCCCAGAGAGCCAGTAGTTCTCAGTCTCCAGCAGATGGTGGACGTGGTAAGCCTATGCAGTCCCTGTTTTGTTGGTCAAAGTATTAGGTCAAAGTACTTAAGTAAAAATAAATGTATATTTTAATACTTTAAGTAAAAGTACAGTAAGGAACATATCAGTGGCATAGTCAGACAGCCAATTTTGGGTGGGCCTGAGCACAAAGTGGGTGGGCACAAATTTTTCTCTCCCCCCCACCCCAGCACTTCCCAATTCAAATATAAATACTTTAGCAGATGAGGATCCCCAATGTCTGTCAGCTGAAGGCCTCCAGTAAAGATGGCCAGAACTCCTCTCCACCAAGCCCAGTAGGCAGCAGCAACTCCTCGAGCCACTGATGCCAGCACCCCATACATGCTTAGTTGTCAGTGGCTCCAGGATGCTGCCCCCATCTGCCAAGCTCAATATAAGGCATCTCTGGCCAGCTTCAGAAGAGACCCCAGCTAGTAGGGCTTGGGAATCCCGACTAGCTACAGCAAGGGTCAGGGCTGCCGTTAGCCATGCTGGTGACCAGGGCAGAAAAATAAGGCCCCTCCCCAATTCCCTCTCCTCATCTGCCCTTAAAGTCACACTGACAGACCCTCACAAATTACAGAACAAGGGATCACAAATTAGAAATAAAAATATATAGACAAAATTGAACTGGGAACCTCAGCATGTACTGCAACACTGAAGAAAAAAAAAACCAAAACAAAACAAAAGCACATTTCCTTTTCTACTTAACACAATAAAAAGACACCCGCTATGCACATTTCCCAAAGTTAACATATTCCATTAAAACATTCAAAGTAAAATGATTTTCCTACCTTTATTTTCTGGACATTTATTTTTCCATCATGTTGGTTCCAATTTCTCTTTCCCACTTCCTGTCTGTCTTCTGCTAATTCTTCAAGCGGTTGTCCATTTGTCTTTTTCTCCTGTCGTTTCATTTCCTCACTACACCTACTCTGAAATATTGATCCTTCCATTTTAGCTCTTTCCTTTCTTTTTTTTTTCTTTTCTGCCTCTGTACACTCAAATTTCATCCTCTTTCTAAATCTTTTCCTTCTTTTTACTTTTCAGATATCTATCACCTTTCCATCTCCTTTCACCCAATAGCTCTCCCATTCCGCATCTCTCTCCTTCTCAGCCTTCCATTCCCTTCCATCTTCCATCTTCCATCTACATGCCATTACCATATTTCTACCCCCTGTGATCACTATTCTCTCATTTTTTTCCTTGCCATCTCCACTCCCTGGGCCTCTCCCCCATGCTTTCCACCATTCCCAGTGTCTCCCTCCCTCCACCCTTCCAGCCCAGCATCTGTTCCCTCTTTCTACCCTGTAGCCTGATATTTCCCTATCCCTTTTACCTCCCATCACCAGCATCTTCCTGTCCCATCTCTCTCCCCTCCCCCATTGTCCAGCATTTTCCCTTTCTCTTCCCTACCATCCATTGTCTATCTTCTCTCCCTGGATCCATCTTCCCTCTTTCTCCCCTCCCCCACTTGTGCATCTCTCCTTTCCTCTCCACCTTCATGTCCAACTTTTCTCCCTCTCCCTGCCTTGCGCCCCTCGTTTGACATCTCTCTCTACCCCCCTCCCCCCCCACCATCTCTCCATCCTTTCTTTCCCTCGCCTCAATGCCATGTTCAGCATTTCCCCTCTCATCTCTCCCTTCCACTTCCATGTCCAACATGTTTTTTTCTCTCATGCCCTTTCCCTCCCTCTCTCCATCCCACCCATATCCAACAATTCTCCCTCTTTCCCATTGCAGCATCTCTCTGTCCCTCCCCCACCTAGCTCTACCTGTCTCACTCCCTCATCCAACAGTGCTCCTGTCTCTCCCTGACCCCCCCATCCCACCCATATCCAACAATTCTCCCTCTCTTTCCCCTTGCAGCAACTCTCCGTCCCTCCTCCCCACCTAGCTCTACCCTGTCTCACTCCCTCATCCCAACAGTGCTCTTGTCTCTCCCCCGACCCCCCATCCCACCCATATCCAACAATTCTCCCTCTTTCCCCTTGCAGCATCTCTCCGTCCCTCCCCCCACCTAGCTCTACCCTGTCTCACTCCCTCATCCCAACAGTGCTCCTGTCTCCCCCCCACACAAATAAACAAACAAACCACCCTCCAGCATGTGCTGCACGATTTTTCCCTCCCTTTCCCCAGCCACCACTGGCACACTGGCTGTAGGCCTTCTTTCCCCTCCCTCCCCCCTTTGGGCAGCGCAGTCTAACACTACAGCAAAGCTGCACCGGGTCCGTCCTTCCTACCCCTACGCTGCTGCCCTCCGGCTCCATCTTTGTTCTTCTGCTGCTTATCTGCAGCGGATCCGTGCACTGCCAGGGCTGTCTGTATGCTGCCTGCGACTGCTTCCTCTGCGCTGGCCCCGCCTAAGGGGGCGGGGCCAGCGCAGAGGAAGCAGTCGCAGGCAGCATACAGACAGCCTGTAGTGCGTGGATCCGCTGCAGATAAGCAGCAGAAGAACAAAGATGGAGCTGGAGGGCAGCAGCGTAGCGGTAGGAAGGACGGACCCAGTGCAGCTTTGCTGTAGTGTTAAACTGCGCTGCCCGAGGGGGGGGGAGGGAGAGGAAAGAAGGCCTGCAGGGTGCTGGCAGCGTGCCGGCAGCAGATCAATTATTTTGGCCGCGGCGTCTCTCTCTGCACCGTTGCTGGGTGGGCCTGAGCCCAAAGTGGGTGGGCCCAGGCCCACTCAGGCCCACCCGTGGCTACGCCCCTGGAACATATTAAAAACATTACTTAACTGAAAGTAAAAAGGTTATTGCTTAATATAATAAAAGTACTGCAATAATGTATGCAATTATTGTTAACATTTTTATCCTAACAACTTTATTGCTCAAAAACAGGACTTGACAAACTCCAGGCTCCTTGATGCCATGGTGACTAAAAAATCAGTCCTGGCACCTGCACCTAAGGTTTGCAAGTTGAGACCAAACACCTTTTCCCCCCCCTCTCCTCCGTGGCACTTCCAAACCTGTCTCCCTCACTGGCTGCAGCAGCCATAAACACACACTCTCTGTAACCAGCCCTGGAACTGTTTCGCTGCTGCATCCCACCCCTGAGCAAACAGAAAGTTGCATCAATGGGAAGTGGAATGCGACAAGCGAACAGTTCAATGGCCAGCTGCAGATAGCATGTGTTTATGGCTGTTGCAACCAGCGAAGGAGACTGGTTTGGACGTGCCACGGGGGGGGGGGGGGGGGGGAAGAGGGGTGATGGGGAAGAAACGGAAGAGATGTTTTGGCCCAGCGGGAAGGGGGAGAAGTAGGAGAGATGTTTGCAAAAGACCCCTGTGTCTGTGTAGCGGGGAGGCAGAGAGAAGAACGGGCTAGCTGTATGTATGTTAGAGGGAGGGCTCAGGGACAGGGAGGGGCATATTGGCTGTCAGTGTATGAGACAGAAAGAGATGGAAGTATGTATTGGGGGGGGGGGAGGAGACAAGAGGGAGGGATAGGCTGACTTATGTGTATGGGTGGGGGGTTAGAAAGAGATGGCAGTGATAATTGGGTGAGAGGGGGCAGAGAGATGAACAAGCTGACCATGTTCATTGGGGGAAGAGGAAGGGACAGGATGGCTGTATGTCTGTGTGTTGGGGAGCACAGAGAAAATTATTCTGGCTGTAGGTATGTGTTTGGGACAGAAAGAAGTGGCAGTATGCATTTGGGAAACAGTCAGAGAGAAGAGGGGAAAGGCTGGCCATGTGCATTGGGGAGAGGCAGAAAGAGGACAGCCTGGCTGTATGTGTATGTGGGGACAGAGAGGGACATTTTGCCTTTAGATTTGTGGGGGGGGGGGGGGTGAAAGAGGTGGCAGTGTGCATGGCAGGAGGAGGGAGGACACAAGAAAGAACAGGCTGACCGGCTGACTGTGCTGAATTGGGGGTGGGGGAAACAAGCGAGAGGGACAGGAAGGCTATACGTGTGTGTGGGATAGTGCAGAACGAGGTAGTTCAAAGAAGAGCGACCAAAATGATAAAGGTGATACAATTCCTCTCATTTGAGGAAGGGCTAAAGAGGTTAGGGCTCTTCAGCTTGGAAAAGAGATGGCTGAGGAGAGATATGATTGAGATCTATAAAATCCTGAGTGGTGTAGAACGAGTAGAAATGAATCAATTTTTACACTTTTAAAAAGTACAAAGACCAGGGGACACTTAATGAAGTTACATGGAAATACTTTTAAAACAAATAGGAGGAAACTTTCACTCAATGAATAGTTAAGCTCTGGAACCCGTTGCTGGAGGATGTGGTAACAGTGGTTAGCGCATCTGGGTTTAAAAAAAGGTTTAGACAAGTTCCTGGAGGAAAAGTCTATAATTTGCTGTTGAGACAGATTGGTAGCATGGAATATTGCTACTATTTAGGTTAGTTGTGACCTCAATTAGCCACTGTTTGTAGCTTCATTGTGTGTCACCTAGTTCTACTATTTTTGGAAAGTTGTGAAAAGGGTCCACTGCTTTCCAGCAAGGTGGAGCAGTCCACCAGCCGTTTTCCAGATCTCACCACAACTGCAGACAGTGGCTAGTTTAAACGATTTTTATTATCAAGCCAATAACAGCTGTCACCAACTTCAGTACAAAGGTTATCCCCAAACAAACAAGCTTCCAACCACATAGGTTTTCAGTAAAGCAGGTAAATAAAGCAGGCTTCCAAATACATCAGGCTTGCAATAAAGCAGATTTCCAAATACATCAGGCTTGCAATAAAGCAGGTTTCTCTCACCTCCAACACCCTTCCAAACCCTCAGGAGCTGGCCATCCCTGCCTTGGAACTCTCCCACTCCATAGAGGCCACTCCCCTCTGATCTACCCCTCCTTCCATATAATCCATCCAATCATCTTCTTCCCTCTCCATGGGCACCTTTCTATTCCAGCTGGGCCGCATGGTATATTGATTGCGTATCCAGGGGAACGGAGCTTCTTCCCTCCGCCTCCCCCTAGTGGGGACGAAATTATAGGCTCAGCCTGGCTATCCCCCTGGCTTCCTCTGCTGGAGCTGGGAATCCATTCCCTTGTTTCCAGATTACTCTATGCCTCCCTCCTTGCAATGGCTTCTGGTACTTGTATTTTAGGGTCTAAATGCTTCATCCTAGCCCCCCTGGCAGTAGCCTTGTCACGAAGTAAACAAGCGATTCACATCTACCCATTCCACTCCACTCATTATTTTATAGACCTCTATCATATCTCCCCTCAACTGTCTTTTCTCCAAGCTGAAGAGCCCTAGCCGCTTTAACCTTACCTCATAGGGAAGTTGTCTCATCCCCCTTATCATTTTCGTCACCCTTCTCTGTACCTTTTCTAATTCTACTATATCGTTTTTGAGATATGATGACCAGAATTGCACACAATATTCGAGGTGTGGTCGCACCATGGAGTGATACAAAGGCATTATAACTTCCTCAGTTCTGTTTTCCATTCCTTTCCTAATAATACCTAATACTCTATTTGCTTTCTTAGCCGCCGCCGCACACTAAGCAGAGGGTTTTAACGTATCATCAACAATGACACCTAGATCCCTTTCCTGGTTGGTGACTCCTAATGTGGAACCTTGCATTATGTAGCAAATTAGCAGGTAAGACCTAATTTACCCATAAGGCCAGTGCCAGACAGACTTGTACAATCTGTGCTCCAATTATTGCCAAACACATCTGGATGGGCTGGATTGGGCTTCAATGACAACTCTAGTATTTGGGGAGTACTCCAGTGCTGAGCAGACTTCTATTGTCTTTGTCCTGAAAATGGCAAGGATAGATTAAGATAAAAAAATTATTGCAATACATGCTATTATATATAATTGGGCAGACTGGATTGATTGTGCAGGCCTTTATCTGCCGTCATGTACTATGTTACTATCAGGCTTATTTTTGAAAGAGAAGGACGCCCATCTTCCGTCACAAATCGGGAGATGGGGGTCCTTCTCTCAGGGTCGCCCAAATCGGCATAATCAAAAGCCAATTTTGGGCATCCTCAACTGCTTCCTGTCGCAGGGATGACCAAAGTTCACGGGGGGGTGTCGGCACCGTAGCGAAGGCGGGACTGGGGCATGATTAAGAGATGGGCATCCTCGGCCGATAATGGAAAAAAGAAGGGCATCCCTGACGAGCACTTGGCCGACTTTACTTGGTCCATTTTTTCTTGCTACCAAGCTGTGAAGGTGCCCGAACTGACTAGATGACCACCGGAGGGAATGGGGGATGACCTCCCCTTACTCCCCCAGTGGTCACCAACCCTTCCCATTCTAAAAAAAAAACTTAAAATTTATTTTTTTGCCAGCCTCTATGCCAGCCTCAAATGTCATACCCAGCTCTTTGACAGCAGTATGCAGGTCCCTGGAGCAGTTTTAGTGGGTGCAGTGCACTTCAGCCAGGCAGACTCAGGCCCATCCCCCTCTTCCTGATACACTTGTGATGGTAAATGTGAGCCCTCCAAAACCCACCAGAAACCCACTGTACCCACATGTAGGTGCACCCCCTTCACCCCTTAGGGCTATGGTAGTGGTGTACAGTTGTGGAGAATGGGTTTTGGGGGGCTCAGCACCCAACGTAAGGGAGCTATGCACCTGGGAGCAATTTGTGAAGTCCACTGCAGTGCCCCCTAGGGTGCCCGGTTGGTGTCCTGGCATGTCAGGGGGACCAGTGCACTACAAATTCTGGCTCCTCCCATGACCAAAGGGCTTGGATTTGGTCGTTTTTGAGATGGGCGCCCTCGGTTTCCATTATGGCTGAAAATGCCATCTCTAAGGTCGACCTAAATGTTGAGATTTGGGTGTCCCCGGCCGTATTATTGAAACAAAAGATGGATGCCCATCTTGTTTCGATAATAAGGTTTTCCTCGCCCCTTTGCGGGGCTGTCCTGCGAGGACGCCCTCATGAAAACTTGGGTGCCCCATTCGATTATGCCCCTCCATGTAGTCCTCATCTACTGCACAACCTCAGTACTCAGCACAACATTCTTTCCATCTTCAGGCAACTGAGGAAGGTATTAGAGACATGAGTTCAAAAGGGCAAACTTCCTGACACTGTCACTGCAAAAGGATGAGATATTGGACCCTTGATAAGAGAAAAGAGCTCCACCTATCTTGATCTCAATCTTTTCTGTTGAATCTCTTGAGTTTACTTTATCCAAATAGAGGCAGCCCCAGGAAAGATCTCCTAAAATAATCAGCACATGAGTGTAATCTGAAGCAGTTATAGAGCAATGTGCTTTAATCCACAGCAATGTGCTTTAATCCAGATTTAAACTTCTCTGCAGGCGTGGTCAAGTATATAACATTGGCACTTGACGCATGTCTTCTCTTGAGCAGTATATACCACTTTAGTTTGCACATGAGGATTATTTTTTTACATTTTATCTTGGACCTTTTCGGACTTTTTAATTTTGTTATTTCTCACAACAAGAGTGGAGGAGTAGCCTAGTGGTTAGTGCAGCAGACTTTGATCCTGGGGAACTGGGTTTGATTGCCATTGGAGCTCTTTGTGACTCTGGGCAAGTCACTTACCCTCCATTGCCCCAGGCTTTGAATGTAGTTGCAAAAACCACTGAAAGGGAGTATATCATGTCCCCTTCCCTTTCCCTAATTACTCTGCGTTGTTCTAGGTATAGCAGCACAGCACAAAGCAGACCAATCAGTGGAGGAGTAAGCAATTTATTGATATAGAAACCCACAGGTTAGGGGTTAGTATTATGCTACAAACAATAAAATCATTTCAGAAACTATAAATCATATAAATAATTAAAAGCAAAGAGTGAACATTCAAACGACACTAATCACATGCATTAAAAATGAAAGTATAACCATTTTAGTACTAAATAGAAAATAAAACAAAATATAAAAACAAGCACAAAAAGATCTAGAATTTAAGTACTCTGCCTATGCAGATGATGTCTTACTTTATATTTCTGATCCGAACCAGTCTATCCCAACGCTCCTGGACCTAATCGCTCACTTTTCCAAATTTTTGGGCTACAAAATCAATCAGCAGAAGACGGAATTATTTCCTCTCAACGCATTAGCGCTTCCGAATATAGCTCAGATAAGGGAGTCTTCTATCTGTCTGATATTGTTAATGCTGATAATAGTTTTTGGTCCTTTTCTGAGGTGGTATCCAAATTTTCTCTACCTCCTACTATGTTCTTTCAATGGATGCAACTTACTCATAGTGTGAAGGCATCTGTTGAGCTGGCATCATTGTCATCTCGGCTGCCTTCTTTATTTGCCAACGCCCAGACACTAGTATTAGCTGGGCACACAGTTTCATCTACAGTATTTATAAAATTTTTATTAACGCAACACACAACTTCAATACTGCCCTTCAACATAATTGGCAGCTTGATACAGAGTCTGTGGTAGATGAAAATTTGTGGTTCTGTTTCTGGTCTAAATTTATGAAACCTCTTTCCTCTGCAGCGGTTTTACAGTCAATGTTTTTTTTATATCATAAAACCAATTGGGCTCCTCGAAAACTTGCTACTGCTGGCCTGAGCTCATCAGACAAATGTTGGCACTGTTCGCTGCAAGTGGGTACTTTCTCTCATATGTTATATGAGTGTCCTCCGATCTTTCAATTCTGGAAGGCTGTTTGGAATATTATACAAAACATTTTGCCCATAACTGATGACCTGACTTATTCAATTGTAATTTTTAAGTCCGTTCATGCAACTTTTGATTTGACCTCCCCGCAATCAAAACTATTGGACATTCTCCTCACTATTGCTCAACGGCATATTTTGCAAAACTAGAAAAACGCACAGTTGCTGAATATTCATTTCTGGTGGAATACAGTCCTGCAGCATCAGAAGTTTGAGCTCGCCATGGCTGCAAAAAGTCGGATGATAGTATCTAAGAAAACAATTTGGTCTATTTTGGACAACTACCTCCAAACTATTCAGGCCACACCTTAAACCAGTACAAAGGACTTATTTGTTAAACACCTGGATGCTTTCCCCTCCTTTTTTCTCTTCTTTCCTTTCTCTTTTTTCCTTTCCCACCTGTTGTGTTTCTTGCTTCCTATGTTTTTCCATCATTGTTTTCCTGTTATTTGTATTCTTGGAAATTAATAAAATATTTGGAAATAAAAACAAGCACAAAAAAGACGATCAAAAGATGTGCAAGCAATGGGTGACAAGTGACTAAATAACAGTGATTCATTAGTCACACTTATCATTGTAGCAAGCAGAGCTAGAGCAAGGTAGCAATGTTGTTTATGGCTCTTTTTGACTGACTCACTATCATGAACACAACACCCAGAAGGACACATACCTAATAGGGGATAACACAAAACTTTCCCCTAAAAGTTGAGTTCATTCCACAACATTCTAAAATTAAAACATAGACCAAATAAAGATCTTTAAAACAAACTGCAAAAGATAGGCTAAAACACTAGACTTCAAAACAGCAGGTACTCCAAAAGAACAGCAGCACTTCCTCTTCACAGGTAGAAGCAGTAAATCTACCATACTGCAGTTAGAAGACTAGCTTTTAAGCCTCCTCCAAAGGTGAAAGGTCAAAATCAAACATTAAGAAATTACCAAGGTGTGGGAAAAAGGGCCCTGCACTAGTGACGGGGGCCTTTTTCCCTACAAGCCAGGGGTCCTTTTTACCGCAGTGGGTTAAAAAGACCCCAGCACACATGACCATATGTTGGGCCGCTGGTAGTCCTGGAAGAGCGAGTGCTAAGCCCACATTGGGCTTACCGCTGCTCTGTAAAAGGGCCCCTGAGGATTTAAAAGTGGTTATACTGTCAATGGTGGCCAGATCTTATTTATTTTGTCAATTTACAGATACTTTTTCACATATAATATTTGAATGCCCCAAAGTGCAGACCTTCTGGCAAGAAATCTGGAAAACGATTAAAAGGCTGTTTCCTTTCTACCCTTTCCCCTCTTTGCTGACCATTATTTTTAGGTCTGCACTGGTCCAATTACAATTGTCTCCTCCATCTGGAAAACTTTTTGATATCCTGTTGTCCATAACATTACAACAAATTCTTGGCAGTTGGAAGAGTTTTGGTAACCTTAATGTCACCTTCTGGTGACTGGTGGTACACAGTTTTATTGCGCTATAGATATGAAAGATCAGCAGCATGTAAGCTGAATCACCTACAATCTGTAGAAAACATTTGGTGGCCTATTGCTGCTTTCTTTATGACATTACCTTCTATCATAGCTTAGCAATGCTATATTTACCTACTTACATTAGCCGCAATGATTTTTCCTGTTGTGGACTTGTCAGCAACTCTGTATTCTTTAATGCTGATAGTACTGTTGTTCCAATTGAGCTACTGTGATGGTTTCTTAACCCATACTTTGATTCCTTGTTTTTCTCTATTTTTGAGGACAATGTTTGACTGTGATTTTAATATTTTTTTGTCTTGAATAAAAATTATCATCTAAAACAAAAAACAAAAAACCTGAATAGGCAGAGAGAGATAAAGGACACTCTGTTCTCACTAGATGAATTGTTGGAGAGAGAAGCTATGGACAGTGTAACATTTTAGGGGTCCTTTTACTAAGCCTTGGTAAAAATGGGCCTGCTGTAGTGCGAGCACGTCTTTTGGGGGCGTGCGCTGGGCCATTTTTTCACCGCATCAGGGCCCTTTTAGAGGCTGAAAAATGACATGCATTAAAATTGGAAACCAGCTCATGACCATTTTCCGGCCTGAGACTTTATCGCTACCTATTGACCTAGCGGTAAGGTGTCATGCACTACCTGTGCCGCAAGCATGCAGTGCACGCCAACTGCTGTTTACCTCCAGGTAAGCATCCCACAATAGAAAAAAGAAAATTATTTTCTATTGTGGGATTCGCATGCACCAATTCAGAATTACCGGCCCAATTCACGTGCTAGCCGGGTGGTAGTGCCATTTTGACGCACACTGTACATGTGTTGGCCCTCCTGCACTTTTGGAAAAGGGTCCCTTAGTAGATATTCAGTGCCGGCCTGTGCAGAAGAACAATCCCTGTTTGCATTAACTTGTTTGAAAATATCCAGTAAGAGAAGTGGTTCAGAGCAATTCTGTATTGGCGATCTGCAATCTATTTGTGGAAGTGAAGATCTGAAGTGTGGTGTGCTCTGGGCCTGACTTGTACCCGTCAATAAATGTATTGTGTGCCAGGCCCCATCTCATGCTCAAGAGACATGACTAGGCAAAGGCCTAGGCAACCACCTGAATAGGCCTGTGCTACACTAGGATATTCATGACTCGAGCCACGCATGTCTTGGCATTGAATATCCAGGGGTTAGGTCAGCCTGCGACGAGAAGCTACTTGTAAGCCACTTAAGCGGGGCCTGAATATTATCCCCTAGGTTTTCAAGATCCTTCACAGCTATGAAACTTTCAATATCTGACTCTGGAAATCCCTCACAGACAATATGATCAGATACTGTAGCGGCCAAACTTGCTTCATAAACTTCTTAGTAGAGAATAAGGTGTGCCTGCTTCTCTGTTCTGTTGGCAATGTATACTCGGTCTCCTGCCCTTCCCCCCCCAATGCTGTACTGCCTCTGTTTTCTTATGCCCCTCTGTGGGGGGCCTCTAATTCCCTTCTACCTTCTGCGTTCCACTTCAGCCATCTTAGTTTGTACTGTGTGATTGGCAGGTCTCATTAGAGTACAAGGCCTGTGCAGTTCAACAATTAGTACAGCTCCAGGTGGACAGAAGGGAGTCGAGGTCCTCCTTGTGGGCGAGTCAAGGGTATCCATAATACTATGCCAATGTTAATTAAAAAGCCCTTACTAAATAAGGCTTCAGTTTCTCTTCCATATTCAAAAGAAAGATTAAATACCATTTCAAAACAATATTTTGCATCCACTTGCTTGCCCCAATTTGATGCATGTATTGTTTTCCTTATATACCTGTTACAGCAGCAATTCTGTTTTCTAAAGATATTTCTGCAATTTTTCATCTCTGAGAAACTATGCAAGTGGGATAGCAGGTAGTGTTCATTAATTGAGTTGTAAACTTGAGCAGGCATTACTCTTCCTACTATGCAGGAAAAACATTGTCAAGTACATGGGTTGGTTGACCGAGGGCAGAATGGCCAACAAAAGACACTTTACCCTCACCGGCAGGAACTGAATGCTTCAGATCCTTATCTAACTGGACATCAGTTGACGTCAACAAGCCCCAATGACCTAGCCAGGAAAATACATGGATTTTTATTTACACAAAGCCAGCTCGCTAAACATTTTCACCCCTCGACAGCATTTGAAACAACAACAGGTTTCTGTGCAAAGGTACAAGTCTGAATAGGCTGAATGCCATCAATCATGATTAGCTCAGGTATAATAGATGTTTTCATGTAATATTAGCCTATTCCTTAGGAAAGGTCCAGATTCTTCAGAGTGATAATCTTGACCTAATGCCTTCTAAAGTTTAAGTGCATGGAGGTTACTGTAGTTTATTTCACAGTGAAAAGTTTGCTATGGGAACATTGTCACCTGAGATCTTGTCAAAACCATGCTCATTTTCAGGAAGTAACTCGTATTAGAAGAACACTGTCTCATTTAGCTCGAGCTTGCAAGGATATTCTTTTGAGAGAACTACAGTTTGCTGGGAAATATATTTATCTAGTTGTTACCTGGTGAACCTTTCCCTTTGGTGCCTGACCACACTGCGCCTCTCTCACAGATTGTGTGGTCAAACAGAATCAGCAGGGCATGCATTTGAGGGGTGACTTATATGGCCAATGGGGGCACTCCTTGGTAGGGAGCACATGCATGTTGGTAAGCCCACATATACCCTATTGGTCACTAACAGAGTCTAATTCAATAATGTATTATACCGTATATACACACAATAAAGATAAATTACTTTAAGATTAAACTAAATTTTTTAGTATTTTTATATGCATTATAAATGTTATGAAATAGTGCAGAAACAGAAAGGAGAACTGAAACATCTTCTTTGCTTATACATAATTTACAAAATAAATTGTTTGTTTATTAAAAATTGTATATACCACCTGGCTTTCTCAGATCACGGTGATTAACAATTAAAAAAAAAAGGAAAAGAACTCCCAATTATTATAATAGGAAAGATCTCTCTCTCATTCAAGAACATTCAACTACAAAAGAATTATATCTCCACAATTGCAGCTTCCTCAATAAATTCTTGCTTCCATCTCATCCAGAATATAAATTGCTTGACAAAAAAAAAATGCCCTGAAGTAAAATCTTGAATTTCTTTAAATTTGCCTCAGCTCGTAAATCTTTTGGTAATTCATTCTACAAATATTGAGCCAAACAGGAAAAGGCTCTTTCTCGTGTCCATTCCCATCTCATTCTAGCTCTAAAATCCTGAATTGATCTAAGAAACCTACCTGGTGGTTAAGGTATCGCTAAAGCATTATAAACCAATGTACGCACCTAAAGAAAGGTGTAATATGATCAAATTTATGCTTATTGCCTAGTAGTCTCTCTGCCACATTCTGAAGGGTTTGCAGTCTCTTCAAGCTGTTCCCGGATAGACCTGCATAGATGACAGATTATGGAGCAGCTGGTACAGGAGCCGATGAGAGAAGGAAAAATTCTAGACCTAGTCCTTAGTGGAGCGCATGATCTGCTGCGGGAGGTAATGGTGCTGGGGCTGCTTGATAACAGTGATCATAATATGATCAGATTTGATATTAGCTTTGAAGTAAGTATATATAGGAAATCAAATACATTAGCGTTTAACTTTAAAAAAGGAGACTATGATAAAATGAGAAGAACGGTGAAAAAAAAAACTTAGAGGAGCGGCTGCGAGGGTCAAAAATTTACATCAGGCGTGGATGCTGTTCAAAAACACCATCCTGGAAGCCCAGGCCAAATATATTCCATGTATTAAA
The DNA here is from genome assembly GCF_901765095.1 of Microcaecilia unicolor. Lineage (NCBI taxonomy): Eukaryota > Metazoa > Chordata > Amphibia > Gymnophiona > Siphonopidae > Microcaecilia > Microcaecilia unicolor. Next base: position 393,995,955 of record NC_044031.1, on the reverse strand, counting down.
AAAGGAGGACGGAAGACCAAACGACAGCCGGCATGGTTAAAAAGTGAGTTTGAAGGAAGCTATTAGAACTAAAAGAAATCCTTCAGAAAATGGAAGAAGGAACCGATTGAAAATAATAAGAAACGCATAAGGAACGTCAAGTCAAATGCAAAGCGCTGATAAGGAAGGCTAAGGGGGACTTCGAAAAAAAGATTGCGTTGGAGGCCAAAACACATAGTAAAAACTTTATTAGGTATATTAAAAGCAGGAAGCCGGCAAAAGAATCGGTTGGACTGCTAGATGACCGAGGAGTAAAAGGGGCGATCAGGGAAGACAAAGCTGTAACAGAGAGATTAAATGAATTCTTTGCTTCGGTCTTCACGGAGGAAGATTTGGGTGGGATACTGGTGCTAGAAATGGAATTCAAAGCTGACGAGTCGGAGGAACTTAATGAATTCTCTGTAAACCTGAAGGATGTAATGGGGCAGTTCTATAAACTTAAGAGTAGCAAATCAGATGGTATTCATCCCAGAGTACTGATAGAACTGAAACATGAACTTGTGGAGCTATTGTTAGTAATGTATCATTTACCCTTCAAATCGAGCGTGGTACCGGAAGATTGGAAGGTGACCAATGTAACTCCGATTTTTAAAAAAGGTTCCAGAGGAGATCCGGGAAATTATAGACCGGTGAGTCTGACATCGGTGCCGGGCAAAATGGTAAAGACTATTATAAAGAACAAAACTACAGAGCATATTCAAAAGCATGGATTAATGAGACAAAGTGAACATGGATTTAGTGAAGGGAAATCTTGCCTCACCAATCTACTACAGTTCTTTGAAGGGGTAAACAAACAGGTGGATAAAGGTGAGCTGGTTGATATTGTGTATCTGGATTTTCAGAAGGCGTTTGACAAAGTACCTCATGAAAGACTGCAGAGGAAATTGGAGAGTCATGGGATAGGAGGCAGTGTTCTATTGTGGATTAAAAACTGGTTAAAAGATAGAAAACAGAGAGTAGGGTTAAATGGTCAGTATTTTCAATGGAGAAGGGTAGTTAATGGGGTTCCACAGGGGTCTGTGCTGGGACCGCTGCTTTTTAACATATTTATAAATGACCTACAGATGTTAGTAACTAGTAAGGTAATTAAATTTGCTGATGACACAAAGTTATTCAAAGTCGTTAAATCATGGGAGGATTGTGAAAAATTAAAATTTATTTATTTATTTATTTATAGCATTTATACCCCGCTTTTTCCCGCTCGATAGCAGGTTCAGTGCGGCTTACAAGGTATGGTACAAAGTATTGCAGAGATAACACAACGTATGGTGCAAAGTGTCACAGAGATAACCCAGCTATATAGAGTAGTACAATAGGAAGAGACGTGGGGGAGAGGATTGGAGTATGGGTAGTGCTAGTGGTGTGGATTAGGTTCGAGAATTAAGTTGGGTTGTTTGGGTAGGCTTGTTTGAAGAGGTAGGTTTTCAGCAACTTTCGGAAGGGTAGGTGTTCATTAGTTCGGATGTGTCGAGGTATTGCGTTCCAGAGTTGGCTGCCTATAACAGAGAAGTTGGATGCGTAGTAGGTTTTGTATTTGAGGCCTTGCAATTGGGAAGATGAAGATGAGATATGTCGAGAAGATTTGGACCCGTTCCTAGCTGGAAGATTGATCAAGTTGGTCATGTAGCTTGGAGATTCGCCATGGAGGATCTTGTGGATCATTGTGTGGGCTTTGAAGTTTATACGTTCCTTGATAGGGAGCCATTGAGGACCTTATGAGACTGGGAGAATGGGCTTCTAAATGACAGATGCCATTTAATGTGAGCAAGTGCAAAGTGATGCATGTGGGAAAGAGGAACCCGAATTATAGCTACGTCATGCAAGGTTCCACGTTAGGTGTCACAGACCAAGAAAGGGATCTAGGTGTCGTCATTAATGATATGTTGAAACCTTCTGCTCAGTGTGCTGCTGCGGCTAAGAAAACAAATAGAATGTTGGGTATTATTAGGAAAGGAATGGAAAACAAAAATGAGAATGTTATAATGCCTTTGTATTGCTCCATGGTGCGACCGCACTTCGAATATTGTGTTCAATTCTGGTCGCCGCATCTCAAAAAAGATATAGTGGAATTAGAAAAGGTGCAGAGAAGGGCAATGAAAATGATAAAGGGGATGGAACGACTTCCCTATGAGGAAAGGCTAAAGCGACTAGGGCTCTTCAGCTTGGAGATAAGGCGGCTGAGGGGAAATAATATTGAGTGGAGTTGACGGGTGGATGTGAAGCATCTGTTTATTGCCTTCCAAAAATACTAGGACTATGAATCAACAAAGGCATGCAATAATGTCTGCAGTGCTGCTTTGTTAAACCAGTAGTTCAATGAATACAATCTTCGTAAAATTGCAAAGCCTTCTCTTGAGATCTTATTAACTTGCTCCTCAAATGTTAACTTAGAATCAATAAGCATCCCCAAATAAATAAAATATTCTACCGATGTTATTGATAGCCCAAACAAAATAGTTATTGCAGATGGGCATTCCTGGTGTCCTGCAATCCAACAAATGTTAGTTTTCTGCACATTCAAAACCAAAAGATGAGAGTGGAACCACTCCGATAGTACTTTTAAACCTTCTTGTAAACTAGTCAAATCCAATGTTTTCGGACAAACTCTTGTAATAATCAAAATATCATCATAACAAAAGGCACTTAAACCAAATTTTGTATTACTGTAAGCAACAGACTAAGAATACATTAAACAACATTGGAGAAAAGCAGAGCCTTGAGGCACTCCACACTTTAACTGGAAGTTTTGAAAATAAACTGAATTAAAAGAAACTTGAAATGTCCTATTGCTCAGAAAAGAAGAAAACCATTGTAAAATTACTTCTGCAATACCTATATCTTTTAAATGCTGTAACAGCAAATCAGGACCAATCAAACCAAATGCCAATGCTAAGTCTAAAGACACAGCCAATGCAATACTCAACACAGGCTAATTGTAATTGTCAATTTAATGAATGTAGCCTTGTGGTTCTAAACCATAATGGAATGTATCTTACTTCCCTTTAGAAAAAACGTTCTTCATCTGCTGAAAGAAACCACCACAGTACGGGCGACAGATGAGAACAAAAAAGTCTTTATTCAAAATCTTCGAGTGCAATGTCTGCAGTCCAATAAACTTTAACACTGCTGAAGTGTGTTAAAACTGTTTCATAGCTTTGGCAGTGACGCGGCTATTGGCACTGTTCACATTGCGATATAAGTTTATATACCTAATTGTTGGGTGTTTTATTTCACACACTTCAGCTGTGTTAAAGTTTATTGGACTGAAGACATTGCAGTGATAATTTCAGATTGTAATAATAGACTCCTGATGCAGGCCCTACAGCCAAAACACGGCCATGTCGAGTTACTCAAAAATTTAGAATAAAGACATTTTTGTTCTATCCATCGCCTCCACTATGGTATTTTCTTGCTGCTTGATTGTGGTATGTGTTTTTTTCTGTGATTTTGATGGACCATTTTCTGCTGAAAACATTCATTTTGTTCTGAATAGCCAGTGAGTGATGTCAGCATATTTTCCTTATTGTAGAAAATGGATGGCATGCTGACATCACCAGTAAGTCTTTTAATGGCATCAAATGCCTGCTTCCAGCAGAAATAATCAGGAGTGGCCTAGTGGTGGACTTTAGTCCTGAGGCACTGAGTTCAATTCCCACTTCAAGCACAGGCAGCTCCTTATGACTCTGGGCAAGTCACTTAACTCTCCATTGCCGCATTGAGCCTGCCAAGAGTGGGAAAGCGCCGGGTACAAATGTAACAAAAAAAAAAATAAACTAGCCTATTTATTGATTGTCTAAGGTTTATTTAAAATTCTGTATCCAGAGGAATCATACTGTTATGCTTAGTATTTTTTTTATTTGTTACATTTGTACCCCACATTTTCCCACCTGTTTGCAGGCTCAATGTGGCCTACATATTACCGTAAAGGCATTCGCCAAGTCCGGTTGAGAAACAAATACAAGGTTATGTTGTGGTCTTATGAGATGGGAGGGAGTGAGGATTGTAAGTTGTCCAGTACGATCATTGGTATTGCTATGTTGCCTGGTTTGGGGGTTTTACATTGGATCGGTGGGGTACGCCTTTTGAAAAGGTTGGTTTTTAGTGATTTCCTGAAGTTTAGGTGATCATGGATTGTTTTTACAGTTTTTGGGAGTGCATTCCATAGTTGTGCGCTTATGTAGGACAAGTTAGATGCATAAGTTGTTTTCTATTTGAGTCCTTTGCAATTTGGGTAGTGTAGATTTAGGTATGTTCTTGATGATCCAGTTCTGTTCCTGGTTGGTAGGTCTATAAGGTCTATCATGTATCCTGGGACTATGCCGTAGATAATTTTGTGGATCAGGGTGCAGATTTTGAAGATTGTCCGTTCTTTGATTGGGAGCCAATGCATCTTTTCTCAGAGATGTTTAGTGCTTTTGAATCGTGTTTTGATGAATATCAGTCTGGCTGTTGTGTTTTGGGCGGTTTGGAGTTTTTTGTGAGTCGTTCTTTACAATCCATATAGATTCCGTTGCAATAGTCTGCATGGCTTAGGACCATTGATTGTATTAGGTTTTGAAAAATTTCCTATTTAGAAAAATAGTTTAAATCCAGAAAACTACTTTCAACTGGGTAGATGATAAACTGTCTTGGCTTTTGAGCATGCATGTCTTCCCTGTATTGACTGAGTTCAAATGATGTGACAGAGTCCATGTGGCATCATGCAATTTTAAAACAGAGCTTTAAGAAGCAGCATTAGCTCTTCCCTTCAGGAAATAAGGAGCAGCTGCCCATCTCATTTTGATCCTTTATAAAGTCATTCGATGACAGGAGATGGAAGACTGATTTTGTGGTTATATGGAGCACATTTGAGCTGTATGGCTCTGATGGTGACAGCTCCTGAATTCTCCTTCTCAAAATCCAGGGTTTATGCTGGTTCTCTTTTTCTCTGAAGGTGGGGTGATGCTGAAAAGTATCCAGAGCCCAGCATAGGCTCAGCAGTGAAGAAGCAGAAGGATGCAGAGTAATTTGTTTATTTAGATTTTGCTCACACCCTTTTCAGTAGTAGCTCAAGGTGAGTTACATTCAGGTACACTGGGTATTTCTCTGTCCCAGGAAGGCTCACAATCTAAGTTGTACTTGAGGCAATGGAGGGTTAAGTGACTTGCCCAAGATCAAAGGAGCAGCAGTGGGATTTGAACCGCCACCTCTGGATGTCAAGACTGGTACACTAATCACTAGGCCACTCCTCCACAGAGTAATGTCAGTTTGTGAATAAAAGCTAGTATGGATTTGCAGTACCTGAGAACAAATGAGCTTCTTCCACAGACAGACAATCTTTGATGCTTTTTTTTTTTTATAACTCAGACCAGGCTGTGCCAACACACAACGCTGAAAGTGTTTGTCTTGGACATCATTCACCAACTGGTTGTGCAGCTTTCTGTCTAGAGAATCACCTAAGTGATGAAACTCAGCCACAGTGCAGTTCCATCACCTACAGTAAGCAGCAATGAATACTGCTGACTGGTGCTGTCAGCTCTGAAGATTAAGGGGGTCTATATTCAGCATGATTTAAGCGGGCAGGAAAGGCTCTTGCCAACTTAAACCACACTCAGAGTCTTGGCTGCTGATATTCAGCAGCTGTAGTGTTAGAGGTGCCTAAAAGTAAGCATCTAATTGTTTTCTTAATTTTGGAGGAGAAATAAATAATGGTGGATTAAGGACAATTACTCCCCTAGAGGCCCTTTTACTAAGTTGCACTAGAAAATGGCACAGCCTAACATATGCTAAGCCCATTTCCCAGAGTGACTGTAAAAGAGGACATTTTTCAAAACTACTACTACTACTACTACTTATCATTTCTAAAGCGCTACTAGACGTACGCATGGCTGTACATTTGAACATAAAGAGACAGTCCCTGCTCGACAGAGCTTACAATCTAATTAGGACAGACAGAACAAAAAAGAGATAAGGGAATATTAAAGTGAGGATGATAAAATAAGGGTTCTGAACAAGTGAATAAGGGTTAGGAGTTAAAAGCAGCATCAAAAGGTGGGCTTTTAGCTTAGATTTGAAGACGGCCAGAGATGGAGCTTGACGTACCGGCTCAGGAAGTCTATTCAGGCATACTGTGCAGCAGATAAAAGGAACGGAGTCTGGAGTTAGCGGTAGAGGAGAAGGGTGCAGATAAGAGAGATTTACTCAGTGAACGGAGTTCCCAAGGAGGAGTGTAGGGAGAGATAAGAGTGGAGAGGTACTGAGGAGCTGCAGAGTGATTGCACTTATAGGTCAGTAAGAGGAGTTTGAACTGTATGCGGAAACGGATAGGAAGCCAGTGAAGTGACTTGAGGAGAGGGCTATAGAGCATAACGACACTGGCAGAATATTAGTCGTGCAGCAGAATTTTGAACAGATTGCAGAGGAGAGAGATGGCTAGGTGGGAGACCTGTAAGAAGCAAGTTGCAATAGTCTAAGTGAGAGGTGATGAGTGTGGATGAGGGTTCTGGTAGTGTGCTCAGAAAGGAAAGGGCGAATTTTGCTGATGTTATAGAGAAAGAAACGACAGGTTTTAGCAGTCTGTTGAATTTGTGCAGAGAAGGAGAGGGAGGAGTCGAAGATGACCCCAAGGTTACGAGCTGATGAGACAGGAAGGATGAGAGTGTTATCCACAGAAATAGAGAATGGGGGAGGAGGAGAGGTTGGTTTAGGGGAAAAGATAAGAAGCTCAGTCTTGGTCATGTTTAGTTTCAGATGGCGCAGAGACATCCGAGGCAGCAATGTCAGACAGGCAGGCTGATACTTTGGCCTGGATTCCTGCTGAGATTTCTGGTGTGGAGAGGTAGATCTGGGAGTCATCAACGTAAAGATGATACTGAAAACCATGGGATGAGATCAGAGTACCAAGGGAAGAAGTATAGATGGAGAAAAGAAGATGTCCCAGCCGGGGCCGTTCCAACACAGTAAGCGCGGTAAGCTTACTTCTCCGCTCCATCCCCAATTCCCTGGCGCTTTAAATTTACCTCGCTCTGCCTCAGATGTCTGCACAGCATCAGTGAAAGCGCTGCCTGTCTGACGTCTCTCCACCAGCCTTCCCTTCGCTCGTTTGTTCCCTCTGTGTCCCGCCCTGAAAGAAATGACGTCAGAAGAAGGCAAGACACAGAGGGAACTAATGAGCGAAGGGAAGGTTGGTGGAGAGACGTCAGACAGGCAGCGCTTTCACTGACGCTGCGCAGACGTCGGAGGTGGAGAGAGGTAAATTTAAAGCACCAGGGAATCGGGGATGGAGAGGAGGAGGCTCAGGCCAAACCCAGCCATTTCCTCCCAGAAGCGCTCGGCTCTTTGGCACTGCCCAGTCTTCACGTGCCTTGGAGCCAGGCAGGTCCAGAGGGGGTGATAATCTGCAGGGTGCGCCAGAGACCCTAGGCACGGCCCTGGTCCCAGGACAGATCCCTGAGGTACACCAACTGACAGTGGGATAGAAGTAGAGGAGGATCCACTAAGTATACACTAAAGGTTCGCTGGGAGAGATAAGAAGAAAACCAAGAAACAACAGAGCCCTGAAATCCAAGTGAGGACAGCGTATCAAGGAGTAGGCTGTGATCAACAGTGTCAAAAGCAGCAGATAGATCGAGAAGGATGAATATAGAATAGAGACCTTTGGATCTGGCCAGGAACAGATCATTGGAGACTTTAGTAAGTGCTGTTTCAGTTGAATGAAGGGGGCGAAAGCCAGATTGAAGTGGATGAAGAATAGCTTGAGATGAAAGAAAGTCAAGGCAATGGCGGTGAACAGCATATTCAAGTATCTTGATAGGAAAGGGAGGAGGGAGATGGGGCGATAGTTGGAAGGACAGGTAGGGTCCAATGAAGGTTTTTTAAGGAGTGGTGTGACTACGGCATGTTTGAAGGCATCAGGAACAGTCGCAGTGGACAGTTAAAGATTGAGGATATGACAGATAAAAGGGATGACAGTAGGAGAGATAGTGTTAAGTAGATGGGTGGGAATAGGATCAGAGGAACAGGTAGTTGGTTTCGAGGAGGAAATAAGATGTGTAGTTTCCTCTTCAGTGATTTCAGAAAAGGAAGAAAAGGAGGCAGGGGTTGGAGGGTTGAGAGAATGGCTAAGGGAAGGAGAGGTGGAGGTGACCTGGCTGAGAATTCAAGTTTAATCTTGTGAACCTTATCATGAAAGAACTCAGCCAGAGTCTGGGTGGAGGTGAAGGCACTTTGAGGAGAGAGTTCAGTGTGGCAAAGAGATGTCGAGGGTTTGAGCCAAGAGAATTTGTCAACTGGATGTAATAGTCTTGTTTGGCAAGTAAAAGAGCAGACTGGAAGGAGGTCAGCAAGAATTTGAAATGTATGAAGTCAGCATGGGCACAGGATTTCAGCCAAAGGCGTTCGACAGAGTGGGCACAGGAACGTAGGTAGTGGATTCTAGAGGTCAGCCAAGGCTGGGGTTTGGTACGTTTTACAGAACGGGGAATGGGAAGAGTGAAAGTATCCAGAGCAGAGGAGAGAATAGTACTATAGGAAGAGACAGCCTCATTGACAGATTTGGATAACATAGTGGTAGAGAAGAGATTAGAAACATTGGAGGACAGAGTAGAAGGGACAATAGCATAGGCTCAACTGTTTGGGGAGGCTAAAGGGGGCGGGGTTAGGGGTGGAGCCAGGGGCGGAGCTTATATACATAATTGTCTGATAACAGAGAGAGAAAATAAATAAATAAAATAATCACAATTAATACCTTTTATTAAATTTAGATATTAGATATGTATCATATGTCAAAGAATAAAGTGGTTGCTCAAAGCATATTCTAAGCACAATCGCTCAACTGCAAAACACTATGCACAACTTTGTGCAAAAACACACTCAGAACCTTACTGTACCATAAATATTACACTGGGCAGAACCTAATACACCAATATACCACCCATACGGAAAATGCAGACCATCAACAATATGAAACAAGGGATCATATCATCACAATTCTCATATAGAGCCACAAAACACCCTAATTCATGTTTAATGTGGGATAAAATGCCATAAATAAATATAAACTTTTAATGTTGAGCACCTGATTCTCAAAGTGGACATATTCCAAACACTATAATGAAAATAAAATGATCTTTTCTACCTTTTTGTCTGGTGAGTTTTTCTGATCATGCTGGCCCAGTATGATTCTGCTGCTATCTGTCCTCAGTGCAGGTCAGGAAATCAATCTCATTAAATATCTCCCTGGCAACACAGGACACCTCCAGCCAACCCCCCCCCCCCCCCCCCCCCCCGCTCTCCCAGCAGTAAGGTAAACAAACCATAAACTAATTTCTACAACTGGACAAGGCTAGAGGGCTTTCACTGCAGCTCCTGCTGTGAGGATGGAGGTAAATCAACAATTTAAACCCCTCAGAGCACAGCAGGGGAGGCTTAGCCTATCCAAGCCTCTTATACCGGGCACCTATGGACAATAGCCTGCGCTCATGTTTGTGCTTTTGGATCCAATGGTTTTTCTAAAGATTGTATTCACTTTTAGCATCTTTGAGAAGCTTTTTTCAAATTATACTTGTGTACCTTACTTACATACAGACTCCTGAGGCAGGCGCTCTGGCTGAAACATGGTGCCGTGTCGAGTTGCTTAGTTTTATGAAATAAACTGAAGACAAAACTACTACCATTTTTTGACGTTGTACTTACCCCCTCAGGGCAGGCTCAATGCAGCAATAGAGGGTTAAGTAACTTGCCCAGAGTCACAAGGAGCTGCCTGTGCCTAAAGTGGGAATTGAACTCAGTTCCTCAGGACCAAAGTCCACCACCCTAACCACTAGGCCACTCCTCCACTCCTTCATCATCTATCTTCCTGGTGTGTTTAGAAGTGTCCTGTTGACCATATTACTCCATTGTTTGACTTGTGGCATAGTGGTCCTTGTTCCTCCACTTTGGTGGTTGACACTAGCATTAGCACACAATCATTTAAAAAAATTTAACACAGGAGCATTAACCGCCTCCTACATAAGTATTCCCATACTGAGACAGACCAAAGGTCCATCAAGCCCAGTATCCTGTTTCCAACAGTGGCCAATCCAGGTTACAAGTACCTGGCAAGATCACAAAACAGTAGAATACATTTTATGCTGCTTATCCTAGAAATAAGCAATGGATTTTCCCCAAGTCCATTTTAATAATGGCTTATGGACTTTTCTTTCAGGAAGCTAGCTAACCCTTTTTTTAAACCCCACTAAGCTAACTGCTTTTACAACATTCTCTGGCAACGAATTCTCTGATTCGTATTACATTTACTACTTTGTAGGTTCATCGCATGCCCCCTAGTCCTAGTATTTTTGTAAAGAGTAAACAAATAATTCACGTCTACCCGTTCCACTCCACTCATTATTTTATAGACCTCTATCATATCTCCTCTCAGCCGTCTTTTCTCCAAGCTGAAGAGCCCTAGCTGCTTTAGCCTTTCCTCATAGGGAAGTCGTCCCATCCCCTTTATCATTTTCGTCGCTGTGCCTTTTCTAATTCCACTATATCTTTTTTGAGATGAGGTGACCAGAATTACACACAATATTCGAGATGCGGTCACACTATGGTGAGATACAAAGGCATTATAATGTCCTCATTTTTGTTTTCCTAATAATACCTAACATTCTATTTGCTTTCTTAGCCATTGCTGCCGAACACTTAGCGATGACACTTAGATCCCTTTTCTGGTCTGTGACTCCTAACATGGAACCTTACATTACGTAACTGTAGTTCGGGTTCCTCTTTCCCACATGCATCACTTTGCACTTGCTCACATTAAATGTCATCTGCCATTTAGACGCCCAGTCTCCCAGTCTCGTAAGGTCCTCTTGTAAATTTTCCCAACCTCTTGCGATTTAACAACTTTGAATAACTTTATGTCATCAGCAAATTTAATTACCTCACTAGTTACTCCCATCTCAATTTGATCCTTTGTAAGGTCATTGGATGACAGGAGATGAAAGTCTGACTTTGTAGTTGTGAGGAACACATTTGAGCTATTTAGGAGGTGCTAAGAGCTCCCACATTATGAATGTGTGAACCAGTTAGCGCACTGATAATGTCAGCATGCTAGCTGAATAGCACTTCCACACCTATTCTCCACCCCTGACACACCACCTCCCCTAAAAAGTAAATACCGCACACTGATGACAAAACTAATGCAGAATGCTTTGCTCTTATCACAGCTTAGTAAAAAGGCCCCTTAATTCCTGGTGTAAAACTCTGGCTGAAATGAGCACTGAGTGAGAAATAAAATAAAATAGGGAATACATGTGCAGATTTTGGTCTGTTCAAGCCATGCCCAAAGCACACCCCTTTCAAATATCTGTGTGGTGTAGATCTCCACTGTAAATAGTGGCTTCCTGAAATTTCCACTTACATGTATGTGTATGTACTCTACATGTAGAAAGGCTTCTAAAGTAAACATCTTTATCTCACAAAAACTGACTTCCATGCTACTTAAAAAGACACCTTTACATTATGTGGTTACATGATTGAGTCAATGACAGCACATTTGTGGCAAATTGCCTTCAGGAGGGAAGTGTTACACTAGCTCCAAAAGGAGAGAAAATATTGAAGCAGACACAGTGGGTAAATAGCAAGATCAAATTAAAATAGTACCAACTGCTTGGGCTGCATCGAGGCAAAATGTTACTTTAAGAACAAAATAAAATATTGATAAATCACAATCATTTAAAATCATAACAGTACAATAATATCATATTTAAAAAGATACAAAATAATATTAATATACATCAAAAACAGCATAAATATCACTGAATAATAAATAATGTAAAATCTGATAATAAAATATACATTTTGACAAACTATGTATCAGGGTACAACATTTCAGTCGAAGAGATCAATAAGAACAATAACAAACAATACCTCATCAAATAATGTCTTGAAATATGTACTGGATCATCAGAGTAAACATATGAACCCTTGAGGATCACTGCTGATGGTTCAGTATATACTTCAAGTGACCACATAACATGGACATAAGAAGTTACATACTACAATAACGTCAGCATTGAAAGTGTATGGGAACCAGTACTGAAAGTGTTACCTACCCTATTGTATATTAGAGATGCTTTACCATTAGACATTACTGTAAAGGATGGCAAAAAAGAAATGGATTAGAATTGCACATTGAAAAAGTTTGAGTATGGAGAGTGTTACAAAAATAACTTATTGTAACACTCTCCATACTCAAACTTTTTCAATATTTCCCAAGGATAAGATGGATTACTCTCTAGTGCTTCCAGACACAAGGGAGATTTCTGTCAAACAGTATTCTTGGTATGTCTGTGTAATCTGCTTGTTATAAAGCCACACAGAGTTACATGGCCCGTGGCTGAGGGTTGATGGAAAAGTAGATAAATCAAATTTTGTATAAAATTCAAAATATCAAACCTTTAGAAGCAGCAATGTCAAAGAGATCTCAAAAATGCCCCCCCCCCCCAAAAAAAAAAAACCCATACCATACATTTCATATGTGTTCCAATAGTGTCATAAAAATCAAACTCAGACCAACGGAAACCATACAGGGGTGAAGGTGCACTAATTCCCTATGTGAAGAAGATCGCAGAAAGCAAGAAGTAGGGAGAGTTGGCTCTTCTCAAACAACAGAGGAGACGTATGGATGAAAAATGTCTTTATTACAAAGTATCAAAAATTGACTTTGTAATAAAGACTTTTTTCATCCATACATCTCCTCCATTGTTTAAGAAGAGCCAAATCGCCCTACTTCTATCCAGATGACAAAAACAATGTAAAACTTTTTTTAAAACATGATAAAATTGCTGTAAATTGAAGATGGCCACCATGGCTAAAATTGGCCATAAAACATTTTTTTAAATGCTAATTTTTAATTTAAAAAGACAAATCCATTTATCCCAAGTGAGATAAACAGAAAATTTATCCCAAGTGAGATAAACAGAAAATGTAAAATTTAAAAACTCATGAAAAAAAATGGTTAAAAATCCAAAATGGCCACCACCATTTAAAACAGCCATAAAAGTACAAGAAACCCTTGTTTGTGTTAAAAAATATATAATCTTGATGTGAAGATCTAGATTGTGACCAGTGGGAGGTGAATATGGTATGAATATGGAGGACTGACTGGAAAAGGGAAGAAGGCAAGTAAGGATTGAGAGACCAGCCTGCTTATAATCGAAATAGAAAAACGCCTATATTGTGACCCAAATCGGGAGATAGACGTTTATCTCACAAAAACGAATAAAGCGGTATAATCGAAAGCCGAATTTGGACGTTTTCAACTGCACTCCATCGCGGATGCGGACAAAGTTGATGGGGGCGTGTCGAAGGCGTGGTGAAGGCGGAACTGGGGCGTGGTTATCGGGCGATCAGAGATGGGCGCCTTTCGCCGATAATGGAAAAAAAGTATGCGTTTGTAGTTAGAATTTAGGGCACTTTTCCTGGACCCTGTTTTTTCACGAATAAGGCCCCAAAAAGTGCCCTAAATGACCAGAATACCACCAGAGGGAATCGGGGATGACCTCCCCTGACTCCCCCAGTGGTCACTAACCCCCTCCCACCACAAAAAAATGATGTTTCACAACTTTTTATTTTCACCCTCAAATGTCATACCCACCTCCCTGGCAGCAGTATGCAGGTCCCTGGAGCAGTTGTTTGGGGGTGCAGTGGACTTCAGGCAGATGGACCCAGGCCCATCCCCCCCTACCTGTTACAATTGTGCTGCTTAATGCTTAGTCGTCCAACCCCCCCAAACCCACTGTACCCACATGTAGGTGCCCCCCTTCACCCCTTATGGCTATAGTAATGGTGTAGACTTGTGGGCAGTGGGTTTTGAGGGGGATTTGGGGGGCTCAACACACAAGGGAAGGGTGCTATGCACCTGGGAGCTCTTTTACCTTTTTTTTGTTTTTGTAAAAGTGCCCCCTAGGGTGCCCGGTTGGTGTCCTGGCATGTGAGGGGGACTAGTGCACTACGAATCCTGGCCCCTCCCACGAACAAATGCCTTGGATTTATTCATTTTTGAGCTGGACGCTTTCATTTTCCATTATCACTGAAAAACAAAAACGTCCAGCTCACAAATTGTCGAATAAAACATGGACGTCTATTTTTTTCGAAAATACGGTTCGGTCCGCCCCTTCACGGACCCGTTCTCGGAGATAAACGCCCATGGAGATAGACGTTTTCGTTCAATTATGCCCCTCCAGGATGAGTGTGGTGGTTGAGAATAGACAGTGTGTGTGTGGGGGGGGGGGGGGGGGATTCTGTATAGGGCGCCCAAAGTTAGGCACCGGGATGTTGTGTACTAACAATGAATTCTATAAAGACAGTTCTGTACGGAACTGTCTTTATAGAATACTAGCTTAAGTCATTTTTGCACCTAACTTTAGGCATGAGCATTTACGCTTGCCAAAGGCAGATTATAGAATAGGGATGCAGAGCAGATAGGTGCACAACTAGTAATTAGTGCCAATTAACACTTGTTAAGACCAATTATTGATTGCAGTGGCAGACTGACCATTTGGCAACTGGGCAGTGCCTGAGGGCCCAGAAGCTCTAGGGGGTCCAGAAGCTCTGCCCGGTTGCCCACTGCCGCTGTGCACTACAATTCCCCCGGTCCTACCTTGAAGGGTCCTGGTGGTCTAGTGGCATCTGCAGGGGGGGGGGGGAGAACACACTTTTACTGCCCATTGCCACTATTCTGCCCGGTACCACCGTGTTTTAAAAATGGCTGCGAGACTTCCTGCAGCAGTCTCGTGAGATTGTCAAGACCCGCGAGACTACCATGGGAATTCTCGGCCGCCATATTGAAAGCTCAGCGGTGCCGAAAAGAATAGTGGGAGTGGGCAGGAAAGAGTGGGGTTCTTTTCTGCCCCTGAAGAAGCCACTAGACCACCGGGGCCCTATAAGGTAGGGCCGGGAAGGGCCCATTGAGGCTCAGAGGACTGTAGTGTGTGGTAGGGGGGACGGCACCATGGCGGTTGGGGCCCAGATCACTCTGTCTACCCCTGATTGATTGTTACCCCCAATTTAACCAATTACTTTATGAGTGTGTATCTGTGATTCACATTCAAAATTGCAGGCCTAACTCTGGGCAACCTATACAGAATTTGTAGGGGAGGCAATGAGGAAAGAGGAGACAGGGAGACAGATGTCATCAGGTGTGAAACAGAAGGCAGGATCACACAAGTGATGGGAGAGAGAAAGAGATGCAGGAAGGCAAAGAAGCAGGCAAGTGGCCAGCCATTAGAGCAGGATAAATTTAACAGGGGGGAAACAGAAGGCAGGTAGAGGTGACAGGATGGAGAAAGGTGAGGGCCAGGGAGCTGGTAGCAGAAGAAATGTTCGCACAGGAGAAGATCCAGAATAGCCAACGAGCAAGTGTTGAGAAACAGCCAGGACCAGGCAGCAGAGAAAGGAAATGTATCCAACACATGCATTTCACCCTATGGAGAAATACCTGCTGATACACCACATCTGTGAAATGTATCACCAGCTGCATGGACAGAATACATCCATAGTACAGCAGAGAATATTCCGATGAATGTCAGCAGGTTCAGTGTGAGCAATATGACCAGACACCTACAAGGAAATGAAAAATAAGATGCTCAAGATTGCTGAACTCAGCAAAAGATCAGAGGAGGAGGTTCACTTCCACAGCAGAGATAACACCACTGGAAGACCTGTACTGCTGCATACAAAGTTTCTGCCTGAAGCTGTGGCAAGGCATCAGCAGGCATCAGCACAACTAAAGTATTAGCTGTAGTTCCTGTAGGGAGGTACACCTTTTGATACCAAAACTTCTCCTCCCCTTACTAAACACACACACATAGATTTGTAAGAGAGCGAGGTATGTGTGTGTGTGTGGGGGGGGGGGGGGGGGGGGGGTCATTTTAATAGTGATCATTAATGATAATTCTTCTTCCTTTTTTTTTATTGGTGGTACAGCTGGTGACCTTCTAGACGGGGAGGGGGGGCTCTGAAGAGGAATTAGAGGCATCACAAATTCTGATGTCCCTTTAAACTATTCCATTTGAACAGATACAGCATGAAGAGGATGAAGAACATATACTGGATACTTCCTCTCCTTTGCCACTAATTGCTCTCCCGTTCCTTCCCTGTCTATTTTTGGCATTCCATTCCTTTCAATGATTCAATTATAATTTTATTGAAAACCACTTTGGTGGCTTGTACAATATCAAGTCAAATAAACATAACAGTTCCAAGCAAATGAACTGCACTTTGGATCAAAGCTACCCGTTTAAGACAATGATGAAACCACCTGAGAGTCTAAATTAGGTGTTGCAAGTTTTCCCACAGAGCCCAGCTGAACCAAATCTGCCCACTTGGAAGAATTGATTCTAGAGGCGCTCCAACATCAGCAGAAAGAGACAATGATGCAGAGATGGTGGTCTCTGAGATAAGAGACCTCTCTTATGTGCTAGGACAGGGGTAGGCAACTCCGGCCCTCGAGAGCCGCAGGCAGGTCAGGTTTTCAGGATATCCACAACGAATATGCATGAGATAGATTTGCATACCATGGAGGCAGTGCTTGCAAATCTATCTCCTGCATATTCATTGTGGATATCCTGAAAACCTGACCTGCTTGCGGCTCTCGAGGACCGGAGTTGCCTACCCCTGCGCTAGGAGATGAGAGAGAACCTCCAGGCCATCAGAAAGCTGAGAGAAGAGCATGGAAGGTCAGTTATACTAGCCATAGGTGATGATATGCCCTGACAGAAACTTCTGTGATCCCTACCAGGCTGGGGGCCCTTATAGCTGCTATTTTCAGCTTTGTGGTAGACAGGGTCACAACATCAGGGAAGTAACACAGACTTGCAGATTTAACCCTCTAGGAATTTATTCTGAGTTCTAGGTCAGGACCAGAAAAATGGAGGCTTTTGGCATCAAATTCTACTTGCTCAACATCTTTCTCTTCCCAATAAATCAGTTCAAGCTAGATATTGTTCTGAGCTGATGGTTTATTGAAAGTAAAATTAATGGCAGAGTCGACAAAATAATGAACACTTACAGTCACTTGGACTCTCCCTTACAGGCAGAGAACCCCTCCTTTCTAACTCCTTCCCCCAAATACCTCACAGAGCTGGAGTGTAAACTCAGATGTGGTTGCAGGTGCAGGGCTGTGGCAGCACCTAGCCCTCCTTGTTACAAATCTAGTGGACATCTTTTGCATCCTCTACTTCTTTTCCAGGATCAGGGGCTCTTTCGTGTTCTAGACATTTTTACCTTCTCTCACTTCATCACTCCTCTATTAGCAGTGGTACACTGGCTTATTCAGCTAAAGACTTCCTCTTCCTCTGAAGTGCTAATTTAGAAATGCCCATGCACATTAGTGCATGAAGAATTTACTTACTCCTTAGCATATATTTTTTTGTGCTTTAAAACTCCTGTTATTTTCGAAGATTGTTTTTATATAGCTGAGAAAACCATTGCACTAAAGTTGATGTAGTGGATTCCATTGACCTGATAGTTAGGCCTCATAGGAACTGGTAGTATACCATTCACACACATCTGGATTGCTACCTGGGTACTACTGAAGAAACCATCTTTCTCCCAATGACATTTCATGCTGAACTTACCAACTGCTTCAGAATAATCTGGGGAACATTTACAGTACAGTGCCAGAAATCTTTCAGCTAATACTGGCGAAGATGCCAAGAGGCTATTTCCCTGAACTAATAAATTAACATCCACATGTACACTTCAGCAGGGCTGCCAAAACACCAATGTTCCAGCTGTGTTTTCAGCACAAGAAGAGAAGACTAGGTGTAAACATGTATTAGAAGAAGCCTGAAGACAAGGAAATCTTTGAAATGTTTATTGCTTTCTTCAAGTCTCTCAGCAGTCTGGTTTGTACATTGTAAGTGCTGTTCACAAAGTTTATATTTACTCAATTATTTAAATAAAACTTTTATACTACATTCCTCTAACAGCATTCAGTATGGTTTATGATATGAAAAACAATCAGTATAAAAATCCACAATACTAACTTTGCAGGCACCTGCTCTACCATGCTGCACAGCACTTAATAACATAATCTAGCTTGTCTGGTTTGAGAATGAAAAAAAAATGTTTGTCTGGAATCCCAGGAGATTAAGCACATCCCTCAGAACAAGTGCAAACTGATTACACAGGGTCAGTAAAATCACTGAGATCACGCATGACCTCCAGCCAAACAAGTGGCATGTATCTTGTCTTTTGTTGCTAATACATCACAGTCTCCACACTGGGAAATTTAAAATGGCACCACTCTCCCTTTACTACAGCAAGTACTTGCTCTCACAACAGTACCATCATACACACGGCACTTGAGACAGTGTTCAAATCATCACTCACCAGTTCCTCATTTATGGCAATTGGTTGTGGCTGTCACCATTTTTTATGATTTTTATATATTGCACAGCCTTTTACTGAGCTGCAGTATGCACGAACGTGTGCTTATCGCGGGTTAAAAGCCTCAGCACATTCTGTGGTAATTTTTGCATAGAAACAGAGAAAAAATGTAGGCAGATATTAACCATATGGCCTATCCAGTCTGCCCATCCATGCCATTTACTTTCCCTATCACTCCTCTAGAGATCCTATGTACTTGTCCCAAGCTCTCTTGAATTAAGATACTGTTTTTGTCTTCACCACTTCCACCGGGAGGCTGTTCCATGAATTCACCACCCTTTCCATGAAGAAGTACTTCCACAGGTTACTTCTATCCTCTTTCACCTTCATTCTAAGCCCCCTCATTCCAGAGCTTCAATTTATGCCGCATAGGTATTTAAATATCCCCTCATATCTCCCCTCTTCTGCCTTTCTTCCAAAATATACATATTGAGATCTAAGTCTGTCCCCATAAGCTTTTTGATGAAGACTACTGACCATTTTAGTAGCCACTTTCCGGACCAGCTCCATCCTGTTTATATCTTTTTGAAAGTGCGATCTCCAGAATTGTACACAATATTCTAGACAAGCAAAAAAGGCCTGTTTCTCAAAAAAATGAAATGGGCGCTAGCAAAGCTATCATGTAATGGCAATTGTGTTTTTAAGTGAACCGCGATTCTCCCGTCACCTCCCATCCCATCCATATCCACCGATTCTCCTCTGTGCTGCCCTCCCATCCTATCCATGTCCCGCGATTCTCCCCTCGCCTCCCATCCCGATATCCAGCGATTCGCTTCTGCCCTGCCCTCCCATCCCATCCATGTGCAACGATTCTCCTGTGCCCTGCCCTCCAATCCCATCCATGTCCAGCAATTGATGTACATTAGTTGGAGTGTCCCTCTGCTTCTCCTCTCTCCCCTGCCCTCTCCTCCATGTCCAGCGATTCTTCCCTCCCCTCCCATCCCATCTATGTCCAGCGATTCTCCTCTGCCCTGTCCTCCCCTCCCATCCATGTCCCGCGATTCTCCGCTTACCTCCCATCCCATCGATATCCAGCGATTCGCTTCTGCCCTGCCCTCCCATCCCATCCATGTCCAGCGATTGATGTACATTAGTTGGAGTGTCCCTCTGCTTCTCCTCTCTCCCCTGCCCTCCCCTCCATGTCCAGTGATTCTTCCCTCCCCTCCCATCTCATCTATGTCCAGCAATTCTCCTCTGTCCTGCCCTCCCCTTACCTCCCCTCCGTGTCCCATGATTTTGGCCTCCCCTCCATGTCTAGTGATTCTCCTCTGCCCTGCCCTCCCCTCCCATCCATGTGCAGCGATTCTCCCCTCGCCTCCCATCCCATCCATGTGCAGCGATTGTCCTGTGCCCTGCCCTCCCATCCCATCCATCTCCAGTGATTCTCCCCTCCCCTCCATGGCCAGTGACTCTGTCCTTCCTGCCGCCCTCCCTGTAAGCCATCAATCTTACCTCAGGTCGGAGCGGTGGCAGGCAGGCTGGGCTCGCATCACCTCCAGCATTCCCTTGCCTTCCTTCTCAGTGTCCCGCCCTCCTCTGATGTCATTTCGTTTTTACATGAGGGTGGGACACTGAGAGGGAAGGGAACGCTGGAGGCGAGCTAACATCAGCATGTTACGAACCCAGACAGCCAGCCATCTAGAGAAGCTGAGGTAGAAATTATTATATAGATTAGGTCTCACCAGAGTCTTGTACATGGGCATCATCACCTCCTTTTTCCTACTGGCCAATCCTTTCCCTATGCACCCAAGCATCCTTCTAGCTTTCACAGTCACCTTTGCTCCCTGTTTGGCCACCTTAAGAACATCACATACGATCACAACTTGTGCACAAAACTTTGTCACCCTCTAAACTGTACTGTTTCCTCGGATTTTTGCAGCCCAAATGCATGACCCTGAATTTTTCTTAGTATTAAATCTAAGCTGCCAAATTCCAGACTGTTCCTCTAGATTCACCAAGTCTTTCCTCATGTTATCCACACCATCAGGGGGTGTCTACTCTATTGCAGATTTTGGTATCATCCGCAAAGAGGTAAACCTGATTATTGACGCCTGGTTATTGGTCACATATATGTGTAGATAATGGCCAGTTAGGCATGTCATTAAATAGGGGTTTGTGTGCCTGCCTTGATCTCACAGATACCAAAGTGGCCCAAAGGAGGGGAACTGGCCTGCACTTTTATGTTTATTTAAGACTTGATATATCACCTTTACTTCAAGCAAGGCCAAAGTAGTTAACTGTTATGATTGGGGTCTGAACCCCTCTCAAACTTACCTCTTTCCTGGGGGTCAGCTTCTTAGCTGGCTTCTGTTTCTTTTCTCTGTCCTTTCTGAGCTGGCTCTGTCTCTCTGTGCTGGCAGCTTCCAGCAGCATGGCTCTAATTGTTTCACTATACTGCACCTGTGTGTGTGTTGCCTGAGTTGCTCTACCTCTCTTTGGGTGTACTGGCTTCAAGTGCTTCACGGTTTTGCATTGGTGTGGATTGGGCCTCTCTGGGTCAGTGTGCTGTTGCCTGGGGCTAGGGAGTGTGACATCATCAGGGAGGGCCTTGATAAGGAAGTGGTGTTGTTTCCTTCAGAGCCTTTGCAACAGTGGTGTTTGCTTTAGGTAGGGTGGTGCAGTGTGCACTTCTGACTTTGTGTCTAGTTTCCCTGCTTGCTTTTGCTAAGGGCCAGGTTAGTGTTAGTGCAGTGTGCACTGGTGACTGTGTGTTTAGCTTTCCTGCTTTTCCCTTTTGGTTCCCCTGCTGTTCCCTCTTGGTTTTGGAAGCATTGCTGTGTGTAGGGCTTTGGAAGCTCTGTTGTTGATAGAAGTACTTCAGGGTTTGCTGTTGTTAGGAACACTGCAGAGTTTGCTGTTAGAAGTACTTCTGGTGTTTGTGCTATTGGGAGCATTGCAGTCTTTGCTGTTGGTGTTTGGTGATTTAGAATCACTTTTGGCTTATGTGTTAGCTTCCCTTCTTTTTCCTTGTGGCTCCCCTGTCTTCCCTTTTAGTGCTAGGAGCTCTTCTGGTTGCTTGCCAGAGTAGTGCTTGGGAAGCACCTTGTTAGTTGTATCTAGCTTGCTAGAGCAGTGCTTAGGTAGCTTGTTAGTGTAGAGCTCTGCTTGTAGCTTGGTGCTTAGTAGCACCTGTGTTAGCTTTGTGTTTAGTTCCCTGCTCTGTTAGTTTAGGGCTTAGGAAGTCCCTTTCTTGAGCAGGGCTTAGGAGCTCCTGTTTAGTATAGGGCTTAGGAAGTCCTTTTGTCAGTTTACTGTTAGGAACACTCCTGCTGGTTTAGGGCTTGGGAGCACGTAGATCAGTTTAGGGTTAGGAGCCCTTCTGTTTCCAGTCCTGGTCCCTATGTCATCCGGTATCCAGTAAGTCCTGTCGGCTACTCGAACCCAGGAGCTCAACTCCTGGGGGGCTTAGTAGCTAAGCGCAGGTGAAGCTGTGCGGACCAGTCCAGTGTGCTCCAGTCCAGTGTGTTCCGGTCCGGTGTGTGTTCCAGTCTGGTGTGCTCCAGTCCAGTGTGTTTAGGTCCGGTGTGTGTTCCAGTCCTGTGTCCTCCAGTCCGGGGGATTCCAGTCCATGTGTTCCGGTTCGCTGGGCAGTGCCTGCAGTCCCTGCCGATGTCGGTGTGCTTGCCCAGCGTTGGTTGGTGGGTTTTGCCTGCTGCTGTCGCTCCTCGTCAGCAGCCCAAGGGCTCACGTTTGCTCCAGAGCCCGGCCCCGCGGGCTCTGAACCTGAGAACCTGACATTAACAAAATAAAATCAATAGTAAAAGAAAGGAACATCACATAAAAAAAGGAAAGAATATGTTCATACATCCATTATAAGAACAAGGACAGAGGGATAGAAGAGGAGAGAAGAGAGAAAGATGACGGGGTCTCCAGACCAGTCACAGGAAGCACTCTCAAAAGCTAACTGGAAGTAATAGGCTTTAAAACTCACCTTGAATTTGGTCATGGAGATTTAATTCCTAATATCCGGGGGGGGGGGGATCTGCCAGGTACTTGTGACCAGATTGGCCACTGTTGGAAACAGGATACTGGGCTAGATGGACCATTGGTCTGATCCAGTATGGCTGTTTTTATGTTCTTATATAGCTAAAAATAAGGCTGAAGAGTAATGCAAAATATGACATAGTTTATAACATGATCTGACACCCTCACAGGCATACCAGCATGCAGCAGCTGCAAGAAATGAACTGAATCAGACACATTTCCTGTGTGTAAATTACTCCACGTACATAATTCCATACCCCACAGAGGCATAGCTACAGGGGGCCTCAGGGGCCCAGGTCCCCCAATTTTGGCTCAGGCTCCCACAATACAGTATAAGATACTATCAGTAGTGGCTGCAGTGATTACAGCAGTCAGCCTCAGCTTTCTTGGTCACAGACTGGTGTGATGCTGCCATGGGTGTCTTGCCAACTGATGCAGTATGTTCTCCTTCCTCTCTCTCTCTCTTCTCTCAACCTCCTCCATCACCCGCTGCAGGCCTTTAAACTTATAGGCTTCCGGCAGCGTCAACGATGTGTAAGCGTTGCCTTTGGCCTGCCCGGAAGCCTTCTCTGTACAGAGTCCTGCCTACATACAAAACTTCTTCACCCCTTAAACTGTACCACATAACCCTGTATTTTTTAGTATTAAATCTAAGCTGCCAAATTCCAGACCATTTCTCTAGCTTCACTTAGTCCTTTAGAATATTGTGTACAATTCTGGAGACCACACCTTCAAAAAGATATAAACAGGATGGAGTCAGTCCAGAGGGTGGCTACTAAAATAGTCAGTGGTCTTAGTCATAAAGCATATGGAGACAGACTTAAAGATCTCAATATGTATACTGTGGAAGAAAGGTGGGAGAGATGAGTTATGATAGAGACATTTAAATACCTATGTGGCATAAATGTACAGGAAGCGAATCTCTTTCAATTGAAATGAAGCTCTGGAATGAGGGGGCATAGTTTGAAGGTGAAAGGGGATAGACTCAGAAGTAACCTGAGAAAATACTTCTTCACAGAAAGGATGGTGAAGTCATTAAACCACCTCCCTGTTGGAAGTGGTAGAGACAAAAACAGTATCTGAATTAGAGGTTGGGACAAGTATAACGTATTTGTAAGGGAGTGACAGAGAGAGTAGATGGCAAGGATGGGCAGACTGGATAGGCCATATGGTCTTTATCTGCTTACATTTTTCCAAGTTTCTATAAATAAAGGATCTTGACTTGTCCTCAAACTCTGCCTGAGAAAGACTCAATGTCCCAGACCCACAGCTCTTTGAGATTCTGTATTTAGCTTGCAAAGGTCTCACAAAAAATGTCACATGTCTAAAGATCTGCAGTTCCAGTTCCAGTACATACATGTCATTCCTCAGTGACAGAGTTGTTCTGGTGTAAGCTTTCAGTCCCTTACAAATTGTCCACACAATTATTTACAATTTTGTTCAATGTTTTATGTGTAGGGGGTTGTTTACTAATAGCTATAGCATGATAATGGTGTTATCATGTGTTTTCACATTTCACCTTTATTTAATATACCACAAATAGTGGAAACATCTGAGTGGTTTACAAAAGTAAAGATATGAAGTCAAGAAAGATAAATAATTATAAGGTAAGGGGACCATCCTGCTTATAATCGAACGAGAAAAACGCCCAAGTTCTGACCTAAATCGGGAGATGGATGTTTATCTCACAAAAACGAATAACACGATTTAATCGAAAGTCGAACTTGGACGTTTTCAACTGCACTTCATCGCGGAAGCGTACAAAGTTGACGGGGGTGTGTCAGAGGCGTGGTGAAGGCGGGACTGGGGCATGGTTATCACCTGAACAGAGATGGGCGCCTTTCACCGATAATGGAAAAAAAGTATGCGTTTGTAGCTAGAATTTAGGGCACTTTTTCTGGACCCTATTTTTTCACGAATAAGGCCCCAAAAAGTGCCCTAAATGACCAGATTACCACCAGAGGGAATCGGGGATGACCTCCCCTGACTCCTCCAGTGGTCACTAACCCCCTCCCACCACAAAAAATGATATTTCACAACTTTTTATTTTCACCCTCAAATGTCATACCCACCTCCCTGGCAGCAGTATACAGGTCCCTGGAGCAGTTGTTAGGGGGTTCAGTGGACTTCAGGCAGGTGGACCCAGGCCCATCCCCCCCTACTTGTTACAATTGTGCTGCTTAATGCTTAGTCGTCCAACCCCCCCCCCCCCCAAACCCACTGTACCCACATGTAGGTGCCCACCTTCACCCCTTAGGGCTATAGTAATGGTGTAGACTTGTGGGCAGTGGGTTTTGAGGGGGATTTGGGGGGCTCAACACACAAGGGAAGGGTGCTATGCACCTGGGAGCTCTTTTACCTTTTTTTTTTGTTTTTGTAAAAGTGCCCCCTAGGGTGCCCGGTTGGTGTCCTGGCATGTGAGGGGGACCAGTGCACTACGAATCCTGGCCCCTCCCACAAACAAATGCCTTGGATTTATTCTTTTTTGAGCTGGGCGCTTTCATTTTCTATTATCGCTGAAAAGCAAAAACGACCAGCTCACAAATTGTTGAATAAAACATGGATGTCTATTTTTTTCGAAAATACGGTTCGGTCCGCCCCTTCACGGACCCGTTCTCAGAGATAAATGCCCATGGAGATAGACATTTTCGTTCGATTATGCCCCTCTATATGTCCAAATTACCTATTAAAAGATACCAAAGTGAGACAAGGGGAAGAGGCTGCTGCAAGTCAAATGGATTAAGCAGAAGAAAAAGCTCAATGGAAATAGTAAGCTTTCAGTAGGGCTTTACATTTCAAAAAAGACAGTTCAGAACAAAGATACAAAGCTAAAGAGTTCCACAGGGAAGTGGCCAGAAAGCTAAAGCAAGCAGAGTGGCATGAGATAGAAGGAATAACAGGAAGATGCTGATTAGCTGATCATGGGGGGGGGGGGGGTCGGCTGGTAAGGAGAGAGAAAGCTATGCAGAAAATACGGGGCACCAGAATGAAGAACATGAACTTAAATGGTAAACAGAAACGGATGGGTAGCCACTGCTCAGCAAGACAGAAGAGGAAGTTTCTTAGCCCTGTAAAGAAGTTTAAGAGCAGTGTTCTGAATGTCCTGAAGATGGTGCAACTGGTATTTTGGGATGTCAGATAGAACCGAGTTGCAATAATCTACATGGGAGAGCACCAAAGAGTGAATAAGCAACTTAAGAGAAGACCCATCAAAGAAAGGACTAACTGATCGATTTGCTTTAGAACAAAAAAGGATTTCCTAGCCTGCAATGAAACTTGAAGGGTGACCCCTGAAATCTTAGCAGACTTGACAATGTTAACTTGCTCACCTAAGATGGTAGGTGAAACAGGAAGGACAGAAGACGGATTTGTGGAAAAAAGAACGGTAGTAGTCTTTGAAGCATTAAGTTTCAGCCCATTAGAAGATAACCATGCAGCAATTTTATCAAGTGTACGAGAAATCTCAGTGACAACATGAAGTGTTCCAGGCAAATAGGAAAGAGCAACTGAATGTCGTGAGTATTAAGGGGGTGAATTAGAACGTCAAGAGGTGCCAAAAAATATTTAAAAGAATAGGGCACAGGAAATATCATAGCAACTTAGATTGTGAGCCCTCCTGGGATAGAGAAATATCCAGTGTACCTGAATGTAACTCACCTCGAGGTACTACTGAAAAAGGTGTGAGCAAAATCTAAATAAATAAATAAAATAAGTGAAAATAGTGTCAGACCAGTGCACACGATAACTTCTACCTTTGGACCGAAACCAGGATAGAACAGAACTGACTACACTGAGTTCTGACAGCCGCTATAGAAGAATTTGATGGTTCAAAGACAGCATCAGATATCATGTGATAATGGCATTAATGCATGCTGTTAGTAAATGACCCCCCCCCCCCCAATGTATTCTGATATCCTGAGCATAATTGCTGAGTGAGATGATAGCTTAGATAGTCTTCCCTGAAGCTATAATGTTAGTATAGTTTGGTGTTAAACCTATATCAGAACTATTGCTCACAAAAACTTTTGAAACACAAGGCACTGGGTTATTTCACATTCCTCATCTAATTATGCAATCTTATCTGGCACACTTTTTAAATAGCAACGAATCCTTATGTTAATATGTGTTTTAATCCTAGCACTTGGCACATAAAACAATCTGAGTCATAGGTTGCCCTTCCCTCTTCTGGCTGAGACAGGAGAAATACATGGATTTAAGACACACCATATTCCACAGACAAAGGTGAGTTCCTTAAGACTGTCTATATTACTGTTATTATCGGAGACTGGTTCAGAGACTATAGGTCTGCATTGCCAGTGGGCAAGTTATTAGCAGAATATTAAAATCTGTATTTCACAGAATGTTAAAGCAACAGTACATGTTTACTGAATAGAGGAGACATGATCTAATGGCTCAGCCACGAAATGTGCAGTCTCCCATTTATGCACAGGGACCAATGTAAGCCATCGAGAGCTCCACAAGAATAAGCCAAATATACATAATAGTGAGCCATTTAAATAATATGTAAATCATGGTGGCAGGAAATCGTTTACAATAATATTCATGCAAAATTGCAGCCATTGAGTGACATTATAGAAAGGATATACGAATGAGAACTGAGGCATCCAGGTTGGGATGTATCAAGTCCCACTAGTAATTTTGGAAAAGGATCTGCCGATGTAGAGCATGTTCTAAAATATACCCAGGAATGAGAGAACTGGAGGTTGTTGGTGCATCTACCTGCGGTGAAGGTCCCAGCTGAAGGGGGTTTGGCGATGAGTAGTGCGGTCAAACCTGTGATGTCATCCTTAGGGTCCTACTGGGAAGATTTAAACACAGCTACTTCTGCGGCAACCAGCCACAAGGGCATGGCCCAAAGGGGCATGACTAAAGGAGCACACTCCTTTGAAGCCCCTTCAATGCCAAAGCGGATCCAGGAGCCAGGAGAATATCTTCTGAACTGTGCTGTTTTCTTTTATTATGGGGAAGAGGAAAGGCTTCCGGAGACCCTCTGTTCAGACTGGGGCTAAGCAATCTAGGTTAATGGACAAGAATGTGAAGTTTGGACATCTTGATTCCTCAGTTATTTCTTCTTCCACCACTCTTTCGGGAGTTTCACTTAGTTCTGAGGAGCAATCTACACCACCCCCATCTATACCTTCTTTGAGTCCAGAGGTTTTACGGGATACCTCTTCAGGTTGCCCTAACCCTCTGAGGGATAATTCTCATTCCTCATATGTACTCCCTGTTTGATTAGCAAAGGGACCATCTGGTTCTTTGCAGCCAGTGCAGTGGAGAGGACTTCCATCATCTGAGGAGTGTACTCCTCAAGGAGAGGTGACATTGGTTGACATATGGAAGATTGTTCGTGGTTTGGAAAGTCTCCTTTCTGGTCCAGTCTCTCAGTTGTGTGATTTCTTTTCTCAAGTGGTGATAACAGTAAATGCCATGGGAAAAAATATTTATTAGAATGAAGATCGTTTGACTTCCTTAGAGACTAAATGTAGGACTTTACAGAATATTGGCTTCTTTGGCACTAAGGATTGCATCTTGAAGTCATGGAGAGCCAGACTAGGAATAGGAATTTGAGAGTATTTCATTTTCCAGTTTGTTCATTGCTTTCTCCTGAAATTCTTTTCAGGAAATATCTGAATCTGATAATATTTTGATTTCTGTATGCTATTATATTTCTTCTAAAATAAAAGAGAGTTCCAAGAGGGATGATAAATCTGGTATTATATGTCCAGAGGAACCGTTTAATTTAACACAATTTTTGGAAACTTCCCAGGACAATTTAACAGGTCTCTTTTGTCTCTGAAATAATAAAGTGTTGATTTTGAGGTCTTATTTTAAGGAGAAGGATTATTGGTTTTGTGGAGGTAAATTTCAAATATTTCCTGATGTGGCTTGTGCCACACAAGTATGTAGAAAACAATTTCTTCAATTAAAATCTCTTTTTTTCTAAAGGTCCCCTGCAAGTGCATAATAACATTTTCTGATTTAAGTCATATGTTCTTTGAGCCTTCTCAGTTAGAGTGATTTGTATTAGATAAAGAAGCTAAGTGATTTTCTGATGATATTTCTGTAATATCAGTTAGGTGAGGAAATAGTTGATATATTGGTCTAATTGTATAGATGCTGATGTGGCAGGAAGTTTTTGCCTTAATTACCTCTGTTTTATTTGCTTTGTTTGTACTTCAACTCTCTCCTTGACATGGACTTGGTAGTTTTTTTTGCGTATGTGTATATGTATGATTAAAAATTTCAAATAAAAAAACCCCTAAAATAAAATAAAATATACCCAGGAATGAGTGCTTATATGCCGGATACGTGTGGCAGGAGTATTCATTTTATAATCATAAACATCTTAAATATCAATGGGGTTAACAAGGCCGCAAAACACAAAAAGTGGGAGAGCGACCAAGGCTACCAGAAACTGGAAGATGTTCTTTGATTAAAAGTTTATTGGAAGTTAGAAGACTTGACACAACGTCGTGTTTCGGCCGTCAGGCCTGCATCAGGAGTCTATAAAAACATACATTTATATGTAAATAAAAAATTAATAAACATAAACAATGGACACAATAGAGTTAAAAAGTTATTTGTACGTATAACTGGCTTAATTGGCTTAATAAGCTAATGAACTCTGATAACAGCACTTAACAAGCAATAATGAGCACAAATTGGCACTGATTAGAATTTAGGCGCACAACTCGCTAAGTGTATTTTGTAACAATGTGCACTGAATTTCTAATGTGTGCAGGCAAACAGAGGCGTGGTTATGGGCAGGGAAATGGGTATTTTGTTGGCATTCTGAAATTTACACATCTAGTTATAGTATATGGCCCAGTGCGCCTAATTCTACATGTTGAAATTGACGCCATGTTCTTGCTGGTGTACAGGGATGCATGTAGATTTCGACACTGAAATATCAACTAAGTGTATTCTATTATTGGCGCGTAAATCTAGGCACCGATTATAGAATACAATTAGTTACATAAGTACATAAGTATTGCCATACTGGGAAAGACCAAAGGTCTATCGAGCCCAGCATCCTGTTGCCAACAGTGGCCAATCCAGGTCAGAAATACCTGGCAAGATCCCCAAAATGTACAAAACATTTTATACTGCTTATCCCAGAAATAGTGGATTTTCCCCAAGTTCATTTAATATCGGTCTATGGACTTTTCCTTTAGGAAGCCGTCCAAACCTTTTATAAACTCCGCTAAGCTAGCCGCCTTTACCACATTCTCTGGCAACGAATTCCAAAGTTTAATTACACATTGAGTGATGAAACATTTTCTCAGATTCGTTTTAAATGTACTACATTATAGCTTTATCGCATGCCCCCTAGTATTTTTTGAAAGCGCAAACAGACGCTTCACATCTACCCGTTCAATTCCACTCATTATTTTATGGACCTCTATCATATCTCCCCTCAGCCGCCTTTTCTCCAAGTTGAAGAGCCCTAGCCGCTTTAGCCTTTCCTCATAAGGAAGTTGTCCCATCCCCTTCATCATTTCCGTCGCCCTTCTCTGCACCTTTTCTAATTCCACTATATCTTTTTTGAGATGCGGCGATCAGAAATGAACACAATATTCGAGGTGCGGTCGCACCATGGAGTGATACAAAGGCATTATAACATTTTTGTTTTCCATTCCTTTCCTAATAATACCTAACATTCTATTTGCTTTCTTAGCTGCAGCATTGATTGCCGCGCAGATTATTTAGGCATCATACATGGAATCTAGTTCTAAGTGGTTAAAGATAGGCCTGCTATTTATGCAACATTTTAAATCAGAAAAATGTCTATCTATTTTTTTCAAAA
Organism: Microcaecilia unicolor; assembly: GCF_901765095.1. Lineage (NCBI taxonomy): Eukaryota > Metazoa > Chordata > Amphibia > Gymnophiona > Siphonopidae > Microcaecilia > Microcaecilia unicolor. Next base: position 393,965,687 of record NC_044031.1, on the reverse strand, counting down.
ATGGCTATTTACTAGATGTTTTTGTGCTCTGTGTGTTTACCTTTTTGGTCCATTTTTGAAAAAAAAAAAAAAAACATTCAAGTGAAAAATGCATAAAATCAAGCCATTGGGATGTAGGTGGCACTGGCATTCTTAGTAGATTGGCCACACAGACATCCCAGGAGAACAATGGGGCACCCTAGGGGGCAGGGCAGTGGACTTCAAATAAATGCTCTCAGGTACACATCTCACTGTTGCTCCCTTATCTTATCTGTTGAGTCCCCTAAAACCTACCCCAAACCCACTACCTCCAACTAACTGTACACCATTCGTTATGGGTGAAGGGGGCACCTATATGTGGGTACAATAGGCTTTCTGGTGAGTTTATGGGGGCTCACAGTTTTCACCACAAGTGTAACAGATAGGGGGAGGTATGGGCCTGGGTCCATCTGTCTGCAGTGCACTGAACCCACCACTCTACTCCAGGGACCTGCATGCTGTTCTAATGGATCTGTATAACATCTGAGGCTGGCAAATAATGCTTTAAATCCATGTTGGCTTTGAATCATTAATCCATGCTTATGTATATGCTCTGTAATTTTGTTCTTTATAATAGTCTCCACCGTTTTGCCTGGCTCTTATAAGCACTCTTCTTAGTGTCCTTGATACTGGGAAAACTGCCTTAGTAGTTTTTCTAGATCTTAATTCTACATTTGATCTTGGAAATCAGGACCTCTTGTTGAAGTGCCTTTCACATAGTAGAATTGGTGGAGCAGTCGATCAGTGGTTTCACTCTTATCTCTCTAGATGTACCTCTGTGGTATCTCTATCAGCATCAACATCCTTACCATTTTCTTTTCCTGCTGGGGTTCTACAGGGCTCAATGTTTGCACCCTCTGCCTTTCAACATCTTCATCAGCTCTACCTATAAGGAGTGGAGGAGTGGCCTAGTGGTTAGGGTGGTTACTTTGGTTCTGGGGAACTGAGTTCAATTCCCAGCTCCTTGTGACTCTGGGCAAGTCACTTAACCCTCCATTGCCCCATGTAAGCCACACTGAGCCTGCCATGAGTGGGAAAGTGCAGGGTACAAATGTAACAAAAAAAATCTTTCAAGATCACAATGTTATTCCATTCTATTACACTGACAATATTCTGTTGCTTTCTCTTCAAGATCCTGGTTGCTTAGAATTGACCCAGACCCAGTATTTCGTTGACTGTGTTGCATCTTGATTTAAACATTACTATTTGATTCTCAACCCTGCCAAATTCACAGCATCTTGATTAACAAGTTGCCTATTCTGCCCCACACTGGCCCATCAATTGATGGTACCCATATCCTTTTCACAAAATCATTCAAATACATTGGCATCATCTTTAAAGAGCAGCTCAGTTTCAATTGTCATATTGTTTCCACAATAAAATCTTGTTTCATAGCTCTGCAACATTTTCACATTATATGCTCCTTTTCTGAGTTGCTCTAAAAACACATCTGTTTGAGCAAGCTTATGGTCACTTAGCAAGGTCTACAACTTGACTGGGAAACTGATGGTCCTCTCTCTTCCTTTGTTGTTCAGTGTTATGTCCTCTTTCTTTCCTTTACTATGAAATATAATAGGTTTCTTTTCCTCACATGAATTATAGTTTGTAAAGTGCCTTGTGCATTACCCCATTTAGGCAGAATATCAAGAAACTAATAAACAGAAACAGAAATCTTCCCCAGGAGCAGGTGTAACTCCCAGTGCTGATGCTGGTGGTCATAAATATGTATTCCCTTTCTGAAATGGGAAACGCGTATGCATTTTTCTGGCTTAGTCCTGCCCAAACATACCTAGGCCATGCCCCCTTGGCTAATGCAGGTCTACAAGGTATCTCCGCTTTCTAAAATCAGAGTCTAGGCATGTATGCAATGTTCATATCTAAATGCCAGTTTTTGCATGCGTAAAACATGACGATGGCTCTTAAAATGACCACCTTTATTGCTAAAGCTGAACCCCTCCCCTGAAGTTGTAGCAAAGCTACTTAAGGACAACTAGTGTTACAAATGTTTTGCATTAAATTTAGCTATGCAATTATGATGAGCTGCTCTGCATAATTATCCTGATCATTCCATATTAAGTATAGATTTGGAGGTGCACTTCATAAAAGTTAAACTACATGTGAGAAACTAACAAATGGTATGCACAAGATTTCATGAACATGACTGTGTTATTTGGCATTGTTCACACATTGATGCTTTTGTGAAATAGCATCACTTATAGACACTTGAGTAAGTGTCTATAAGTGCATCATCTCAAGTATATATCTATCAGCCTGCAGTTGTGGAGTAATAAGTCTTTCCCTTATGCTGTCTTCCTTATAGAACCTGTGATATACTCCCTCATTCTATACAGTGTGCCAAATATTAGGTGTTAATTTGGTGTGTAACTTCCACGTTACAATGGCAGTTATGTACCAAAACAATGGCGGCTCATTAGGCAAACTGAGGCGGGAGCTTCAGGCGGCACTCTCCATGGAGCAGCACTCTCCCTTTCCCTCCTCAACCCTCTTCCTCATGTTTACCTTATTTTTTTTCTTTTCCAAAAGGTGAACGTGGCAGCAGCAGCAGCAGCGATTCTCATAGGCTGCCCTGCCACTGGCATCAGCTTCTTCTCCCTTCTGTGGCCTGCTTCTTGATGCAACTTCCTGTTTCCTCAGAGGCGGGGCACAGTAGACCAGCTCAGTGTTGGGCAGCCTAAGTGAATCGCTGCCGCTGCCACCTTTTGGAAAATAAAAAATGAGGTAAATGTGGGGAAGAAGGTTAAGGAGGGAAGAGGGAGATGCCAGACTTGGTGGGGGTGAGGGCAGGACAGGACTAGCATCTCATCCCTGCCTTGGGCGGCAGATTGTCTTGGTCCACCCCTGCACCAAAATGTGTGAAATGGCAAGTATGCATATAAATGTACTTAGTCGCTAATCTATAACTTGGCAATTAAGTAGTTTAGTAAATAAAGACAAGGGAGGGGTTGACAAGGAATGGGCATGGGCCAAGCAACATGCACAGCTTACAGAATGTTGTCATATGCATGCAGGATGTAACATTTAGATGCATGCATTTATGCTTGCTATTGACATGGCATAATTGGGTGAGCCTTAATGTTGGCTTATAGCTGCCGACTTACACTTGTACTCTATAATGGATATAGTTTGCATATTTGCCATTATAGATTTCTAGCTTAGTGCACAGGTGCCTAACTGTTAGCAGATTTTATAGAATTAATTCCATATGGTCCTAGAACTGAAATCAATTGCTTTATATTCAAATCAAGTAGGTTTCCATTTTAGGCTTTATTTAAGAAAGTCTCTTCTCTATTCTTTTCCTATGGAAAAATTTGATTTAGTTGAATGAACAAGATGGTGAAATTAATTAGCAGGTGACATCTTCTGTTTTACAGATTGATCTCCTATTATTGAGTAGAACTCCCCATAACCCTATCCTGTTCCTATGGCAAAATTCTTGATTGAATGAGGCCCAATGACTGTGCGGCCAAGTATGACTGAGAACATTCAACATTAGTCAGTCAGCATTGCTCTTAGTTTACATGGAGTTCAGGCCAAGGGATATTATACACTGACATATTATATACAGTAAAAATCAACTTCTGTAGTATGTGATGATAGATTTTTTATGGAATCTAGCCTCTAATCTAAACAGTGCTGTATAATAGAGATCAACGTGCAAGAGGGGAATATTAGTAAGAAATAACAGCAATAAAAAGAAAGACGATGAGATAATATTCAAACTGTCAGGAAAAGTCGAAGAAAGCAATGAACACAACTGCGACATAAAGCAAATGTCTCATTCTCATTAACAGCAAATAGAAGTCATTCTAAAATTACAAGAGATTAAAAATAGCACACCTAAACCATAAAACTTTTAGCCAATTACTCATTTCCAGCACCTAAAGAGCCAAAATAATATATTAAAGTGCATTATTTTATACTGGATGCCTTGAGTAAAGATAAATAGTTGATGTGATGGAGTGTCATGCAATTTTAACATTTGTCAGAGCCTTTTTAACACATTCTGACCTGGACATCTCAATTCCCCTCTCCTTACCTATTTAAATGGACCTTTTAATGCACTCTCTGGCTCATGAAAGGGAAGTAGGGATTACTAATCTCCTGTACTATTCAAGTATAATAGTCCATTGTAGTTACACATTACCATTACATACTGACCATTATTATTGCTGCTTATTATTCCTGAAATGTTCCCTTTTTTAGCTCATGAAGGAGCCCCTAACATTCTGATTTCCAATTAATGGAATACTCAAGTACAAGAGAAGCTCGATTTTGTATAGATTGGAAAAGGGATGTCCAAGTTGGGATGTTCAAAGTTTTCAAGGTATTTTGTAGAAGACCCGCTGAATGTAGAGCTTTAGAGTAACAAAAATATATAACTAGGAGTGGATTAAAAGATTCACAGAAACGTCAATCTAATAGACCTCAGAAATCGCAAAGAGTTTTTACCCACCCAGTGAATCACGGATTGGGATAACTACCTTTCAGTGATAAATCAATCATGAGTCAAAAAAACTCCTTCCTGCCTTAAATCTATGCCTGCAGGTTAAATCAAATTATATATTCAAATACATCTATTTTTCTTTCTTTTTCTTATTATATGTAGAGAAATAAAGCAGGTATATGAATAATTCATCAATGGTGACACTTATCTTAGCCTCCCTTTGCGATCTCTGAGGTCTTTTTCCTCCTGCTATAATACATTGACTATTAGACTGACTTTTGTGTGAAACTTTTAATCCACTCCTGGTTAAGTATTTTTATTACATAGTATGGATTAAGTTTTCAGGCATTTCTAGCTATTAAGAGCTTTGAGTAATACATATAAGGGTGTGAGAAGTACATATGTGTTTGGCACCACATACAGTAGGGACACCCATTTTACCCCAGAAAAAAATAAAAAAATAAATATGAGGCTTCACTCAAGGTGTTATCCATGTAGGTGGCCTTATATGTGTAATTGCTGATTTTATAACTCACATAAATACCAGTAAATGCCCAATTAAGTGTCAGATATTAGAATGCTCCTACAACAACAACAGCCAATAAAAAGCCGAGTTCTAAACCTCAGATCTTTGGCTTTTTGAGGTACTTTTCAAGGGTAAGTATAAACTGCCCCCTCAGTTCTCAAAACTCCAGGTCCAAACGAGTATTTACTTCGCACTTATGTGTGATTTGGAAGAAATGTAAATGCTGACAGGGATTTTATTTGAACTGTGCATGTATGCCCTTCTAAAAAGGGAATTACATGTTTGTTTGAAAAGTCTCAACCACAGATAAGTGAAGAAAAAAACAACACTCACAATTCAAGGAGGAAAAAAGATGTCATCAAACTGCTGGAATAAATATCAAAAAGACACACCGTTCTTTCCACGGCTCTTCTTGCCCACAATGAAACAAGTAATCATAGATCAAAAACCTCCAGAAAAATTATTATAATGACATTTTGTGAGCACTACTCATTGACAAAATCACTTCAAGTGCTGACAATAACTCACATAGGCCCCCTTTTACTAAGGCGCGCTCACGTTTTTAGCGCGCGCTAAAATTGTAGGCACGCTAAACATTAGAGATGCCCATAGGAATGCATTGGTTCTCTAATGTTTAGCACGCCTACAGTTGTAGCCATGGGCATAGTTTGGGGGGGGGGGCGAGGGGGTGTTGCCCTCCAAACGCAGGGCCGACACAATGCGCTCTCGGTCCCTCCTTCCCACCCTCAGCTCCCCGACAGCCCTCCTCTCCATTCCTTCCTGCCTCCCCCCCCTGTGCGGGCAGGGGAGAGAGGAGAATTGCTGTACATGGATGGATGGGGCAGAGGAGAGAGGAAATTTGCTAGATATGGATGGATGGAGGAGAAGGCAGGGGAGAATGGAGAGTTGCTGGACATGGATGGATGGAGGGGAGGGGAGAGAAGTCAGGAAGGAGATGCACATGGATAGAGGGGAGGGAAGAGAGAAGAAATGCTGGACATGGATGGAGTGGAGGGCAGGGAAAAGAGGAGAAATGTTGGACAAGGATGGAGGGAAGGAAAGACAAAGAAAGGAGATGCACACGGATGGAGGGGAAGGGAGAGAGGAGAAATGCTGGACATGGATGGAGGGTAGGGGAGTGAGGAGAAATGCTGGATATGGATGGAGGGAAAACTGTTGAATTTAAGGGCTGGATCGGAACACTTTGAGGGCAGATACTGAAACTCGAGGAAGGATAGGGACAGGGCTACAGATGGTAGACAGGATGCATAAGGACACAGGAGATGGTGGGCACGGTGAGTGAAAAAATATCAAATGGAAAGAAGACCCTGCATAAAACAGAAGACTCTGTGACCAAAGCGAATAGAAAAACTCCATGATCAGACAACAAAGGTAGAAAAAAGTATTTTATTTAGAATTTATTATTTTGAATATGTCAGCTTTTGGAAATGTGCATCTGTGATATTTTGCATGTAAATTTCAATTTTTCTAGTATTGCTGCATGCAGAGTCTAACATCTTGAGATAACTTTCCAGTTCAGTATTTTGCCTTCATATTTCTTTTATTTCTAGTTCCTTATGTCATATCTGTTGTCATGTGTTTTTCATGTGTGATCAAGTGCAGTATTCTGCTAGTGTGTAGTACTTGCAGCCCTTTTTGTTTTATTAGGTAGTGTACTGGTGTTTTAGAGCCCGGTATAATTACAGTGCTGCCTTTCCACGTATAAGGTTGTAGCTCGTCCTGTCCTTGGAATTAGTGCTGTTATGGTTTGGTAAGGTTATGAGTGTGTTTTTGCACAAGTTTGTGTATAGTGCTTTGCAGTGGAGAGATTGTGTGTTGGCCTTACTGAGGCAGCACCAAAATATCAGAATGGGTTTTAGAGCCTAAATCATGATACACTAACTCTTGAAGGATCTACATATAGAGCTTATGCATTTCTAAGGTCTACACTGGCATGGTATGGGAAAGGGGGTGGGGAAATACTACTGGAGAGGAAGAGGGAGTGCTGGGTAAGGAGGAAAGAAGGAAGGAAGGGAGAAAGAGCTGGCTTTTTTGGCAATAACCATAATGTATATGTGTGAGATATCTCGTACATATTCATTATGGTTAGTCCCAAAAAAGCCAGCTCTTTCTCCCTTCCTTCCTTCCTTCCTTCCTCCATATTAGCCCCACCCCATCCTTTGCCCCCCCCAAATGAAACAGTCAAACTACGCCCATGGTTTTAGCGTGCGCTAAAAACGTGAGCGCACCTTAGTAAAAGGAGGCCATAATATACAAAAACTGAAACTTATCTGAGTAGTGCTGCGTTTGTGTAATCAGTGGCTCAACCCCAGCGGAAAAGCTTAAAGCAGTGTGGTCCCGACGGACCCGTTTTGCATCAGCTTCATCAGGAAGCCACGCTTGTGGTTGTGCTTTTTTCTAGCTTGCCGGAGTGTATTCGTTCCACTGTCAAGCCTCAAGCCTGTTTCACTGTGGGCAAGAAGAGCCGTGAAAAGGGCGGTGTGTCCTTTTAATATTTATTGCCGTAGTTTGATGAGATCTTTTTCCTCCTTGAATTGTGAGTATTGTTTTGTTCTTCACTTATTTGTGGTTGAGTATTCTCGTTTTGTCTACAGTGAAGTGGATCTCAGTTTGGTTTTTGTTTTAAAAGTCTGCCACACCAATGCAAGAACATGCAAGCAGTGACATTTCTAAAATCACCGGTTATATGTGTATGCCCATTTACACACGTAAATCTCCCCCTAACCCTTCTAAAATTAGTTTCTATCTCTTCAATGCTCTTATCAAAGACACTGTCCAAAGGGCCTGAGGTATAATTTCAGCACAGTTCCAAAAAGAGGGTTGAAGATCCTACATTCAGTCAAGTACCATAAAAGTGTTTAAAGGTTGGGTTATAAAAACAATTTATGTGTACTAGGCTGACAAGCATGTTAGGGCTACTCATGCAGGCTGCACGCTGTAGACATAGATTTACAAGTGCTAATAGCACTGCTGTTAATAACTGAGCTCACCGTGTTTCAGTACACCCTGCTAACCACTGCATTCTTAGACAAGTTGTCATCCCAGAGAACTACTACACAAACAATCTAATGTCTGACCAGAGGGCAAAAGAACCTCTTCAAACTGATGGCAAATCAATAGGTACAAACTAGGGATGTGTGTGAGTTTTCAGAATATTTTAATATTTAATGGGGGGGGGGGGGGGGTTGTTGTTGTATTTTGGTTAAGTTTTTGTCTAAGTAGAGTTATGAAGTGAACACATACAAAGCCCTTAGTGATGCAGTTTTTCATTCTACACTTCCAAAAAGAGTCCCTTATTCATCAATACTTTATATATATAAGGAAAATCAGAAGGTAGGCTCTATCCTCGATTTTCCATGTGTATGCAATACATACATACATACCTAGGCTGCCACACCACTTTTCCTCATCGGTCCCCAAAAAAAAAAAAAATTGTCTCAATTTGATACAACTTCAGTATTTTCTTTTGTCACAGATTGCAGTAAAGTGCTTTTCAAAGAAAAGTACTTATCTTTAAGCTTCAAACTTCTTTTTCAATTCCATGCAGTATATAAAGCATATTTTGCTTTTTAAAATGTCTTCATCTGCTGTTCTTGTCACCAAATATATATGGTTTCGGGGTAAAACTATATGCATTTTATAAAAAAAACTCTATGTTTAGCAAGACTTTTATAAAGTAGGGGTTTTTTGTTTGTTTGTTTTTTTAATATACAGGCCTAAACATGCAGACTCCTATACAAAGTTATCTTTAATATATGGATGTGCGAAACATTTTGCCCTGCTCTGAGTATATGTATACGGGTGAATCTTTTCATAAGGGTGGTTAATAAATCCCAATAAATAAATAAATAAATAAAATGAATGCATCTTGTTCTGCTTCTGTGTAGTGCTGATTAAATAAAGGTTAAAAAAAAAAGGACACTGCTAAATGTTTTACACTGCTCTGAGAGGGATTTGAACCAGGCACCCCTGGATGTCAAGCACAGTGTTTTAGTCACTAAGCTACTTCTCCACTCTATTTTGAGATATAGAAGGTTTTGCAGTGTGCCAAGGTGCGAAATGTTAATTTAGGCCACAATGCTCAGAAGCAAACGTAGGTGCTGGAGGCCACTAGCGCCCGTGTTTGCTTGCGCATGATGTTCAGAGGCCTCTGCCACAGGGAACAACAAGCTCGCCCCAGACCGGCACAAGTAACATGCTAATATATGTGAAAGCATGCAAATGGCCTCATTTCTTATTCCTCCCTGATGCTCGGACAACAGCACCCTTCAGAAAGGCACCCTTACCGCAGCAAACCCTAAGCCAGTTCGGAACTGGCATTAGGGTGTTGAGCAGCGCTGGACCTCTGTTGTTCCTGGGTGCTGCCAGTGAGCAGGGACAGAGCAACTGTGTGAGCCTCAACAGACCGAGGTAGGATAGAGTAAAGCAGGAGCCCGAAGCTTAGCATGTCTCAATCCGCCAGTACAGGAGAGTCTCCTGAGAGTGCAGCCACAGCCCCTCACTAGTGAAGCAGTCAACCATCAGCAGAGGGGAGGGACAGGCAAAGATTTTCACTGTGCAAAGCCTATTGGAGTCAGGAATGGCATCATTTCTGGAGAGGTGAGAGAAAGAATGGGATTTGGGCAAGGCAGAGCTGTTGCCTCCTCCCCATGGCCACGCAGAGCTCCCTTGCGCACATGTGCTGGGCACATTTCCCCCTCCTTACTTCCCAATGCTCAGCGCTAACAGCGCACATTAAATTTGCAAGCCATTAGCGTTGAGCATTGGGATGTTCTTTTGCCGCACTGTAACAGTGGTATTTTCCAGTGCTGTTTTGTATAGTGCTAGAGTTTTGAGCAATTATAACATGAGCATAATGTAACATCTATAGTCATATGTGAAGTGTGGGCATTCCACTATAACAATTGGAATTGTTAAATTCATATATAACATGGATATATAGTCTAAAAGACTGATATCAACCAAAAAAAAGTGTATCGCTACCCGAAGCACATATTTGATATGAATGTGTAGTCTTCCTGAGGAGAAACATATAAAAAAGAAAAGAAAGAAAATTCTGTGTATCTTGTATTATTGGCAAGGATGTTGTTAAAAAAAATACAGATAAATCCAATTCAGCATTGAGCCCTGCAGGAGAGGGAGTATTAAGTTCAAAAATAGCTCTTTGTTCTTGTTGTAGTAGAACGATATTGAAGTTGCCCCGTCTCCAAGATGGTTTAATTACTTTAAATACACAGAAGCGTAAATCTGCAAAACCAAGGGAGTGCTCCATACAATGTTTAACTAATGGAGCTGAAATGTCCCCTCTCCTGATACTGCTTCTGTTTTCAATCATCCTTGTTTTCATTTTTCTGATGGTCTTTCCTACATAAATAAGCTGGCAGGGACATAAAATGAGACATACTACCCCCTCTGTATTACAGTCGGAGGTGTGTCTCAATGGGTAAGACTTCTGTATTTGCAGATGAATGAATGCTGTGATGGATAGTGAAGATGTGCAAACCAAGCAGGATCCACAAGGTTGACGTCCTATTGGGGGCAGAGGTGCTGACCGTTAAGGAGGGAGGGCAGAGGGGGCAACGATCTCTTTGATGTTTCTACTACGAGTGTGGGCTATGGTCAGCCATTTATTTTGAAACAACGATGTCCTTCCAGTATATGCCAGTGTCTTCTTTTTTGTTGTTGTTACATTTGTACCCCGCGCTTTCCCAACTCATGGCAGGCTCAATGCAGCTTAGTATCTTTTGTATGTCTGCCGAGAAATTGGAGAAATCTCAGACTGCAAACAAGGTCAGGTCTCTTTCGTTCCACATGATTGTTCAGTAGCTCATCTCTATCCACCATTTTTGCTCTGTTCAGACCTTTATTTTTCTATTAATGTAGATGCTTATTCATTTTATTATGTATGTGTTCTTCTATGAGTATTGTTCATATTTATGCTTTTTATATTTTATGTTTGATTGTAATTTATTTATTTCATTAATAGACACCTGAGGCAGGCGTTCATGCCAAAACACGGCCCGTGTTGGTCTGATTTAAATAAAGGACTCCTGTTGTCTCAGTCTTGAAGGCCCAGCTGTGCTTTTTCTTTATTTACTACTAGTAAAAGAGGCCCGTTTCAGAGCAAATGAAACGGGTGCTAGCAAGGTGTTCATCGCCAACACCCCTCCCTCCCTCTGTCCCTGGCCAACCCCTTCGTTATTCTTCCATTGCTCCGCCCCCAAAGTCATGACGTTTGACGCGAGGGCGGGGCCCGGAGCAATTTCCCACCCCCCGCCTCCCTGCCTCCCTCCCTGCCAACCCCTTCGTTGTTCTGCCATTGCTCCGCCCTCGAGGGTGGGGCCGGAGTGATTTCCCACCCCCCACGCCTCCCTGCCTCCCTCCCTGCCAACCCCTTTGTTGTTCTGCCATTGCTCTGCCCTCGAGGGCGGGGCCCGGAGCGATTTTGGTGGCTTCACCACCACGAACCTTCGAACCTTTTTGAAGGAAGTCAGGGCTTGGCTTCACTGACGTCAGTGTCCTCAGAACGTTGAGGGTGAGTTTTATTATGGTAGATATGTATATACTGTTTTACCCTTTCTGGTTACTTCACCATCTTTTCAGTGCCATATACATAATTTACCCCTAAATTACTATATATGCATAAATTACCTTTTATGAAATACTGACCAGCATAACAGTACACACTTTGTTTGCATAGTGCATACTATTATTGTGGGTGTGCACAACGGCAGAGCATACAAGTATGCACATAAATTATAAAATGTTATAATCTATGCACATTGTTGCTACCATATAGATATGAGCCTTAAATCAAGGTACATTTTCAGCCACGTACACTGAAGTGGACATGTACATTTCTTTATAACATGGGCTTGAAATAGGTGTGCTTTTCCAACCTTAAAATAGGTGCCTGTTTATAAAATACACCCTCCACACAGATAAGTGGAGTCAATTACATATATAAGTGGTGGATTTTGTAGAGTTCCACATCGGGGAGGAATCGATTAATATGCTGAAATCTAAAACTGAAACTGCTAGCATTTCAAAGCCTTGAAGTCCTGAGAAGTAAGCATTTCTCCCTTCTCAAGTACCACTTCAAACTCCAGGACCATACAAGCAGTTAACAAGGGATTATGCATGACATAGAGCAGGCATGCCAACATGGTATATATCCATTGCCTTTAAAAAATACATAATCTACATAAATAAACTCATGCCTCCAACATACCATTTTAAAATTTCTGCCACTTCCACATATCAGTAACACGTTTTTTTTTTTCCTAAAATTGTGACTCCTGTAAATTAGCTTTTTATTTGTGTAAATGTCACTTAGCCCTTCTCAAATCCTTTCCATGTGACATCTAGAAGTTGCCTGATATTAAAAAAAAATGAGTTCCTACATTTGGGTTTCTAACAGGTCCTTTTACTACGCTGCACTAAAAAGCGGCCTTTGCATCCCTTAAACAGGTTCTTCCCATGCCCTAAGCCCATTTTTACCATAGCTTTTTTCTTTTTTTTGCATTAATGTTGCCATTAGCTTGTGGTCATTTTTCAAAATTATTTCAGGAGCTCTTACTGCCTCCTATCTTGTAGGCAGTAAAGGTTCCTGTGTTATCTGTGCATTAAACATTTAGTGCATGATAATATAGATGTGCTAACCAGTTATCCCTGATTCTATAAAAATCGCCAAAAATTGTGCACACAAATTTAGGTGCGTTCCTGATTTGTGCACACAACTTAATGGAATAATGGGATAATTAGTGCCGATTGGCTTTTTAACAAGCAATTATTGGTTCTAATTAGATTTAATTGGTACCTACCCGTGTAAAGTTAGACATGGGATCCGCGGCTACAATTTATGTTCGACCTGAAAAAGGAGACGTGAAAATAAGAGGTCATGGGTGTTTCTTGACATGGTCATTTGCACCATGTTTTTGTTGATGCAAATACAACACCTAAATTTATGCACAAAGTCGCTGCTTAAGTGTTAATCCTATAAAGCATGCCAAACTTTAGGTGCAGATTATAGAATACCATTTAATTGGTTTTTTCAGTGCTGATTTTTTAGGCACCATATATGGGATCTAGCCCTTAGCACACAGTAATGTATGTGCACTAACTGGTTAGTGCAGGAGTGCCGTCTCTCCACCCCTGAAATGCCCCTCAAAAAAATAAGAAAAATTACCACAGGTTGCCTGATGGGCTGATGATCAGAAGCAAATGCAGGCACTAGAGGTTCTTAGTGCCAAACTAGCGCCTGTGTTTGCTACCGCCCCATTATCAGAGCTCGCGGGCTCTGAACGCAACTAGTATGCAAATACATGCAAAACAGGGCTCTTTGCACAAGTAGCATGCAAATGCATGCTAAACCTATTCCTCTCCAATGATCAGCAACCAGCACCCAAACATTGGTCTGCTGGCCATGGCAAACCCTACCAGGCCACCAAGAGGGGGGGGGGGGCAGGGGGGACAAAATTCCCCTGGCCCGGGCCTCCAAGGGGGGCCCAGCGCTGCAGTCCCACCCGCCCGCCTTCAGCTCCGTTGACCGTCCGCCACCAGGCCGGGCCCCCTCCGTTCAAATTACAGTGCCTCACCACCTCAATCCTACAATGACTGGCAGACACAGGTTCAGAGGGGTCTGGAGATCCCATGGGTCTTCAGCTCCCCTACCCCCCTGGCATCCCCTCCCATGTTTGGATCCCTGGTGGCCCAGTGGGCCGCAAGTCGATCCCCTCCCCACCCCACCCCTGGTGGTCTTAGCAGCCCTTCCCCACCCCCTACTCTCTTCCATCGGCGCCACCTCTAATTTTTTAATCTTTCTTCAGGAAATAACTCTTTAAAACAAGTAATTTATCACTCTCATTAATAAACATAACCAAAAGAGTAGATTTAGAGGTAATCACATCCTTTCTATCTTCCAAAAAAGCCGTCAGATCTACACCTGAGGCTTCTAATTGGTCTACTTGAATCTTTTTCTTAGGGAAGGCAAATAATAGCAATTATTCAACTGAAAGGTTTCAGAATTAAAAAAACAAAAACAAAATCTCCTTGATATACTTCTGATAACTCCCCCCACCCCCCAAGTAGTGAGGCTGCAATTTTCATTTGTTGTTGTTGGTTTTTGTTTGTTTTGTTTGTTTGTTTTTAAGCATTAAAAAACAATGTGGGATTAAGGAGAATGATTCCCTTAATCATTCATGTAAAGCCCTGGGCTTTTAAAAAAATCTATGCATGTCTCTAAGCTGGTGTAAAATCCAACAGGGGAAATTTTTAATCTATGGGGAATACATGTGTAGAATTTTGGTATGCCCAAACCACATCTAAACCACACCAAGGCCAAGCCCCTTGAAATCTCAGCATCCCAGTAATTTCCACATGTACAAAGTGTTGGAATGTAATTGTATTTTACATGCATTGCCTGTCACCTATTATTTCTCTGTGATTACTCTGTGACCTCTGATGTGAATTACTTAGAGAGGTCACACAGCTATGCAACTTCCTGTGGGGGTTAGACACAGCACATGCAGCACATGGAGCACATGGAGCTCATGATCTCTCCTAACCTGAGAGGATCTATGGTGGTGTGAGCATCCATTACCATCTAAGCACATGGAAGGAGCTGATAATACAAATGTATAGTAATATGTATATATAAGCCTGTCTGATTATAATCTAACTACAAACTGTGAGTAAACAGATGTTTTGTTACTTCAACTTTAAAGTGACTCAGCAGTGAATTATTCAGGGGTGAATGAGAGAGAGATGAAGAAAGAAATTAACATTTCTAAAGCTGAAGCTGTGTGTACTAAAATCTGCTAATTATTTACTACAAATAATCCAACAAAAGGGTTATGGGCCCAGGGTCCAGGAATTGAAAAAGAAGAGAAATATTACCAGGCAGTAAAAAAAGCCACATTTTTCTCTTAAGTTTTAAAGGAAAGATTCAGTCTGTCTCTCTCTCCCCCCACACAGCAGACAGAAGGCTAAGAAAATGGCTGAGGGAAGAAATTCACCATTTTTCTATTCTCTCAAGGTGCCTAAATTAACTGAGTTTAATTATCAGAAGTGGGAACTAAGATTCATATGTCTCCTTCGAGCAAAAAGATTAAATATATGCTTAGACCAAGACAGAACAGCTGAAAATATGGCTGAATGGGACAATGCAAACTATTATGTGAAGTGCATGCTTTTGGAAGCTCTCTCAGAGAAACAAGCCATATTAGTGGAGGGAAAAGATACACCAAAGGACATTTTACATAAACTGAGAACTATGTATGCAACTACATATGCAAAGCAGCAACCAATTTGGTTGGCAGAGTTGAATGAAACCAAATTAAGGGATAAAAGTAAATGTAATGATCACATTATGCATCTTATGTCTTCATTTCAAAAGTTAGAACTTTCTGGAATTCCCATGTGTGATGCATTGAAAAGAGCATTTCTTTTTACCTCACTATCAAAGAAGTTTGATGTTTTTAGGTCTGTAAATGAGGCCATTGAAGGGCAATCTTTTGAACAGACAACATCAAAACTAAGGCAGGAATGCATAATAAATGATTCTGAGGAGATGTGTTCTCAAAGTCAGTCAGAGAGAAATGAAACAAATTTCTTGGCAAAGAACAGAGGAAGGCGGAGCTATGGGAAAACTCCACCCAAGGGCAAGCTGATTTGCTACTCATGTGGAAAGGAGGGACATGTATCTAAATGGTGTAAGGAAACACAAAACACTCCCTCTAGCTCACCTAAGCCAATGGAACTAAAGAATTTTCAAACCAGGAAATGTATGAAGGACAAAGATAAACACAAGGGCTTTCTAATGGCAGAAAAATCTTTGACTATGGTAAATAATAATTCAAATGAAAGTACTTGGATTTTGGATTCGGGGAGCACATGCCATTTAACCAATTGTAAGGATTTCTTTCAGGAAATGTGTCCAGAGGAAGGTATTCTTAAAACTGCAAACGCAGGGACTGCTAAGATCCAAGCAAAAGGAATTGGATTCTTAAAATGCAAAGTGTCTAATGAAGTTAAAGAAATTCCTGTAAGTGATGTCTTGTATATTCCCCAAGCAGTTTGTAATATGCTTAGTGTATCTACATTAGATAAGAAGGGATTTGTGATTCATTTTGAAAACAGTAAGTGCACAATCTCTAAAAATGATGAAGTGTATGCTGAAGCTTTTATGCATAATGATGTTTATAAGCTGAACATTTCAGGTGAAGCCTCACATATGGCGCAAGTAAGGAAGAATGATGGTAAATGTAGTCTGGAAATCTGGCACCGCCGCCTGGGACATCGTGATTTTAAGGTGATCCAGGATCTTTACAGAAAGCAACTGGCCACCGGCATTCAGATAAGTGCAGATGCTGGTAAAATGGAGAAATGCATAGACTGTGTTACTCAAAAAGGTGTGAGACCCTCATTTCCTGCATATACAGGAAATAGGAGTAATAAAGTGCTGGACTTAATACACAGTGACTTATGTGGACCGTTTAATATCCCATCATTGGGAAATAACAGATTTGTGCTAATATTCTTGGATGATTTCTCTAGATATTGTGTGGCCTATTTGCTGAAAGAAAAAAGTCAAGTCACAGACATGCTGAAGAAATACGTAGCCATGGTGAGCAATAAATTTGAAAAAAAACCAAAGGTTCTTCAGACCGACAATGGTGGTGAGTTCACTTCACAAAGCATGCGCACATTTCTAGAACAAGAAGGCATTCAGCATATCACAACAGTAGCTTATACACCAGAACAAAATTCTGTTGCAGAGAGAAAATTTAGGTCACTTGTGGAAATGACCAGGTGTATGCTGTCAGATAGCAATCTCCCTAAAAGACTATGGGGGGAAGCCATTCTCACAGCAGTGTACCTACAAAACAGAATGCCAACTAAAGGCGCTGAGCGCACACCACATGAGACATGGCATGGTAGGAAGCCAAACCTGTCACACATAAGAACATTTGGAAGTACAGCATATGCTCATATACCAAAGCAAAGAAGGCATAAGCTGGATTCCACAACAGAAAGGGGCATTTTAGTTGGCTATGCTCCAGGACACAAAGGATATAGAATTTTGAATCTGAAAACTGGCATTGTTGGCATAAGACATGTTACATATTTTGATGAAAACAAAAGGGTTGATAAAGGCTGGATTATCCCAGATGAGCCTTATCATCCAGAATATGAAACTAGAACCATAATAGATATGCCAGTGTATATAAATGCCATACCAAGGCAGATGTCTGAAAGCAACTCATCTGTATCTAACGAGGAACAGGCAGAGGAAGCAGACACAGAAAGGATCATTGAAGAAGACAGTACAGTTGGAGAAGGGGAATCAATTGGAGAAGAACTCTCAGATTTAGAGGATGCGGAAAGGTCAGACCAACCTGTTGTCAGACGCTCATCCAGGGAAAACAAAGGTGTTCCACCCCCAAGACTGTCTTACCTAACAAAGTCAGCAGAAGCTCAAGAGCCCTTAACATGGGATGAGATTGAGAAAATGCCAGCAGAAGAAGCTGCTGAATGGCATAAAGCTGCACAAGAAGAAATTGATGCATTGGATAAAAATAATACTTGGATTCTTACAAAATTACCTCCTGGCAAGAAAGCTATAGGATGCAAATGGGTATTCAAGTTAAAAAGGAATGCACAAGGAAAAGTGGAAAGGTATAAAGCCAGATTAGTGGCAAAGGGATATCTTCAAAAATATGGAGAAGATTTTGATGAAGTGTTTGCACCTGTAGTGAAACACACGACAATTAGAACACTTCTGAGCATTGCAGTCTCAAAAGGCATGCAAGTCAACCACATTGATGTGAAAACAGCGTTTCTTCATGAAGAAATAACTGAAGACTTGTACATGGAACAGCCAACAGGTTTCATAAATACAAAACAAAGACAGCTAGTGTGTAAATTAAACAAAGGTCTTTATGGATTAAAGCAAAGTGCAAAATGTTGGAATGAAAAATTGCATGAAATATTGACAAATTTAGGATTTAAACAAGGTGAAGCAGATAAATGCTTGTACACTAGGTGCACAAATGGACAATATGCATACATTTTAGCTTTTGTTGATGATCTGCTCATTGCAAGCGAAAGTGAGCAAGAGTACAAGGGCATTGTAAAATATTTAAACCTCAATGTTGAGATAAAAGAACTTGGTAATGTGTCATACTATCTTGGTATAGAAATTGAGAAACAAAATGATGGTTCTTATCTTCTAAGCCAGAAGCAGAAAATAAATGAGCTTATTGAAAGTTTAGGTATGCAAGATGCCCAAGTTGTAAGCACTCCCATGATCACTGATTTTCTGAAGGATGAAACAGTAAGAGAACCTTTACCAGATAACATCCAATATAGATCAGCCATAGGTAAGCTTTTATATCTAGCTACCACATACAGGGCTGATATAGCAAATGCAGTAGGAATTTTGAGCAGAAGGGTCAGCTCACCTACCAAATCAGATTGGACTGCAGTTAAAAGGATGGTAAGGTATTTAAAGGGTACCATTGATTGTAAATTAAAGATTTCAGCCAATAGTAATCCAAAACTAATATGTTACTGTGATTCAGATTGGGCAGGGGATCATTCTGATTATAAATCCACAAGTGGATATGTGTTTATGTATGGAAATGTACAAATTTCATGGGCCAGTCATAAACAAAGTATTGTGAGTTTGTCTTCTACAGAAGCTGAATATGTGGCCGTATCGGAAGCGTGCAGAGAACTGATGTGGATTGAAAAACTTTTGCTGGATTTTGGAATAGCTGAGCAGAGACCAATCCAGATAATGGAAGATAATCAGAGCTGCATCCGACTGTCACAGAATGACAAGGTTCAGTCACGCACCAAGCACATCGCAACGAAATACCACAACGTGCGAGAGTTGGCGAAAGAAGGGGTCATCAGTCTACACTATTGTCACACAAGTGAGATGACAGCTGACATCATGACCAAACCGTTACCCAGAGAACATTTTGTGAATCTGCGTATAAAGCTTGGACTTTGTATGAATAAATAATTGCATGACAGTTATGCATGAGAAGGGGTTTCTTGGAATGTAATTGTATTTTACATGCATTGCCTGTCACCTATTATTTCTCTGTGATTACTCTGTGACCTCTGATGTGAATTACTTAGAGAGGTCACACAGCTATGCAACTTCCTGTGGGGGTTAGACACAGCACATGCAGCACATGGAGCACATGGAGCTCATGATCTCTCCTAACCTGAGAGGATCTATGGTGGTGTGAGCATCCATTACCATCTAAGCACATGGAAGGAGCTGATAATACAAATGTATAGTAATATGTATATATAAGCCTGTCTGATTATAATCTAACTACAAACTGTGAGTAAACAGATGTTTTGTTACTTCAACTTTAAAGTGACTCAGCAGTGAATTATTCAGGGGTGAATGAGAGAGAGATGAAGAAAGAAATTAACATTTCTAAAGCTGAAGCTGTGTGTACTAAAATCTGCTAATTATTTACTACAAATAATCCAACACAAAGCTGGCTTCCAAAATTGTCATTGCCACGTGTGTGCGGTCTACATTTACATGTGTATGGAGATGCTTTAAAAAGAAGCCTAAATTTGACAAGGGGCAATGTGTCATCAAAGGCTCTATTTATTAAGATGTGTTAACTGTTTAATTCAGGAATTATTATGTGCTAAGACTTAGCCTGGAGCCATGTTAACTGTTAGCATGTACTAACTGCTGTGTTCGCAGTGAATGCAGAAATCCCCATTTTCGAACATGCAATGGGAGAAGATTGTGCTGTTAACTATAGGAGCCGACTCTGTGGGTGATTGAGCACCCCCAATATTAAGAAACTTCCTTGTATGTGTTCAGGGAGGGGTTATTTCCTTTGGACTTAGCACCCCCAATAATTTTGAAAAGTTGGCTGCTATGCTGTTAACACGGAGTATATTACCGCACATTGACTGCTAACATGGCAGATCACGTGGTGCAGTTAGGTACACCTCCAGAAGAGTAACTAATAGCATTCCATGTTATATGACATGCAGTTAATGTGTAGTAACGAACTTTGCTCTTCATTAACTGCACAACAAAACAAACAGTATTATTATTATTTGTGACATTTATAGAAGAGCTTCACCCATATGTGACCATCACAAATTAACCAAATATATATATTTATTTATTTATTTATTTTATTGCATTTGTATCCCACATTTTCCCACCTATTTGCGGGCTCAGTGTGGCTTACAATACATTGTAATGATGGAAGTACAATTTGTTACAACACAATTATGGTTACATTGTGAGGAGTTAAGTTAAGTTAGGATTTATTTACCACCTTTTTGAAGGAATTCACAAGGCGGTGTACAGTAAGAATAGATCAAACATGAGCAATAGGCAATTACAGCAGTAAAAATATTCAACAAACAATACAAAGTATGGCATAGCATACCATTTACAATGTCAACACAATATGTAATAGAACATTTTAATAGATAGTGAAGGGTAAAGCAAAGATGGAACATATAGACAGGTAAGAGAGTAAGAAGAGTTAGAAAGTAAGGTGACTGATTTAAACAAAGTTGCACATGAGGCCCCACTGGAGGTCAGAGAGATGGTTCAATATTATCTCACCTAGTCGGGATTCTGCAAACTGCACACATAAAATCTGTAAGAGCCCTTTTACTAAGCCGCGTACACGTCTACGTGCGCCCAATGTGTGCCAAAATGGAGTTACTGCACGGCTACCATGTGGCTCTTGTGGTCATTTCATTTTTGCCGCATGTCTGATATGCACGGCAGAAAAATAATTTTTATTTTCTGCCATGCGTATCGGACGTGCGCCAAGTGCCATTTGGTGCACGTAGGTCATTACCACCCGGTAACCGCATGAGACTTTACCGCTAGGTCAATGGCTGGTGGTAAGGTCTCAGACCCAAAATGGACAGGCAGAAATTTTCATTTTGCTGCACGTCCATTTTCGGCAAAAATATAAAAAAAAGGCCTTTTTTACAGGTGCGCTGAAAAATGACGCCTACACTGCCACAGGCCATTTTTCAGTGCACCTTAGTAAAAGGACCCCATAGTGCGCAAATGCAAGGGAGTCTGTACCTGGGAGGAACAGCGACGAGTGTGCCTACAGCAGCAATAAAAATGTATATTCCACTACATACCATTGCTGGATTTGTGCAGATTTCAATATTTAAAAGAAGCTAGACAACCCTAGGAAGTAACATCATCTTAAACTAATGGCCAGTACTGCCAAATAAATACCTCCATCCTTTAACTACAAATATAAACCAAACAAATGGGTTTTTTCAGCTTGCAGAAACATAGATTATAGAATAATATCAACTATGCGCCTAACTGCCTGTAGTTAAGCATGAACATTTACACTAGCCATTGAACTGGCGAAGGTGCTCGCACCTAAAAGGGTCCTTTTACTAAGGTGCAGTAATGGATTTAGCGTGTGCTACATGCCATTCAGCCCATTATCCCCCAGATTCTATTTATCTTGCTTCCTAACTTTGGGCAACCTTTGCTGAATTCCTCCCCCTGACTACCAGCTTCTTCAATCACTTTCAGGATCACGAGAATTGCCCCCACTACCCCGCATCTAGTTAGTTATTATTACACACAGCCGACAAAGGGATCCTGAGCTTGCCAGTCTTCAGAGGTGGTTACTCCCCAATCACTAGGACTATACATTTTGATTTGTGGTGATTGGGCTGCAAAACGGGCATGCCTCACATCCCTAAGGCCAGATGCTGCTTTTAGGCAGTTCTGTTGCACTACCAAATCTATGTAATGTTTATTTCCTGAGGATTAAAGCATGTCGTTTGGGTGCAGACCACCTGCGGATTCTGTTTATAAAACTCAGTATTGTAGACTGATTGATCTTAAAATAGAACCACATATATAAACACTTCATTACTTTAAGATAAGTTTGTTTACCAATGCACTAAGTATGCCCTTAAAGCCCAAGTTAAGAAAAAAGATGAATTCAAAAGCACATTTCAGTTCTTAGATATGTATCCCCCTTTTGGCTATCTGAGACCTATTCATCTAGTGCATTTCTGACTTTTCAATGTTATGTTGTATTCCAGTACCCAGGGCATGATTTACAGCCTCTGAGATTAAAAGCATATTTTGCTAGTTTGTGCTACACCCTTGGTGGTATAAGGGCACACTTAGGACTAGAGCCAGATGCTGGAACATCTCTTCAACAAGCATTGTACAGATCAGAGGTTCGTAATCTCTTTGTGCATAAGTACATAAGTAATGCCATACTGGGAAAAGACCAAGGGTCCATCGAGCCCAGCATCCTGTCCACGACAGCGGCCAATCCAGGCCAAGGGCACCTGGCAAGCTTCCCAAACGTACAAACATTCTATACATGTTATTCCTGGAATTTTGGATTTTTCCAAGTCCGTTTAGTAGCGGTTTATGGACTTGTCCTTTAGGAATCCGTCCAACCCCTTTTTAAACTCTGCTAAGCTAACCGCCTTCACCACTTTCTCTGGCAACGAATTCCAGAGTTTAATTACACGTTGGGTGAAGAAAAATTTTCTCCGATTTGTTTTAAATTTACTATACTGTAGTTTCATCGCATGCCCCCTAGTCCTAGTATTTTTGGAAAGCGTGAACAGATGCTTCACATCCACCTGTTCCACTCCACTCATTATTTTATATACCTCTATCATGTCTCCCCTCAGTCGTCTCTTCTCCAAGCTGTATAGCCCTAGCCTCCTTAGTCTTTCTTCATAGGGAAGTCGTCCCATCCCCGCTATCATTTTAGTCGCCCTTCGCTGCACCTTTTCCAATTCTACTATATCTTTCTTGAGATGCGGCGACCAGAATTGAACACAATACTCAAGGTGCGGTCGCACCATGGAGCGATACAATGGCATTATAACATCCTCACACCTGTTTTCCATACCTTTCCTAATAATACCCAACATTCTATTCGCTTTCTTAGCCGCAGCAGCACACTGAGCAGAAGGTTTCAGTGTGTTATTGACGACGACACCCAGATCCCTTTCTTGGTCCGTAACTCCTAACGTGGAACCTTGCATGACGTAGCTATAATTCGGGTTCTTTTTTCCCACATGCATCACCTTGCACTTGCTCACATTAAACATCATCTGCCATTTAGCTGCCCAGTCTCCCAGTCTCGTAAGGTCCTCTTGTAATTTTTCACAATCCTGTCGCGATTTAACGACTTTGAATAACTTTGTGTCATCAGCAAATTTAATTACCTCGCTAGTTACTCCCATCTCTAAATCATTTATAAATATATTAAAAAGCAGCGGTCCTAGCACGGACCCCTGAGGAACCCCACTAACTACCCTTCTCCATTGTGAATACTGCCCATTTAACCCCACTCTCTGTTTCCTATCCTTCAACCAGTTTTTAATCCACAATAGGACATTTCCTCCTATCCCATGACCCTCCAATTTCCTCTGTAGCCTTTCATGAGGTACCTTGTCAAACGCCTTTTGAAAATCCAGATACACAATATCAACCGACTCCCCTTTGTCCACATGTTTGTTCACTCCTTCAAAGAATTGAAGTAAATTGGTCAGGCAAGATTTCCCCACACAAAAGCCATGCTGACTCGGTCTCAGTAATCCATGTCCTCGGATGTGCTCTGTAATTTTGTTTTTAATAATAGCCTCTACCATTTTCCCCGGCACCGACGTCAGACTCACCGGTCTATAATTTCCCGGATCTCCCCTGGAGCCTTTTTTAAAAATGGGCGTTACATTGGCCACCTTCCAATCTTCCGGTACCACGCTCGATTTTAAGGATAAGTTGCATATCACTAGCAGTAGCTCCGCAAGCTCGTTTTTCAGTTCTATCAGTACTCTAGGATGAATACCATCCGGTCCAGGAGATTTGCTACTCTTCAGTTTGCCGAACTGCCCCATTACGTCCTCCAGGTTTACCGTGAAGTCAGTAAGTTTCTCCGACTCGTCCGCTTGAAATACCATTTCCGACACCGGTATCCCACCCAAATCTTCCTCGGTGAAGACCGAAGCAAAGAATTCATTCAGTCTCTCTGCTACGTCTTTGTCTTCCTTGATCGCCCCTTTTACCCCTCGGTCATCCAGCGGCCCAACCGATTCTTTTGCCGGCTTCCTGCTTTTAATATACCGAAAAAAAATTTTACTATGTTTTTTTGCCTCTAATGCTATCTTTTTTTCATACTCCCTCTTGGCCTTCTTAATCTGTGCCTTGCATTTGCTCTGACACTCCTTATGCTGTTTCTTGTTATTTTCAGACGGTTCCTTCTTCCATTTTCTGAAGGCGTTTCTTTTAGCCCTAATAGCTTCCTTCACCTCACTTTTCAACCAGGCCGGGTGTCTTTTGGACTTCCGTCTTTCTTTTCTAATTCGCGGAATATGTATGGCCTGGGCCTACAGGATGGTATTTTTGAACAGCGTCCACGCCTGTTGTACAGTTTTTACTCTCTCAGTTGCCCCCCTAAGTTTTTTTTTAACCGTTCTTCTCATTTTATCATAGTCTCCTTTTTTAAAGTTAAACGCTAACGTATTTGACTTTCTGTGTACAGTTACTTCAAGGTCGATGTCAAAACTGATCATATTATGGTCACTGTTATCAAGCGGCCCCAGTACCATAACGTACCTCACCAGATCATGCACTCCACTAAGGACCAAGTCTAGAATTTTTCCTTCTCTCGTTGGCTCCTGCACCAGTTGCTCCATAAAGCTGTCCTTGATTTCATCAAGGAATTGTATCTCTGTAGCGTGTCCCGATGTTACATTTACCCAGTCTATATTTGGATAATTGAAGTCACCCATTATTATCACATTGCCCATTTTGTTCGCGTCTCTGATTTTTTTTATCATTTCTGTGTCTACATAAGTACATAAGTACATAAGTAGTGCCATACTGGGAAAGACCAAAGGTCCATCTAGCCCAGCATCCTGTCACCGACAGTGGCCAATCCAGGTCAAGGGCACCTGGCACGCTCCCCAAACGTAAAAACATTCCAGACAAGTTATACCTAAAAATGCGGAATTTTTCCAAGTCCATTTAATAGCGGTCTATGGACTTGTCCTTTAGGAATCTATCTAACCCCTTTTTAAACTCCGTCAAGCTAACCGCCCGTACCACGTTCTCCGGCAACGAATTCCAGAGTCTAATTACACGTTGGGTGAAGAAAAACTTTCTCCGATTCGTTTTAAATTTACCACACTGTAGCTTCAACTCATGCCCTCTAGTCCTAGTATTTTTGGATAGCGTGAACAGTCGCTTCACATCCACCCGATCCATTCCACTCATTATTTTATACACTTCTATCATATCTCCCCTCAGCCGTCTCTTTTCCAAGCTGAAAAGCCCTAGCCTTCTCAGCCTCTCTTCGTAGGAAAGTCGTCCCATCCCCACTATCATTTTCGTCGCCCTTCGCTGTACCTTTTCCAATTCTACTATATCTTTTTTGAGATACGGAGACCAGTACTGAACACAATACTCCAGGTGCGGTCGCACCATGGAGCGATACCTGCTCATCCTGGCGAGGCGGACGGTAGTACACTCCTATCACCATTTTTTTCCCTTTTATACATGGAATTTCAACCCACAGTGATTCAAAGGTGTGATTTGTGTCCTGCTGAATTTGTAATCTATCTGAGTCAAGGCTCTCGTTAATATACAATGCTACCCCTCCACCAGTCCGGTCCACCCTATCATTACGATATACTTTGTACCCCGGTATGACAGTGTCCCACTGGTTATCCTCCTTCCACCAGGTCTCAGTAATGCCTATTATATCCAATTTTTCATTTAGTGCAATATATTCCAACTCTCCCATCTTATTTCTTAGACTCCTAGCATTTGCATATAGACATTTCAGAGTATGTTTGTTGTTCTTATTTGCATGATGCTTAGTACCTGACACTATTGATTCGACATCTTTTGTCTGATCTTTAGTTGTATTTAAGGGCACCTGGCCTACCACGGTCTGTTGTGCAACCTCACTATCCAGAAACCCTATCTTCCCTGTTTGTGAGGTATCTTTGCAAGATACCTTTTCCCGAACCATGCGCTTTTGAGCGACTGTCGGCCTTCCCCCCATTTCTAGTTTAAAAGCTGCTCTATCTCTTTTTTAAATGCCAACGCCAGCAGCCTGGTCCCACCCTGGTTAAGGTGGAGCCCATCCTTTCGGAATAGGCTCCCCCTTCCCCAGAATGTTGCCCAGTTCCTAACAAATCTAAAACCCTCCTCCCTGCACCCTCCTCCCTGCACCATCGTCAGTGGACCCCTTTGAGAGTTTGGTGAAACCTACGGGCCCCTTCTCAGAAAGATTTATTTAAATGCATAAAATGAAATACATGGATATAGATCGCATTATAAAGGAAACCAATTATGCTGCAATTCAGTTATCAAAATGTTAAGTAAAACATTAAGGGCCCTGTTTACTAAGCAGCGTTATAGGCGTGTTAATGTTTTTAACATGTGTTAACTATGTACATCCCTACAATATCCCTATAGGTACCTACATACTGCATGCTGTGGAAGCGCACTAAAAACAATAACACACCTTAGTCAACAGGGCCCTAAGTATGCTTGTCCTGGGATTGGTAGCATGAATCTTGGTACTATTTGAAATTCTGTCAGGTACATGTGACCTGGATTTGCCACTGTTGGAAGCAGGATACAGGGCTAGATGGACCATTGGTCAGACCCAGTAAGGCTATTCTTATGTTCATATCAGTTGACCATTATCAATTGCACAATTTCGGAGAAAAAGGTACTTCACACAACCAAATGTGCTCTGGTCCACTTTTTACTTTTTGTTAGGGTATAATAATGTTAGTGAGTGAGACTTATTGAAGTTAAGTTTGGGAGTCTAGATGCCATAAATTACTGTGAGATCCTTTTACTAAAGCTTATTGTGTGATAACAGACTTAAGCATATGATAAGTGCATGTGGCCCATAGGTATAAAATAAGATGCACAGCATTTAGCACACACTAATGTCTGTGAGGGCACATTGGGCTAGATTCTATATTATGGCACCTGAAAATTCCATGCAGAAAAAAAGCATACCTACATTTTATAGAATAGGCTTAAATTTCC
The DNA here is from genome assembly GCF_901765095.1 of Microcaecilia unicolor. Taxonomy (NCBI): domain Eukaryota; kingdom Metazoa; phylum Chordata; class Amphibia; order Gymnophiona; family Siphonopidae; genus Microcaecilia; species Microcaecilia unicolor. The sequence continues at coordinate 393,938,555 of NC_044031.1, read as the reverse complement.
ACGCAGTATATAGAATATGTCGAGCACCTCTCCATGTGAACAAATTTCCTCACGGCCATTTATGCCATGTATTACTCGGTGTAAATCCCTAAATTAGGTGCAGATCAGGTGTATTCTATAACAATGTGCATAGATTTTAGAAACGCCCATGCCCCGCTCATGGCCACGCCCCCTTTTCAACAATGCAGCTTAGAATTTAAGCGCACCATGTTGTAGAATATACTCAGCGAGTTGTGTGCGTGAATCTTAATTAATGCCAATTAGTGCTAATTTCTTGTTAACATCCAATTAACAGCACCGATTAACCAATTAAATTGCACACACCGTTATAGAATATGCTTCGATTTCTGTGCAGAAATTAAGGCGTGATATATAGAATCCCCGAGATTATGTTTTAGTAAAAGGGGCCCTTTGTTGCCTACAATCTTTACTGAATGAAGAGCTAAATTTAAGTTAGAGATTAGTGAAAATAAAGTTGTAAGTGGCCAGCACTATCCTCAGTGCAGGTCTTTCCCACACACTTAGGCCACTTTTAACATGGCGCTAAAATGACTGATTTTCCATAATTCCCACTAATGGCTATATGTTAATTTTCCAATTAGTGCATGACTATTAGCATGTCAGCACTTACTGACACCTATTTTCTAGGCGGTCAGATCTCACTATGTGCTAATCAGTTAGCGTGTGGTGATGTAGCTGCACTAACCAATTAACATGCCTATTCTCCTCCTCCAGACATGCCCCCAGAGCTAAAAAATAAAATCTGTTTTTCAGCACATGGGAAGCATGTGCTGATCCCAAAGCTATTACAGGATGCCTAAGGGCACCCTGAAGTAGTGGTTTTTAACATACGGTAAGCATGTGTTAGTATCTACCGCAGCTTAGTAAAAGAGTCTTGTAATTTTTTTTCCCCTGTCTAAGTTCATGCAGCTCTGAAATCCATCCATGGACCCCTTAGGGAGTCCGTGGTCTCCAGGTTAAGAACCTGTTGTATCGATAGTGCTTCTAGGTATGATGAAGTAAAGGAGAAGAGCAGTAACCTGACAGTAAAGCAGTAATAAAAAAAAGTCTATAGCCAGGTGAGAATGTACCGCAGATGTAGGAAAATACAAACAATGTGGACTTTTCATTTTTTTATCTGCCTCAGTTTACTTTTATTGTTATTTGATGAACTTCACAGGAACCTTTTAGCCTTTGCTTTGTTTGGGCTTTAAAAAATGTTCTGGAAAAAAGATTAAGGAAAAGGAGAGTAAGAAATTACTTGCCAAGGTGTCATGCTTAGGAAATGAAAAAAAAAAAAAAAGAAACCACAGAGAAATGCAATGTGTGGGCGTTTCGTGCAAAGACAGAGTTCCTAAAAGTTAATTTGTAGGGAGTTGCTACTAGTATTATCACGCATAGCTTTTGTTGGTGCTGCTACGGTGTTTTTGAAAATAACCCAAACACGTTATATAGTAACGGTGATATTATCTCTCTGAACTTCACCTAAGGGGATGCCAGTAAAGTCAAAAACTGTTTTACTCTGTCTGCACGAATGTGGCCTGGAGGAGGCCTTTACCAGCCAACAAGCTGAGTATTACCAAAGCAAACAAAATACAGAGGACATGCTGCCTTCTTTTTCAATCACTTAGAAAACCAAAAAGTACACAACAATGGCTTGTCAGGTGTAAGGATCCAAATAATTGCATTTTGTTTGTTTATAAAAGAGAAATTCTTAAGACAAATAAATATAATTCACAATTGGATGTCATTTCTTTCTAGCAAGATATGGATGGCTGTTGCATTTAGTGTATGCTTTGGGCAGTTACTAGCAGGGCCGGTTCTAGGCAGAGGTGACAGGGGTGGCCGCACAGGGCCTTGCGCTCCCAGGTCCAACGACAGTGGTGTCCCTGACATGTCTCTCTCTCTCTCTCCTTTTCCCACCTTGAATCCAGCATCTTTCCCTCTGTCCCTTATGCTCTAAACTTGCCTCATCCCTGGTGCTAGCTGCGATTATGGCACACTGCTGTGGCCTGCATTAGGGCCTTCCCTCTGCTGGTCTGGCCCATGGTAATGCTCTGCAAGTTTAAACATGTATTTCAGAACTTACACGTGTATGTCTGCTGTTTTAGTCTCCTGCACGTGTAAATGTTCCTTATTAAGTAAAGAGTCTGTAATCTTTCTGTACTTTCAATTCTGTGGGTGAAAACTAATATGGGATTAAGGAAGACATCTCCCTGAATCCTTCCTGTAAAAGGCTATCCAAAATGAGTAGTTTTAGAAAACCTATATGCCCAAGAGCATCTGTTAATCCCAGCATTCATAGGTTAAGGCATCGACTGGCATTCCCATCCTGAAATGGGGAATACATGTGTAGATATTAATCCTGCCTAAGCCTTAACCCCCTTGCCATCTGCACATACTCCAGTTTTACATGTGTAAATACTGGCTTTCTAAAATCATATTTTTTACAAGTATCTAACATATGTATGTAAATGCCAGTTCATATGCATTAAACCTATAAATAGGGCTTCCAAAATAACCACCCCAGTGCATAATTAAGTGGTGGAATATCTTGCCAGAGGGCATGGTCAAGAAAATTCAAAACTTATATAGCAGGATTCAAAAGAACAGTTGACAAGTTGCTATAGGAAAAGTACATGAAAAATTATTAGCCAGATAAACATGGGAAAGCCATTGCTTATCCCTTGAAATATGAGAAAGAGATCTGCCAAATAGTTTATTTATTTAGATTTTACTTACACCTTTTTCAGTAGTAGCTCAAGCTGAGGTACTCTGGATATTTCTCTGTCCCAGAAGAGCTCACAATCTAAGTTTGTACCTGAAGCAAAGGAGAGTTAAGTGACTTTCCCAAGATCACAAGGAGCAGCAGTGGGATTTGAACTGGCCTGGGGCTCTAACCACTAGGCTACTCCTCCACTCAGTTGTGACTTGGACTGACCATTATTAGAGACAGGATGCTTGACTCAGTGGTGCTTAGTTTTCCTTATACTCTTCTATTGTGTTTCAGGTCCAGGTATTCACTGAGTCTGTCTGCTAGTGTGTGTGTGTGTGTGTGTGTGTGTGTGTGTGTGTGTGTGTGTGTGTGTGTGTGTGTGTGTGTGTGTGTGTGTGTGTGTGTGTGTGTGTGTGTGTGTGTGTGTGTGTGTGTGTGTGTGTGTGTGTGTGTGTGTGTGTGGTGTGTGTGTGTGTGTGTGTGTGTGTGTGTGTGTGTGTGTGTGTGTGTGTGTGTGTGTGTTGCATGACTTGGGAATTACATGAACTGTAGAAGTCATAAGTCCCAGCATGCTCAACATGAAACATACCCACCATCTATAAATTAATTCTGGATTGTATCTGCAGAACTCAGATGGTAATCTGCATAGATGTGCCCACTACTGACTGAGGTGTGGTCTTGACTAACTAATTTTTCAACCAGGAAAAATTATGAACCCCTAATTTACCTATGACTCCAATTATGAATTCCTGACGTGGTTGCTAAATCAAAAAGCTGCATGAGGTACCAGAGGTTGCTTTTTCCTATTACTGGCATTTATTTCTATAGGGCAGTGGTTCTCAACCCAATCCTCGGGGCTCACCCATCCAGTCGAGTTTTCAGGATATCCACAATGAATATGCATGAGAGAGATTTACATACCAAAGAGATTGTGCATGCAAATCTATTTCATGCATATTCATTATGATTACCCTGAAAACCCAACTGGATGGGTGTGTCCCAAGGACTGGGATGAAAACCCCTGCTATAGGAGTTTATATTTCCTTTAGTTTCAGACAATATAGTCAATATACTGCATTGTAAAGGAATCCCTTTTGATAGTCCACTAAACAACAATATCCCTTTTAAAAAGACAATATTTTTATGGTTGTTTAGTGGACTATCAAGTATAGTGCACTCTCTTTCAGAAATTACAAGATTGGATTGTGCTGTGAGTATATATAGAGACCCCAGACTTTCCAGAAAAATCTGAGTGAGAAGCAGGGAGTCACAAGGAATACAGAGGTTGCATATACTATAGCCAGAGTAATTGTGACTTTGTCCTAAAGATTGGTAGGTACCAAGCCTTGCTGTGGAATTACAGACATCTCTTTATTCTTGGGACTAGAAGAGATTAGCCTACTTCTTAGGCATCATGAGGTGAAATGAAACAAAGAAAATTTCCCCTTTATAGGAACCATTCAAAAGATAATTTGACTGGTGGTTTACTGGTGCAGCCTGTCATATAAAATAAAAATAATGACTGGCTCATTAGAAGTATCACACTATAGTTGTTATTGTTGTTGTTGCTACTGTGATTTTTTTTATTGCAATTTTATTTTATAGTGATAAACTGTTCTAATGTTATTGATGAAGGGTGATATAGAAATACTAAATAAACATAAACAACATGAACAAAATTAGCAAATAAAAAAGGAATAAGTACTATAAAAACTCTTAGCCAGGGTCAAAACTACTGTAGGTTCTTTTAGCAGAAAAATCAGAAAAGGAGAGCTCCCCAAAGTCTGAGGTGCTATAGAAAGAAGAAAATGACTGATAGTTCTAGGGGATAAAACTGAACTGAGGGAAGAAGCAACAGGAAGTACTCGCATAGGTGATAAAAGAATTTCACTTTGCCCAGAAATTTCTGGAACGATCCATCTTATAAGCATCAAACATGGCCATGTGATTCACTGTTCTTCAGAAAAGAAATGTATTTATATACTAAACATTCTGCTGAGGATTTTTAGCTGGCCTGGTGGTGTGATTGGGTGGTATAACAAAGAGAGGGAACCAAGTACAAAAAGACCAAACAAAAAGAAAGAGCACAAAGGGCCTTTAAAAACGGGAAGGAACACAGTTTTTTCATTAAAATAATCCTTTAATGGTGAACTTTGATTGAAGAGAGACCTGACACGGGCCGTGTTTCGGTGCTGCCGCACCTGCGTCAGGGGTCACACCAATGACAAAGGAGGCTTCAATAGACAAATTCTTTCTGAAATTTTGTATAATATATTCCTCCTCCAAATAAATTCGTGGAACTCGCACAACAACAGCGTCAGTCGTAATGACGCTGTTGTTGTGCGAGTTCCGCCAATTTATTTGGAGGAGGAATATATTATACAAAATTTCGGAAAGAATTTGTCTATTGAAGCCTCCTTTGTCATTGGTGTGACCCCTGACGCAGGTGCGGCAGCACCGAAACACGGCCCGTGTGTCTCTTCAATCAAAGTTCACCATTAAAGGATTATTTTAATGAAAAAACTGTGTTCCTTCCCGTTTTTAAAGGCCCTTTGTGCTCTTTCTTTTTGTTTGGTGTGATTGGGTGGGCCATAAGGACTCATGGCTGGCATAGTCCCTTGCTCTCCAGCTTGTAGAAACTTCTGCCATCACATCAACACTTCAGAGGAAAGAACATTGCTTCAGCCATAGCATCTTTGAGTAGTTTTTGGAGACCTAAAATAGTCATTCCAATGCATTGCTGAAGGCTTCCACAATCCCATGTCTGTTGTCATTGAGCCAGACAATTCCTGTTAAAGAAGTCAAATCTTACCAAAAGAAATGAAGAGCACCACGGCACGAATGACTGGAATAACTACCATGTATGAAAGCCTGCTGTGTTGTGCGAATGATGTATCCCATGGCTGTTTACTTGGGCTCAATGACACCTTGCTAAGAAATATTATCTGGGCTTAGATTAGAAAGAACAAATTGGAGGCCAGTTACATGAACAACTATAAGCCAAGGGATCACAGGAAATGCCACCTCTTCCTCCCAGAAGCTGGGAGTATACAACTGAAAATAAAACACCTTATTCAGACCCACTGGATGCTTCTTAGAAGCAAATCATGGTCTATTAGTCTGACCCCGTCCTTTTGGGTAATTTTGATATATAGATGTCATTGTGGAGACAAATACCCTGTCCAGAGCAGGAAAAAAATCACTGCATATTAGTAATGCAATTTTCCTTTTCACTGTCTCACACCCATCCCTTGCTGTACTCCACCTCTCAATTATTAATATTTGGTAGTCATCCTGCCTTAATAACAGCATGTGTATTTACAGCAATCATCTCTCAATTATCCCCTAAAGAATCCAGACTTTTCATGGCTGTTTTGCTCAGGCTCCAGGTCCTCTGTCTCTGTACATATTATTCAGTGATTAAGCTGATCAGCTGAAAGCTCCAAAGTATGCACTGTAGAAGAAACTCCTACCCCTTCTAGGCTTACTTTTTCCAAGATTTCTCTGTGCTTGAAGAAACACAATCTTCTGGACAGAGATATACTGTACGGAGAGGATTCCCTGGGGTTCTCTGCTCTCAGGAACCCTTTGTTAAATAATTGTGTGGGAACAAAAAACATAGCATTGATAGGATGTTTGACAGCACATCACTGTTTCTGCATCAAATAATTTCAGTTAATGCCTTTTAAAGACCTTCTACATCACACAATGTCATGGTCACTTTGTGATACTTTTCAGTTGATCTTGGTTATAACACAATAAAACATATAGGACTTTAGTAATTATAAGGACAATTTGGATGGGATTTGATTTGATATACCACCTTTCTGTAGTTACAATCAAAGTGGTTTACATATTATATACAAATACTTATTTTGTACCTGGGGCAATGGAGGGTTAAGCTGTTCAGCTATACTATATAACCGTGGAGGAGTAGCTTAATGGTTAGAGTAGTGGGCTGAGCATGAGGGAAGCCATCTCTAAATCTCACTGCCTCTCTTGTGTTCTTGGGTAAGTCACTTAACCCTCCATTGCCTCAGGTACAAACTTACCCCCCTGTTTACTAAGCCACACTGGCAGCTGCAGTGTGCTAATGCCGATACAGCCCATTCACTTTGAAACGGGGGGGGGGGGGGGGGTTTAGATTGCAATCCCTTTGTAAAATTAACTCCTACGAGAGTAATTCCTTAACCCACTCTGTGAGTAACAGTAGATATTTATTTCCCTTTTCAGAAAGGGAATGAATGTCTATGTCCAAAAAGATAAACACTGGGAATTAGACCTGTTACCCGAGACACCCAGGTTTCAGAAAAGTGCTCCTGCTAAGCAGCGCTGCAGTGGAAGAATTAGGGGAGGTCCTTCATTCCCCAGTGGTTGGTGTCCCCACTCCTCCCCCCCCCCCCCCCCATCCCCCTGAAAGTGAAACGCAAGTGATACTGCACTCTGGGAGAAATAGGCATCCATGTTTCTAAAATGTCTGACATAACCATATAAATATCTGTGTTGCCATTTCATAACATAGGTGTTCATATCCTGCCACAGAGAAGTTTAAGTTCCTGTGTTGCCCTGTTGATATTTTAGATGTCTACTTTTCAAAAATGGATGCTCTTGATACACGTGACTGGCACATGAATGTCTATTTTACCATGGGGCTCATTTTCAAAAGAGAAAGGCGTCCAAAAAATGGCATAGATCTGCATTTGGACATTTGTTTTCACAAAAACGTCCAAATTGGTATTTTCTAAACCAATTTTTAAACTTTTTCTATGAAGTCCATCACAAGTGCATTCAAATCAGAAGGGGGCGTGTCAGGGGGGGCATGTTAAGAGTGGGATCTGGGTGTTCCTAACCCTTTGACGTTTTCCTGCCAGAATGGAACAAAACAAAAACATCCAGGGCTTTAAGTTGGATGTTTTGGTCTAGACCTGTTTTATTAACAAATAAGCCACAAAAAGTGCCCTAAATGACCACTGGAGGGAATCAGAGATGACCTCCCCTTACTACCACAGTGGTCACTAACCCCCTCCCACCCCAAAAAATATGACTAAAAACATAAGTACATAAGTAATGCCACACTGGGAAAAGACCAAGGGTCCATCGAGCCCAGCATCCGGTCCACGACAGCGGCCAATCCAGGCCAAGGGCACTTAGCAAGCTTCCCAAACGTACAAACATTCTATACATGTTATTCCTGGAACTGTGGATTTTTCCCAACTCCAATATTTACTGACCTTTATGCCAGCCTCAGATGTTTTACTCAGGTCAATTACAGCAGCATGCAGGTCCCTGGAGTAGTCTAGTGCTGGGTGCAGTGCACTGCACACAGGTAGACCGAGGCCCATATCTCTCCCTACCTGTTACGCTTATGGTGGAAACTATGAGCCCTCCAAAACGAATCAGAAACCCACTGTACCCCATATGGGCTACTGTAGTGGTATATAGTTGGGGGTAATGAATTTTGGATGGGTTTGGGGGGCTCAGTAGACAAGATAAGGGAGCAACAGTGAGATGTGTACCTGGGAGTATTTATTTGAAATCCACTACAGTCTCCCCCCATCCCTAGGGTGCCCCATTGCTCTCCTGGGATGACTCTGTGGCCAGTCTACTAAGAATGCTGGCTCCTCCTACATCCCAATGGCTTTATTTTGTGCCTTTTTCATTTGGATGGTTTTTCTTTTTGAAAAGGGACCAAAAAGATAAACACACAGAGCACAAAAACAGATGTTGTTCTGTTTTGAAAATGGCTGTATTCCCCACTTGTATTTTGGATGTTTTTAGCAAAATGTCCAAAGTTAGACTTAGAGGTCATGTCGAAAATGCCCCTCCACATATTTTAGAACAGGCTGTATGTCGGCAGATCCTGTTCTAAGATACTAGCGGAACTTCAGATGTTCCAACTTGGATGTCTGAATTTTATTTTGGACTATTCACACTCGAATGGCTCTAGTTTCAAAGTTCTTCTATATGAAGCAGTGTCAACTCTAACAATGTATTAACTTCTAATTTACTAACACTTCCAGGATCACCCCAAATTTTTTTTACTATAGGTAAAAATGGACCTCAGAAAGTACTACATGATAATATTGCCACATCATATGTATGGCTTTTTTGTATCATTAGCCCAATAACAATCATTGGTAAAAAAAAAACAAACAAACAAAAAAAACCCCTATTGAATCACCCTTTATTTAACTGTTTTATCTTCTATTTTTCATTCATTTCAGTATTTATATTCCTTTTAAACCTAAGCGGTTTAGTTTCATTTTATAGCTATTGGGTCTGTCCCTAGTGGGCTCACAGTCTAAGTAGTACATTGTACTACTGTTGTACCTGGGGCAATGGAGGGTTAAGTGACTTGCCCAGCGTCATAGGGAGCTACAGAGAGAATTAAACCTGGTTCACCAAGATCTCAACCCACTGTCGGCCATCAGGCAACCGTAGGAATTGAACTCAGTTCCTAGGGGTCAGCAACCTGCTGCACTAACCAGTAGGCCACTCCATTGAAGTTAATGCCCGTAATGAAGAAATGATGAAGTTAAACACTTACCATCGGGCATGCCCCCTGTGCTAGAAAATTAAAAATTTTCTAGCACCAGAAATGGCACATGGCTGGAGTCAGAACTACCACCAGGTTTCCCCGGGAGCCCAGCAGTAGGGCCAAATCACTGCAAGTCACGCCAGCATTACCCCTACCACTCCTTTGTAAAATGGCCCATTTGTGCTGGAGATTTTCAGGAAAAAGTGTATGATATTACTTAGTAAAGCAGGTGTAACTTACACGCATATCTTCCATACAATTAGATGAACTTTTATTTATTTTATTTATTTGTTACATTTGTATCCCACATTTTCCCACCTATTTGCAGGCTCAATGTGGCTTACATAAATAGTACCATAAAGGCATTCGCCAATTCCGGTATGAACAAATACAGTAATGTTGTGGTAGAATAAGGTTCGTGTGTACAGACACATTAGGGAATCGTAGAGAGGAAGAGTTATTATATTTACATATGTACAGTTCCTCCTGTCCATTTCCTATCCCTTTGGGCCATCAATAATCCAAGGCTGCTCCTACAACACTTAAATTACAATCCACTTCCCTCAGGTAGAGACCCTCAAGGCTGTCCTTCCAGTGAAGCACTTCTCAGAGCTGCAGGCTGGCCCTGAACAGGCTTCCCCTGTCCTGATTCTGGTTCTGACTCCTGGGTTCTTCTTACCCCCCCCCCCCCCCCCCCCCCCAGTGCTCCTTGCTCCTTCTCAGCTGCCACTTTTAGGGGCAGCATTATTCCTTTATACAGCTTCTCCAAGACCCCCCCCCCCCCCTTACCAATATAATACTTTTAAATTTGGAAGTTTGTGAATAAAATTATATCTTGCATGAGAATATTAGGATGGATAATATGGGGCTCATTTTCAAAGCAAAAAAATTTTTTTCCCAAAAAAATGTTATAGAGTGGCAGAAGGATGTTTTTTTTCTCAAAAACATCCAAGTTGCAATTTTTGACACCCAGATGTTAGATGTTTTGCTACACAGTTAATCCAAATTCTAAGGGGGTGTTTTGGGGACATGTTTTGGATGGGACATGGGCAGGACATGGGCGGCAGCAAAAGATATACATTTTTCTGTTATAATGGAACAAAATGAAAACATCTAGAGCCAAAATTAAGATATTTTTGGCTAGACCTGTTTCAATCATGACTAAGTGACCAAAGTTGCCACTAAACGACCAAACAACCACTGGAGGGGGATTAAGGCATAAACCCCCTTACTCCCCCCAGTGGTCACTGACCCCCTTCTACCCACCAAAGATGTGAAAGAAACAGTACCTATGACAGCTTTAGATGTTATGGCCAAGCCTATTAGAGCAGCAAGCAGGTTTCTGGAATAGCTTAGTGGTCAGTGAAGTGCACTGTAGAGAAGGGGACGCAGGCCCATAATCCACTCTAGCTGCTACACCTGTGGTAGAACGTGAGCCCTCCAAATCCCACCAAAACCCTACTGTACCTACATATAGGTGACACCTGCAGGCTTAAGGGCTCTTGTAGTGGTGTACAGTTGGTTACAGTAGCTTTTTGGTGGGTTTTGGAGTGCTCACCATACAATATAAGGAGGTAAAGGTGAGATGTGTTTCTGGGATCTTTTATTTGAAGTCCATTGAGTTGCCCCCTAGGGTGCCTCTCTCCTCTGCTGGGATATCTGTGGGACCAGTCTGCTAAGAATGCTACCCCCAGATATCCGAATGGCTTGTTTCTGTGTGTTTTTCCCTAGAATTTTTTTTTAGTAATCCTAAAAGCTAGATGCATTAAGCACAAAAATAGCACCCCGACATAATAGGCCTGACAAAATAGCCCCAACAAAATAGCTTTGTATCAAAATAGCCCTTGGCAAATTGGCCCCCTAACAAAATAGCCCTATACAAATGGACCCTCCCACAAAATAACCCTTGACAAAATAGCCCTTCACAAAAATAAAAAAAATCTACTAAAAAATAAAAATGATACTAAATTCTTTACTGAAAGACATACACAGCTCTAAGGATTCATATCCCCAGGTGAGAAAAGAAGAAGAAAGGAGGTGTACTGTTCAATCAATATTAGATACTGCAAAATCCTGCAGACTTGCAGAATGAGTTGGTTATATGGCATAATTTGTAAGATGATTCTAATATAAAATCCTTTTTTAATTTAGGACTCTCTCTCTCTCTCTCTCAATCAGCCAGCTATAGGGTCCAACAGAGCCCTGATTCGGTAATTCTTCAGGAACCCCAGCACTGTTGTAAGCAGCATGCGGACAAATTTTCAAAGATGGCGGATGGTTCACCATCTCTGAAAATTTGTTCGCATGCTCATGCTTACAACAGTGCTGGGGTTCCTGAAGAAGTACCAAAACTCAGTTTTGTTGGACCCTATAGCTGGTTGATTGGCGCACAAGATTAGCATTGGAAGGCAGTGGTTTATTAAAATAAGTGCCACCTATTTGATGGACCAATTATAAGCTTTATTGTTATTAAAACTAGTGAAGCAGTGTATGCTGGTTCTGATGGTAAAAGTATCTGGAAATCGACAGCAGTGTGGTTGGACCTTGTCATTCAAGAGCGATTTTTGCCTCCTTGTAGGTGCTTGTGAAAGAGAGAGCTTTATTTTCACTGCAAATCCTCCGTTATCTAGATATTGAGGTGGCCAAAGAACATCATGCAACCAGAAATTTGGTTCATAAACTATTATTATTATTATTATTATTATTATATTCTATGTAATTTGTGCTTGATTTAGGTATGACTACACTCATGGCCAAAAATTTGCGACCAAACAGTTTTCAACTGTACCACACTGGGTTCTTGATTACTAATATTGTTTTTGGCTACTTTGGGTTATAGTCTTTGTTTGTTTTGAGCTAAATTATCATTTTTTAAAATAGTTTCAGCCATCTTTTTATTAAATCTCACTTGAGGTCCTTTTACTAAAGCTTAAAATGTGCTAAATGCTAAGAAGCCCACTGGTATAAAATGTCAGGTAAAAAAACAAAACAAAAAAAAAGAGAAATGTTTCCTTGGCTACCGCTGTGCTTTTCTGCTTCTTGTACTGCTGCAGCCTGTGTCACTGCACGTCTAGCATGGTCCCAGGTCCTGTCTGCCACTACTTGGCCTATTGGCTTGGTTTCAGTTCTGTTGGGATCACATACAGAAAAACAGAAAAAGAGTGAAACTCCTCTATTGCTACCCCTGTGTCTCTCTGGTTCTAATGCTGTTGCAGCAATTTGTATCTCTGGCCTGATTAGAGCCTTATAGGTGTCTGCCTTGCTGTCTTGTGGGCTGATGATCAGAAGCAAACGCAGGTGCTAGAGGCTATTAAAGCCATGCTACCGCCCCATGATCAGAGCCCCCGAGAGTGTGAAACAACACGTTTACGGGCTCTGATAGCAAGTAGCAATCAAATGCATGCTAAACATATTCCTCCTCAATGAATAGTGGGTAACATGCCAAACATTGGCGCAGTCTGCTGAAAACCCTATGCCAGCTCGGAGCTGGCATTAGGGTTTGCAGACCATAAGGAAGGAATGGTGAGCCCTATCCAGCATGCATTTGCATGCTAGCAGGCCCCCTCATTCCCCCCCCCCCCAAATAAACCCTCCTGCAGGAGTCCCCCCTCAGGAATCCCAATCCCCCTATCCCAAGCCGGCGACATAGGGGCTAGAGGTCCAACAGACCCCAACCCCCCTCAACACAAGTTCAAAGGGGCTGGCAATCCAGTGGATCACCCGCCCTCCTAACCCCCTTCACACCCCCCCATAAAAGCCCTGGTGGCCCAATGGATCACAAACCAAGCCCCCCCCCCCCCAACATGGTGGTCTAGTGGCTCTCTTCCCCGCCCGTACCTTTGTTGGAGGAGGGAGTAGTCCACTCCCTCCTCTTCCAGTGCTGCCTTGAAAATGGCAGCACCCAGCCCTGTCCAGCATATCCTGGGATGAGCTGGGCAGGGCTTCACCACCATATAAGGGAGTTTCACCCCTGGACTCCCCCCAAAATTGCAGGAATGGCTATGCTTAGAGAGAGAACCCATTGCTAAAAATGTACCACCACACCACTAATTGAAGGGGTCATAAAACTGAAGGCTGACTAATATCCCTACTCCAGCCTACTTAATTGCTAGTGCAAAAATATCTGGATCAGTGTAAGAGTGGGGGTATATCTATATCAGTACAACTGACTGTTATGCCTTAGTTAAGCATTCTCAAAATGGATAGTGGCATACAACTTTAGAGAACCTGCTTCTGATACCCAAAAAGATACAGACAGAATTCTTTGTTTATCTATGTAAACTATTAAATGGGTTTTGACTGATATTCCTCTTAATGTTGCAGAAGTTAGAAAGTGGTTTGAAACAGATGTTATGGACAAACCTTTAAAGACAATTGTTGTAACTTTGCTTTGGCTTATACTTGAAAAAAAAAAGACATGTTTAACTTCTTTGCTGCCTCATGATGATGTCATTGAGGAAATTCCTGGCATAAAACTTCTGCTGTAACCTTCTCTTATCTCTGACATCACTCTGTCTCTCCATATCTCTGCTTACACTGGACCCAAGTGATCCTTTATTTTGATCCTACCACCATTTTGCATCTTCTCCTATTAGTGTCTTCCTGTATAAGTGCTAGTCTTCCTCCTGTGAATGCTTTGAATGTTTCTTGGTGTCTTGGATCTTCATTCCACTGTTAATGGTGCAGCTTCGATCTTCCTAGGTTATCCCTGGGATTTTCTTCTCTCTACAGTACAGATTGTTGCACCTCCTAGCCTGCAATTACCAAAGGGGCTCTTTTACTAAGCAGCGGTAAATGGGGCTCTGCACTTGCAGCGGTTGCCGTTTGTGCCATACACCATGGCCCCTTTTACTGTCATGCGTAAAAAGGCTGTAAAACACTGCGGTAAGTTCACACTTGCCACACGGCCATTAGATGGCAATAAGGAATCCCGCACAACCCTCGCGGTAACTCCTTGTGGAAATAGTCTTTAAATATTTCTGCTAGCGCCAGAAATGGCATGCGCTGGAGGTGGAACAACTGCCGGCACTCACGTTGGGCAGGCGGTAGTTCTGGGTTGCTGCGCGACAACCCTTTAATAAAAGGTCCCCAAGTGTCCTTCAGGATAACATTTCTTCCTAGGTTAACAAATTTCATTCACTCTGTTACCTAAGAATAGCACCTAGGTGTCCTGCTGGCATTTATGTGGAAAAATGTGCATATACTCATATAAATACTAGTATTCTAGATACCTACACATGCAAGGGGTATGTGAAAGTGGACGCCTAGGTTATAAAATTATCCTTCACATACATAGCACCTCTTATTGACTGCCTAGGATTAGGCAAAATTTCAGCCAAGTCTACTGTATGCTTCCAGACCAGACCAATGGAAGGTGAGGAGAAGGGAATATAAATTAGGGAAGAAGTCCCAGGGTAGCTGCAAATGGAGGTTCATAGTGCCTGGTTCCAATTGAGCTTGAAGTATAAAGGAGCAGGAGGAAACTGCCAAGTAAATAAAAGAATAATTAAAAAGCAGTCTGTTATTCTTATCTTGCTACTCTTTGTATGAGTAAGATATACCGTGATAGGTTGCATTTTGTAACAAAGGTTACATGTAGAGCTCACTGAGATTGCAAATCAGTCATGTAAGAGCTTTACACTTACATACAGACAGACATGCTCTGAGATAACCACTTACAGGGCCACCGAGAGGGGGGCAGGGGGGACAAAATTCCCAGGGCCCGGGCCTCCAAGGGGGGCTCAGCGCCACAGTCCCCAGTCTCACCCAGCCTCCCTCTGTTCCGTCGACAGCCCCTCTCCGTCTGCCACCGGGCCCCCTGGATTCAAATCAATTTGGCAGTGCCTCATCTCCGTGTGAAAGCACAGCGGCAGATTGCCTCCCTTCGGGCCTTCCCTCCCTGTGTCCCACCCTCATCTGATGTAACTTCCTGTTTCCGCGAGGGCGGGACACAGGGAGGGAAGGCCTGAAGGGAGGCGATCTGCCGCTGTGCTTTCACATGGAGGTGAGGTGCTGCCGAATCGGTTTGAATGCAGGGGGCCCGGTGGCAGATGGAGGGGGGCTGTCAACAGGGCTGGACGTGGGTGGGTGGAGACTGAGGACTGCGGCGCCGGTGGCCTGAGCAGCGATTGGGGGGGTGGCAGTGGCCTCGTGGGGGGGGGGGGGGCGGCCTTGCCCCAGGCCCGCTTCAGTCTCTCAGCAGCCCTGACCACTTATTGCACACGTACCATTCTGTACAAAAATAAGGGATTTGAGAGTGACTGACAACTGAAAACATCTACTTTCCATGAGTTTAGCCAGCAATAAATTAGATGTATAGCCAGTGCCCCAGAGAAATATTCAGAAGAGCTTTTTGACTTGTACAAAATGTGATCTTGAAATTAGAAACTGGAAGTGTGCCTAAGAGATATAAGCGACTTTGCTGAGATATTTTTATCTTTGTGCTGATTATTATTCCCCAAGGGAAAAGTTCAACAGGCCCCACCTAATGATATAATTTTAATCTCTTGAAGTAATGGCGCTTGGGTTTGCGATCCAAAGTTACAGAGTTGACATAGAGCATATTTTCAGATGGTGCCAGAATGCTGATGTTGCCCAAGTCATGCATTAGCTAGCAAAATTAAATCTGAGGCAGTCCCAGGGCATGAGTAATAACTCGAGCATATTTCAACAGTGCTATTTCCAGACATCTCTCTAAAACCCTCAATCATTTAAGCAACTTTAACTGGCATTTACAGGTGAGAAATAAATAGAAAGGTATTCTGTACTGTCATGTCCAGGATTGGTAGTTGGTGAAGGAGCCCAACTGACGGTAGGCAAATCACCCTGGCAGGAAAAGGCAGGAAACAGGAAGCTGAACATGGGAGGATGGAAATTGGCGCTATCACTGGAAGCTGGAGACTGGGGCTGAGAGCTGGAAATGGATGCCTGAAGCTGCTACCTGGAGGTGGACGCTGGAAACTGAAAGCCGAAGACTGGAATATGCAAGCTGGAAGCCAGGAGACTGGAAGCTGAAGACTGGAGGCTGTGGGCTGGAAGCCAGAAGACTGGAGGCGATGGGCTGGAAGCTGGAAGTCTGAAGACTGGAGGCTGCGGACTGGAAGTTGGGAACCAAAAGACCGAGCTAAGGAAGCTGGAGATTTTGGTACACAAGGAGACCCGTTGCAAGGCAAGGAGCTGTGCCACTCATTCTCTTAAGTAGGCCTCTGGACGTCTAATGTCCTCTGACCATCCTCACCAGCAACAGGTCAAGGGGCAGCCCCATGTTCATGCACATGACCAGCAAGATTGGCGGGGAGGAGACCCGCAGGATCCGTGGCAGGACCTGAGATGCCACGAGCGCCCTCACTGTGGGCTGACGAGGGGCAGAAGCAGCAGGAAGCCCTGGGGAATGCAGTGGAGTCCAGATCCAACGCTTGGCAGTAGGACCAAGGTACAGAAGGGCATGGCAAGGCAGTGACATTTACTCAGAATAAATAGCTCTAATATCAAACATAATGCCAAGGAATGTTGAGGTCAGTTTTCAGAAGAGGGGCCACTATATTAGTTCAAATGAATAGGAAACCTGCTTAAAGTAATGCATGGCTTTTCTGGCATGGGATACTTTTAAATACCACCACTGAACATCCAAGTAATTGAGCAGAAGAAGACAGAACTAGTAGGAGATGTGAAGCAACTTTGACACAAACGTTATGCACCAAAAACAAGGTGCCTGAATATTGGCGCCTAACTGGATATGTTGCATGATATAGCCAATTATGCACTATGTACTAACTGACAATATTCAGTGGAGATAAACGGTTATCTCCAATTGAATATTAGCGGATAGGTGCTGATATACTATTTAACTGGTCAGCAGCAATGTATGTCCCATTATATAGCTTTGAATATCAGGTGGGGGGGGGGGGAGTGTTTTTATGTCTGCCACCAGTGCTAAATGTTGGACCCTGTCTGGGCTTCAGCACTGAATATCTGGGGTTTTTTTTTAAGCCAGCTAGCATGTGATTGGTTAAGTGAATATTCAGACTTAATCAGCCAACGATTAGAGGATATAAATAGGACAGCTATTTATGCAGTCTTTTATATCCATTAAACCTGTCTGGTTACATCTGTATATTGGGACATAACTGGACTCTGCCCCTGGAACATCCCTGGAATGCCCACGACATAGGTGGCTTGAAGTTTAGTGCTAACCGGCTCTAACCAGTTAAGTGCCACTGAAAATGACCGAATTGCCACAAAAACAAGTGAATTAACTAGTCAGTGGCTGTCAGTGGAGTGGAGGAGTGGCCTAGTGGTTAGGGTGGTGGATTTTGGTCCTGGGGAACTGAAGAACTGAGTTCAATTCCCACTTCAGGCACAGGCAGCTCCTTATGACTCTGGGCAAGTCACTTAACCCTCCATTGCCCCATGTAAGCCACAATGAGCCTGCCAAGAGTGGGAAAGCATGGGGTACAAATGTAATAAAAAAAAATTCCCAGCCAGTTAACTTACTTTGAATATCAACTGGTGGGTTCCTAGTCTAACATCCTTTTTAAGACAGATTTGCTAGCCTCAAAGTAGCTATTGCTTTGTATTTAATCCCCTCAATATTCAAAAGCATTTAACCAGCTAGGATCAGCACATGGCCAGTTAAAAGCCTCATAACTGGCTATCTGCTAATTTTCAGCCCCACTATAGCGGTTATATTTGGCCGCTTGAATAAATAGGATACCTTTGACCAGTTTGACGACAACCGGCTAAGTCTGAATATTGACTTAGCCGGTTACCTTCAAACTGGCCAAAAAGTAACCAGATATTCAGTGCTGGTCTCTGGAAACAGCCCAGCATTGAATATTCAGTTCAGCGCAGACCGCGGGAGATAGCCAGGCTAACTCCCACAGTCTGAATATCAGCCCCAATACCTTTAATTGAGGGAAAATCTAAGATCAATCGATAAGTAGTGCATATTGATATATTTATATTAGGAAGAACTGCAGCTCATATAGCAAAAAAATAAATAGATCTAAATATCAAAGGGCAGATTTTAAAATAAATACAAGCCTGTACAGGGAGCCAATGAATTTTGGACAACAGAAGACTTTACAGACTTGTCTTATCAAATTTCTATGCTTGGCACATTGACCTGATCTCTGTCCTCTTGGGGACAGTTGTGAAAATTAAGGGGTCCTTTTATTAAGCAGTAGCAAAAGGGGACCTGTGCTGGCATCAGTGTATGTTTTTGATGCATGCTGAGGACCCCTTTTATCGCAGCAGGTAGAAGGCTAGGTTCTTTTTTAAGAAATGGCTGTGCAGCAAGTGAAGGGCTTGCCGTGTGGCCATTTCAGGGGAGAGCACTTACCACCGCTCATCGAGGTGGCGGTAAGGGTTCCTGCGCTAACCTGGTGGTAACCAGACAGCACATGGCACCGCCGATTACTGCCAGGTAGTGGAGTAAAGTTGGAATCATTGTTGTTCTAGCAATTTTTCATCTGATGGCAAACTCTTACATCTTTGAGAACTGATGCAAGAATGTCAAATGTGTGGGAACGTTAATATGAAAACTGCAGTTTTCCAGATCCTATCCTCTAACAAAAAGATACATCTTAAAGAGTTCTCAAATTCTAACACCAAGAATGTCATCTAAGCAGTGCTTTGTCCATGTGGTTTGGCATACATAGGGAAAACCACAAGAGTGCTTTATAAAGAAATACACTAGAAAAACCACTGGTTGAACATTCAAGAGCTTTAGGTCATAAATTTGAAGATTTACGTTTTTGTATTATATTTGTACACAAACAGAATTGGAGAGGTGGACTGGTTGACACCCTCCTTTTAAAGAAGGAACAAAAGTTTATCTTCGAATTGCAGACTTTGCATCCCGATGGGTTAAATATAGAAACAGATCTATCTGTATTTCTTTGAAAAATAGAGCACATATTTTATTAACGATGGTTCATATTAAAATAAATTAATATTTCAATTTTTCATTCCATTTCCTTTTTTATTTTTTTTATTTTTTTACATTTTTTTTGGCTATAGTCCTATTTTGCCTAATATATGCACACCATTTAAATCAGGGTGACACACATTTTTCATTTTTATTATTTTATTGTTTTTTTTTTTTTATTTTTTATCCTTTTATATTCACATATTTCTATTTTTTTAAATACATAGTATACATAGTTTTTACTATTTTATGAATAAAGAATAAAGGGTGAGGTTATAATTTACATATTGTCTACTCACTATTTAGCTGGATGGTTTGATCGATGTGAGTTTTTTATCTACAGTTCAATGGAATAGACTAGTTCTATGTATATTTTTTTAACTTTTCTCATCTGCAGTTCAACGAAATAGATTAGTTCTATATATATTTTTTTATTTTTCATGGTTGAGTAATTTTAAGCCGACACGTAGATAACCGGGCATTTTATTATTTTTATTTTTGTAATATCACACGTGGTGTTTGAGTAAGTTTTAGCTACTTTTTGTGCTCCTTTAACCATCCCACATATAATTATTTAATATATTGATGATTTCATGACTTTATATTTTGGTGCGGTCTTTAAACGCTGACACAGTTATGATGTATATAAAGGCTCTATGCAACTTCCGTCGCCTTTTCCAGCAGTACCAGCGGAGCGTCTCTCGATGAACAGACACACAACTGTAAGTGCATTTTTCACTTTGCTATAGACCAGCTTTACATTAATAAATATATATAAAGTATTCTTTCTTCTAAGTGATCCAATAACGACTTGTGGCAAACCTGGGATTTTATCAATTATTTTATTAATTTGTTTCTTATGAGCCTTATGTGCTCCGGCAGACATTTGTTATATGTTCTGACGATTTCATATTCTTGAGGTCGTTTTGCACTTTGATATGGTAATGTAATGAATGGATCCTAAGGAGCTTAGCCGAGATTGGGTGGCAGAGCCGTTGGCGGGAGGCGGGGATAGTGCTGGGCAGACTTATACGGTCTGTGCCAGAGCCGGTGGTGGGAGGCGGGGCTGGTGGTTGGGAGGCGGGGATAGTGCTGGGCAGACTTACACGGTCTGTGCCCTGAAAAGGACAGGTAAAAATCAAGGTAAGGTATACACAAAAAGTAGCACATATGAGTTTATCTTGTAGGGCAGACTGGATGGACCATGCAGGTCTTTTTCTGCCGTCAGTTACTATGTTACTATGTTACAAGTCCTCTTTTTCTTAACCCTCAGCGTTAGTGAATTCTCAATTGCATTTTCTAGCTTGGGGCACTTTGATATTGCACATTAAGATGAAATATGGTAGTCAGTGTTTTTCATATAAGTATCTATATAAATAATTCTCACCTTTTCTCTCACCTGCTGAAGCTCAATCTGTGCTGAAGCTCACTCTGTGGGAGGCAAACACAACACTCACTCTCACACTCATGCACCACTGTCACTCATAGACCCGCCCCCCAGCCACGCCCCTTCTGGACATAATTTGCAACCCCCAACGTTCTAAATGAAGCCTCCAAATTCCTCCAAACCGGAAGTGTGAGGCCTCAGAGATATCCTGTTTGCCCAGGCCTCCAAACCGGAACTCAGAACTCTGAAGCGCTGTATGCC
This sequence comes from Microcaecilia unicolor, assembly GCF_901765095.1. Taxonomy (NCBI): domain Eukaryota; kingdom Metazoa; phylum Chordata; class Amphibia; order Gymnophiona; family Siphonopidae; genus Microcaecilia; species Microcaecilia unicolor. Next base: position 393,917,725 of record NC_044031.1, on the reverse strand, counting down.
ACGCCCTCGCCTCAGAACGTCATGACGACGAGGGTGGAGCACATTGCAGGAGCAGGACACAAACTCAATCTCCCGGCTGGGACAGCGACTCTGCAAATGCTATCTCCCCGTGCCCGGCCCTCAGCGACTCGGCGGCCATGCCTCACACCGAACCTGCATCACAGAGGGGTTGCGGGACAGCTGCCTCGCTGACAGTACGTCGATGCTGAAAACCCGATCTCCCCGTGCCCCAAAACCTTGCTAGCGCCCGTTTCATCTCTCCAAGAAACGGTCATTTTTTACTAGTTGAATAATAAAACAATAGATACAAAATAGACCACTTGAAAATAGTGAGTAACTTTTTGTCTTATTAATTTAGGGTCTTTCTGGATATGCTGGTTTTTCTTTTTCTTTTATGAGCATTGCAAGTGAGTAATTGATTTTAAATTAATTCTTTTTTATGTATATGTATATTCAATGATTTGACCTTTTTTATTATTATTTTTTATTATCTTTTATTCTTTATTCATTTTAGAAGTGATTCATCTTTTTATATTCTTATTATTTTTTTTATAGTTTTTCTTATTGGAAGGTTTCCATTTTAGGTACGTTCCTATTTTTATTTATTTTCAATTCTATTTAACACATTATTTTTGTACATATACATTCTGTTGTAATTTGTTGTTCGTTCATATATAATATGTTGATAGATTTTTGTTTTATAATTTCATAAGTTCACATTTCATGTTTTATAATTTCATATTGTTATGGACTCCGCCCCTCAGGAGCAGACCACGCCCAATTTCCAAATAAAATTTCTCTCGAACTGTAGTCAGTGACCTGTTTCCGGGCTGTCTGACTCCCAAAGGACGGTGTCCACACCAAAATATAGGAAAGGTTATAGGAAAGGAGGTAATTTAGGGAAATAAGGATAGAACAAGGGAAAATATAAGGTACAACAATTACTAAACCAAATAACCAGTCCTCAATAAACTTTAAAATTTAACAATTTATTTGTCAGATAAACAAATATATATATATTCCTAAAATAACTACTTTAATTTCTATTTTCTAGGTTAACATCTCTTCGATTCGTTAACAAAACATCATTTTAAAAACATCAGATAAGTATTCAAACGTTTGTTTCTCCTTTGTCTCTTATCTATTTGCAATTCTATTTCATTTCTCTCTTTTCTCAAAGAATTGATACTTTTCTTCACTTTTGTTTTTCAGGTCCTGGACCACTTAATACAACATAACGGTAAGTATGTTTAAGTTTATTTTCTTTTTATCTCACTCCTTTATTTTCTTTACCACACTCTGTTGTCTTCTTTGTTCTTGGCTGGCTCTTTGACTTTTCTTGAAACGTTGGGGCCCTTGATATGTTCAGTATTCTTATGGTCAAGTATTTTCTTTTAAGACTTTCTTCTTTCACCTACACCTGTCCTTAACCAAAGTAACTGAAGAGAAAACCCTTACTCCTTAACTTTTTCTCTGTATACCTAATTGAAGGGTTTAAATTATACACTGGCCATTCTAGATAATAAAAATAAATTAATCAAATACCCTAGACTAAATTTCCTATGCTAATTGACTTTTTTTCTATTCTCACAGAGAGCTCCACTCTTCTTTACAGCTCTTCTCAATTTCCCATATACACTCCACAGTCACTCAAGACTTAACCCCTATCTCAACTTTCATTAAATTTTTCATACATAAAATTTTTATTGTTTCCCTCTCAATCACTTTCATTCCACCATAAAACTCACTTTTTCACTAAACTTTGTCATTTAATCCATTTTCATACTTTGTAGGCCTTCACTTCGCACAGCTATTTCACACACACCCTTCTTCATCTGTGTTCAGAAGCTCTCTCCCCAACTGCCCACTCGGCCGTTGCCTAGCCAACGGAGCTTCCCTGGACATTCCGCCGTCCAGGCAACCAATCAGTTGCTCTACTTGATTTGGAATTCCTCCACCTGTCCATCATGGAACCCCCAACCAAAAATTCCATTCTCCATTTTAATCAACTGTTTACCCATTCAAAATCATTAAAAACATATATTTTCCTCAATTTTTACCCCCAAACCCTTCTCAATTAACTTCAAAATTTCCATGCCGCCGAATATAAATTCCCCCATTATCCCTATATTTTTAGAATTCAAATTAACCCTTTCCTTACCTCACAATCAAACATTACCCCATAACACTCCTCCGAAAACCCAAAACTCCCCAAAAACCTATCCAAAAATTTAAAAGACCCCTTCTCGGACATAATACGTCGAAATTATTAAAATCGGACCATTTAACCCCCCGAAGCACCCCAAAATGTCCCCCTATTAAATTACCCCCTTAAACCCCAATTTTAAAATTACACCCCCCCCCCCTAATTTACCTAAACTAACCCCCCTGAACACCAATCTGGAAACAGAATTCAAATCCGTTAACCCGTTCAGAATCTACGCCCCTCTATACCTATTATCACATTTTAAATAATATAAAAAATAAAATTTGGGGCCAAATACCCCCTTACCTGAAAGAAGAATTTCCTCTTTCGCTAAGACCCCCGCTGGTTCCGGTCCCGGTGATCTCTCCTCAAAAACGGAAGAAAAACAAAAAAACCTCCGTGGCCGGGCCAAAATTTAGGCCCCGGCTTCGGCCTACACGGGAAGACGCACCCGCTCGTGCACGCGCGCGCATGCCACCTCGTCGCGTTTCCTCTCCACCTCCTCATCTCTTCAGCGCAGGCCGGCCCCAAAACAGACTCCTCGCGTCTCTGCACCCCGGGCCTCTAAACCCCCGACCCGGGGACGTGACCAAACGTCCCCCAGAAATCTGGAAATGACGCCGCTGCTCCCCCTGGAGCGCTCCTCCGACGCTCCCCTCCCTTTCTTCGCCGACTTAAACGGCATTCACTTCGGGCCCACAGCTGCCCAGAAGACACCCCGTCCCTCCGGACCACCCGAACAGCCCCAGAACGACCCCCGCTCCCACAAGGTGAGACCAGACTCCCCCACAAGACTCCCCAGGTAAAAAAAACTTTTCTTCTTTATTTTAACCCCTTATTACAATATGTACATGATTAAGAGTTACCATATGCATATATATTTTTTTTGTTTAGGTTTGTAAGTGGGTATAGCGACGTGGTGAATGGTCCTCTTGATAATAGATGTTTTTTGACTAGTAATATATTTGCAATATTTATTATTATTATTATGAGGATTATCTATGTATTTTATATATATATTTTATATTTACTATTTTGACTATGCATGATATATTATGTTTTATATATATATATATATATATATATATATATATATATACACATATTTTATATGATTTCATATTTGTAATTTTATGTGTTTGTCTATTTGGGCGAAACACAGCCTGTGCCGGGCATTTCTCTGGTATATAGCATCATCAACAAAATCTTTGGATGTTATACTGATCTGCTTGCTTTCTTTTCCATGAATAGGATGATCCTCCACACACACTGCCAAGGACACTAAGGTCCTCCCAAGGACTTTCACTAAATACACCCTCTCCAAAAGACATTACATGATGTGATACCCGTAAGCGAGCCTTCTCCGGAGTAGCCCCCACACTCTGGAATGCATTGACTGAAAGGCTCCGCTTAACACAAGACTACCTCTACTTCAGGAAGCAGGTGAAAGCTTGGCTCTTCAACTAAGCCTTTAATGGAAGAAGTAACTGACTTGTTAGTCTCACTCACACACACAAGGATTGACTCGGGCTGCACATACTGTAGCGGGATATGTTTATCCATTCCTACCCTAGCTGAGATAATATGTAACCATCTCTCTGATCTCACGTGCAACTTCAAATCAATCACCTTACTTTCTAATTCTTCCTACTTTCTTACTCATCTATATGCTACAACTTTGCCTTACCCTTCACTACCAATTATAATGTTCTAGTACATATTGTGTTGTCAATGCAAGTAGAATACCATGCCATACTTTGTATTGTTGTTCGAATATTTTTACTGCTCTAATTACCTATTGCTCATGTTTGACCTATTCTTACTGTACACCGCCTTGAGTGAATTCCTTCAAAAAGGTGGTAAATAAATCCTAATAAATAAATAAATAAATAGATAAATAGATAAATAAATAAATAAGGCAAAGCAGCAAAGTAGATGGCACTGTGAGGCTCATTTTCAAAAGAGAAAAATGCCCAAAAATGGCATAGACTAGCAAATGGATGTTTTCCTCGCAATCCTCGCAAAAATGTCCAAGTCACTATTTTCAAAACCCATTTTCCAGATGTTTTTCTATGCTGTTCATCTGTAGTGCACCCAATCCACAAATAGGCATGCCAGGGTCATGTTAAGGACTGGATTTGGGCGTTCCTAGTACTTGGAAATTTTTCTGCCATAATGAAAACCAAAAATGTGAACAACTAAAAGATGATTTGGTCTAGACCTGTTTTAATAATGACTATGTCATAAAAAGTGCCCTAAATGACCATATGACCACTGCGTGAATTACACCCCCTTACTCCTTCAATAGTCACTGACCCCATTCCACCCCTCAAAGATGTGAATGAAATAGTACATACCAGTCTCAATTTCAGATGTTATAGCCAGTCCTATTAGAGCAGCAGTGAACTGTGGAGAAAAAGACCCAGGCCCATAATCCACTCTAACTGTTACACTTGTGGTGGAAAGTGTCAGCCCCCCAAACCCACCAAAAACCTACTGTACCCACATATAGGTGACACCAGCAGCCATAAGGGCTATTGGAGAGGTGTATAGTTGGATACAGTAGGTTTTTTGTAGATTTTGGAGGGCTCACCATACAATATAAGGGGGTAAGGGTGAAATGTGTACCTGAGACCTTCTATGTGAAGTCCACTGCACTGCTCCCTAGGGTGCCCCACTGCTCTGCTGGGATGTCTATGTGGCCGGTCTTCTAAGAATTCTGTCTCCTCCTACATCCCAATGGCTTGATTTTGTGCATTTTTCACTTGGACGTTTTCTTTTTTCGAAAATGGTCCAAAAAGATAGATGTACTAAGCACAAAACATCTAGAAAATTTCTCGGAAATGGCCAATTTCGAAGAAAAAAGATAGACCTTTTTCAGCATCAAAAATGGTCATGCTTGCTAATTCTTACAGCTCTGACTCGGGTTTTGCCTCCGTTTCTTTAGTTAGTGAGGCCTATTGAACCCCTTCAGACAGGAAAGCTCCTGTATCAGTTCTGTCTTCCTTTGTTTCTTTTCTTTGGCAAAGAAGGTCAGAAATGGTATTTAATGGTGACAATTTAGAGGAAATGAAACAAATCTCAGTGAACCTAGAAGAAGTAATGTGACAAATTGACAAACTAAAGAGTAGCAAATCACCCTAACTAGGTGGTACATACCCCAGAGTACTAAAAGAAATAAAAAATGAAACTTGCAGACCTACTATTGATAATCTATATGCTACCATTAAAATCATCTACAGAACATGAAAATTGGAGGGTGGCTAACATAACACCAGTGTTTAAAAAGGATTTCAGAGATCAGTGAACCTGATGCTGCTTCAGAATCTACCTCTTCAAGCCTCAAACTGATACCCCTTTTTCTTCCGTTTCTGCACTCCAAATGCATAATTCTGTACTTTTTTGCATGTCTATTATCTGTCACTCAACCATTTCTCAGGCTTTCTTAGGCTTACTTCTCATAATGCCTACTTCTTCACAATGCACACTCTCCTGCTGATCTTACAGTTTTCTGCAAAATGGAAAACTTCTCCCTCCAAATTCTCTAAAATATTGCTTAGAATCTGCTCCAGGGCAGATCCCTGAAATACTTCTCTAATCATTTTTTTTCCTAATCTGACTGAGTACCTAACATAAATAACATAACAATTTATTTTTATAGCCCACAATACCTCACAGTTCAATGTGGTTTATAAAACAAGAAGTTGGACAAGCCAAGAACATATAATTTAATGACAATCGAAGAAATATAATCAGTTAAAATTAATACATTCAATTCCTAACACATTTTTGAAATAAGGATGTTTTAAGCAAACATCTAAAATTTACAGTACATACCCCGATGCCTGTAGAATCAAAGAAGAATCTTTTTTTACCTAATTTAGTTGCCTGAAAAGAAAACAAAGAATCAATACATCTGTTTTTTCTGTTACCTCTCCTAGATGGATAGGTAAACAGATTAGTTAATCAAGAAGGCTAACTAAACTAGGTAAAACACTGTATAAAATAGAAAGGTGCCAATCCATAGGAAACCTTATACAATAAACAAGAGAATTTTAAAAGGATTCTAGTAAACACTGGCAACCAATGAACCTTGGCATAATAAGCAGAAACCGGTCCGACCGTTTCAAGGAGAAAATCAGTCGTTCTGAGTTCTGAGTCACCTTGAGGGTAATCCTGTATGTCACTCAGGATAATCTATGTAAAAGGAAAAATATTCACTAATTCAAAAAATGTACAACACAAAAACAACAAAATAGTGAACAAAACTTACCAAAAATATAAAATATTTTATTAATTAGAAAACTTCTAACTTTAATTAATGGTGAAGGAAGAAAAAGACCTCAGCAGATCAGGAGCATTTAGGAACAAAAGAGGAGATTCTATATAGAGCACATAAAAAATTGGTGCTGAAATCAGTGCCAACTAAGCATATTCTATAATCAGGCACCGATTATAGAATACACTTAGTTGATATCTCAGCGCTTAAAACTACAAAAATGTGGCGTGTACATTTAGGCGCACTGGGCCATATTCTATGAAACGCACATTTCCCTTCCCATAACCATGCCCCTTTTTGCCTGCATGCGTTAGAAGTTCAGCACACTTCATTACAGAATATGCTCGTTAAGAGCTGTTATCGACGCTGATTAACTTGTTAAGCCAATTAAATTACGTATGCTGTTGTAGAATCCACTAAGCGCACTCTATAGAATCCGGGCGAAAACGTTTTACTGCTTACATGCAGACCCCCATTTATATTCATTGATCAAAAAACCTCCTGCAAAACATATGTGTGTGTGAGATATCAAATTGTTTTCCATGTGTTTCTCTGCGTGGGTATAGTTCAAATGCAAAGTACTTCTAATGTAGCACTGGCAAGTCTAAGCAATTACAGCAACATCAGATGCATAACTGGCAAATTAAGTCCATTGCAATCACATCCTCCAGGGTTGATAACTATAGCTGGTTGACATGTTCAACTTCTATAATTGTTATCGCAATTCATAATCCAACCAAAAAAAAAGGAGGAAGAAATCCAGCACTTATGTTTATGCCAAATCCCAACGAGGACCTCCGTTTCACCATGGTTTCTTCGGGGGACAGAAAAGTGCTTGTAAAAACACGGCACTGCTGCAGCCTTATTTTACTCAGACATCTGAAAGCTGGCACATATGTGTGCATGTAATTGCCAATTATCTGACTACACAATATTGCATAAAAAGATGCCAAATGCAATGGTGTATAGTTTGAAGGTAGGTGTACATATAGGCAGAGTCTATGTAGAGCATGGGTGGGGCATGCATTTGTGCACATAAATTATAGAATGCTATAATTTATGCATAAGTTTCACCAATTTAGGTGTGAGCATTTATATTTAAATTATAGGTGTGTATGTTACCTGTTAATGTTCTATGAAGGAAATGTAGAAAATTATATTTACTTACAGAACAGGAGCCAAATGGCTGCCCTCAAGACACCTAAATATAGTTGAACTCAGTGGCGGCCCTACCATTAGACCATCTGAGGCAGGGGCTTCTGGTGGCACTCTCCCCTTCCCTTCTCAACCCTCTTCCCCACATTCACCTTATTTCTTTCTTTTCCAAAAGGCAGCAGTGGCAGTGGCAGCAGCAGTGATTCCCATAGGCTGCCCTGCCGCCCGCACTGGCCTTTTCTCCCTACTGTGGCACACCTCTTGATGTAACTTCCTGTTTCCTCAGAGACGAGAGACGTGCAATACAGCAAAGAGGCTGGTTGCAGGGGCACCATGGCAGGGTAGCCTCTGGGAATCGCTGCTGCTGCCTTTTGGGAAAGAAGAAAATAAGGTAAATGGAATGGGGAAGAGGACTGAGGAGGGAAGGGGGAGAGATGCCAGACTAGGCATGGGCACAGGCAGGGGTAGCATCTCATCCCTGCCTCAAGCAGCAGATTGCCTTGAGCCACTCCTGGTTACACTGTTATAGAATTGCCCTCCATATGATTCACTACCAGACTGCTCAGTATATCTATATGTCTTCCATACAAAATAATATCAAAACCTTTGCTGAAATGTAATTAAATCATATCCAGCACACATCTGTGATCTAATTATACTGAAAGTAGTTTTCACTGTGGTACAACCATATTACCTCAGATTCTAGGATGAGTTATTTTTCTACCAGCAAAACAGTTCTTGACTGGCAGAAATATGCCTCTCTAAAATTACTTGTTTGATGTGTGCATGCTATTATGCACATATAGGACTTGATTCTATATATCACGCCTAAAAACTTGATGCCAAAATGAAATACGCCTAGGCGTATTCTATAAAGTATGCCTACATTTAGGCATACTTTATAGAATAAGCCTAACCTTCCATGCAGTTTACAGAATATGCTGATCACCTGTCTGCGTTTCTAAATTTAGTCACGGGCAGTTACGCTAAGTAAAACTTGGTGTAAATGCAAAGGCCTAAATTACATGTGGACCAACTGTATTCTATAACCACGTGCATAGATTTTAGAAATGCCCATGACCCGCCCATTTCACGCCCATGGCCATGCCCCCTTTTTGCAACGAGCACGCTTATTTTTGAAAGAGAAGGGCACCCATCTTTCGACACAAATCGGGAGATGGGTGCCCTTCTCGCAAGGCTGCCGAAATTGGCATAATTGAAAGCCGATTTTTTGACACCCTCGACCCTCCTTAGAGATGGGCACCCCCGTTTGATTATGTCCCTCCACGTGACTTAGAATTTACACGCATCACATTACAGAATACACTTAAGACTGTTCTGTGTGTAAATTCTAATTAATGCCAATTAGTGTCAATAATTGTTTGTTAAGTAGCAATTATCAGTGTTGATTAGCTTAAGTAATTAAATTGCATGTGCAAATTCAGAATACTACAGGAGTTGCATACGCAACTTAGGTCGCGCTATATAGAATCCGGGGCATAGCTTCTAAACCTGCAACTTTGCCCAGATTAAAGCCTACAGGAGAACAATGCATACCAGAGTGAAAGTAGAAATACACTCTTTATTAAAATTAATTGCCCGACATGGCCATGTTTCGCTTCCCAGAGGCCGCGTCAGGGGCTTATCACTCCACTATAAAAATACACATAAAATCAAATAAATAATAAAAACATTAATTAAATAATAATATCATAAATTATTTATCCAGTCAGTATGTTATAAAAACACATTCAATTATTAATCTTCAAAAAATATACATACAAAATATATTGTCATACATGACTGTTAAAAAACAACTTAAAAGAGACGTACCTATCAGGGTCTCTAAAGGCACATACACCTGATAGCAGCTGAGTCAAACATTACAGAAGCAAATTGAAAGATACTTAAAAAAAATCCAAAAGAAAACACACAATTTCAATTTTTAAGAGGCAGGTATAACAATATGTTTTGTAAGTATGTTTTTTGAAGATTGAATAATTGAATGTGTCTTAACATACTGACTGAATAATATTTTTATGCTTATGTTGTTAATTAACATATGTTTGTACTTGTTTTGGGGCTACTTTTTATTTGGATTAATTACTTTTAACTGCATTAATAGTTTACAATATTATTATTTAATTAATATATATTTTTTATTATTTATTATTAATTTGTTGTTGTTTTTCTTGTGTATTTTTATAGTGGAATGATAATCCCCTGACTTAGTCTCTGGGAAGTGAAACATAGCCAAGACTGGCAATTGATTTTAATAAAGAGTGTATTGCTATTTTCACTCTGATCTGCATTGTTCTCCTGTGGATTATCTGTGTGTAGATTACAGCCTCTATTGTTCCGTACAGATTAAAGCCTATACATAATACAGTTAAGTCATGTCTCGTGGGAAGATAAAAATGTAACAGTTCCTGGTGCCCCTGAAAAACAGATCCCCAAGGTTGGCAGCACCCTGCATCCGTGGCACACCAGCTAACTGCTCAGCTCACCCTAAACAAAACTGACACTGACACTTGTGACACATACACTTCACTTTCCCTCCTGCACAAAACCACCCCTGTCAAATCTAGTCCCAGCTATAAGCAGTTTATATTATGTTAGAACACAAGAGTCCCTGATATTACACAGAAAGAACTATAGAAAGCAAAATCAAGCTCAGAGTTTCTGTGCTTCACAAACCTGCACAACTGTAAAATTACTGCATGTCGCCATCCTTGGCAAATAATGAATCAGGCAGCAGTTTTTTATTAATGATTATGGGCCGGTTTTTTGACATCCATCAATGCCTATGAAATGAAACAGAAAGCAGGTTATAATACTATTTAAGCACAAATACCATCCAAGATTAATAGCTTTTCTCACACAAACCCCTGGAAAGGAGAAGCCCAACTACCCATACCTTCTCCACTACATTTAAGTCGGAAATTAAAAAAAAATTACAGTTGTAATAAAATCATTTAAGAATTCAGAAGAATCTAAAATTAGACATATCTGTGGTTTTGGCACTGGAACCTGAATGCTGTTTAAAACAGAACATCAAAAACATCGTAATTGCAGAATCTATTAATGTATGAAACACTTTCTCAAAACTGCTTACATCATTTATTACTGATGCCAGGTGATTTCTGTTTCTTACATGTTTGGACACCTGCCAATATGCACTCAACATTTGATTAGTTTATGTTGCCATAGCAACATGGAAGCAATTTTGGATTAAAGAGTATACTTCCAGGTAAATGTATGTTCTATGGAGTCTTTCTATGTGAACATTCAGACATTCTCATTTATTCTAGACTCAAGGATTGACATCAGTTACAAATTATACATTTTTATGTTGGTAAATACTCAGGATAAAAGAAATACATATAGGAGTTACAGGGAGGTAGGATCCAAAGACAAAACTACAGAACATGTAGCTTCTTCAAGTGCACATCTTAAGAATATTATGGACAAGGGAACATATTACCACAGACAAGGACCTACCACCCACCAACACTAACAAAGGGGTCCTTTCACTAAGCTGTGTGAAAAAGGGCCCTGTGGTAGTGGTGGGGCCGTTTTCCCCACATGCCAGGGCCTTTTTTACTGCAGTGGGTAAAAAAAAATCCCAAAACAAAATGGCCAAGCGGTAAGATCATTCTTACCACATGGCCATGTGACAGGGATCCCTTACTTCCACTCATTGACATGGTGGTAAGGGTTCCCATGGCAACCTGGTGGTGACCAGGCAGTGCATGGTGGTACCCGATTACCACCAGGTTACTTCCACGCTATGCATTTCTGGGTTTTTCCCCCAGAAATCCTCAGAAATGGCACACGCTTGACCCAGAACTACCATTGACATCCATGTTGGGCAGCAGTAGTCCCAGAATAGCAACGGGTAAGCTCACGTTGGGTTTACTGCTGCTCTGTAAAAGGGCCCCAAAGAGAAGAGTGGTGTTCATTTGTTAGTGTGCATTTGAGGCTAGATTCTTTAAATTGCGCCTAAAAAAAATTAAGTGCTAAGAAACCTACTTACGTGTTATTCTATAGGCTGCACCTACAACTAAGCACAGTTTATAGTATAACACTTAAGCACTGGGGTTGTGCGTAAATTTAGGTGTATCCATTTGCACCAATGAAAACATGGGGGCCCTTTTACAAAGCGGCAGTAAGCCCAATGCAGGCTTACCACATACTAAAACTGAACTACAGTCAGGGCAACGCAGCCACTGGCTGTAGTTCCAGGTTGAGCGTGCACCATTTCCGGAGCTCCCCAGAACTTCTTTTTGTCTAGCATGGTGCTAACCCTGTGGTATTCGGACATTGCTGCACGCTGCCCAGTTACCATCCGGTTACCGCGGGAGCCCTTACCACCACCTCAATGGGTGATGGTAAGGTCTCCCCACTGCATGGCCATGTGGTAGGAGTTATCTTACTGCATGGCCATTTTTTTGGGGGGGGGGGGCGTTTTACCCACTACAGTAAAAAGGACCCTGGTGTGTTGGAAAAATGTCCCCTGCTGCTTCCACTGGGCCCTTTTTACCGCAGCTTAGTAAAAGGGCTCTATGTTGCAAAATGCCTATGCCTAAATTTACTCACAGTATCCCCTTATTCTATAATTCTGCATGTAATTCAAATCCATGCCCATGCTCAACCCCAAAACACCCATGATCATTCCATTTCTGTGCCCCTTTTCTGGGGTGCGTGTAAAATTTAGGTGCACATACATCTTAATTGATTTTGGTTAGTGCTATTTGTTTGGAAAAAGGTCAATTATTGGTACTAATTGGTCATTAAACAATTAAATTGCATGCACAAATTAGGCGCATACCCAAATTTGTGCTTGCAGTTTTTGGCAACTTTTATAGAAGCAGGGAGTTGATTCATTAGTGTGCCTTAAAATACTTAGAAGGCACTAAATTGATTTAACACATGTTAACCTATGAATTGCCATCAAGTTGATTAAAAAAATTCTAATGCGTGTTCCAAAAGTTTGTATTGAAATGAATAGGTAACTTGAATCAATAAAGTGTCCAAAAATCAGGGAAAAGTCTGAAAATGACCCATACATGAAGTGATTTTTTTTCCATGCACATCCTTATGAAAACAAAACAGAACAGAATAGTTAATGATACTTATGTCTCGTGTGCAGTTGTCGAAAACCAAAAATGCTGCTACTGTTCAAGCCCTTTATTTTTACCATACATTTTTCTGCATATCGTAATTTTTCAGTGATTTATTTTTACTTCTCTTTTGAAATTTTAACAATTACAATGATATTGAGAAAAATTATCCAGTCAGCCTCAGAAGATACACAAACACTGTCTATAAATCAATAAATGTCCTGATGACAAGAGAGAAAAACCTTCACCCTGCTTCAAGTTTCAAAGAATTTTAGTCGAGTCCAGGGAGTGTTTTCTTAAATGCACCTGTACTGGTGCATCCTCTAAAAGAAGGCATAGAACAAAAAGAAAGTCTGCAAAATCAGTGGTAGAGTTCAAACAAAGTAGTTCAGAAAGCAAGTTCTCCTCCCTTTTCTTCATTGTAATCCATGATGTTCTCTGGCTTCTGAGGTGGATGCCTACTCACTTTCTTTCCTTAGAAAACAGTCCAATCAGAACATCATCAAAAAAGCCAATTTGGAGTCACTGTGGCTGAACAGTTAGAAGGTAAGTGTATGTTGGTACACCTATTTTTAGGCATAAGGAGGTGCTTATTTGGACTAGCAGAACCTGACAAATACATACCTATATCTTAGGTGTAACTACTTAAACCAGTCATAAAGCTGCTGTAAATGATTGCACCCAGCTTGCCAACCTCCCCCACCCCCTCAAGTAAATTATAGCATTCTATGATTTATGCACAAAACTGTGTGCTGCATCCTTGCTATACGCAGACACCACCCATGCGTATGCCTGACTTTAGTTTATGCTTCAGTTTATAGTATTAAACCCCCATACCAACATTTTTTCAGATACGTAATTTAGGGTCCCTTTTACAAAGGCGTATAGACACCTACATGCATCCAATGTGCATCAATTTGGAACTACTGCCTGGCTACCGCGTGCCCCGGGTGGTAATTCCATTTTTTATGTGCTTCTGATATGCATGCCAGAAAATATTTTTTATTTTCTACTGCATGGCATTAACCAGGCAGTAATTGGCAGTGTATGCGCACTGACAATTACTAGACCTTAACACTAAGTCAACGAGTGACAGTAAGGTCTCAGGCCCAAAATGGACGCGTGCCCATTTAAACTTTCCCGCAAGTCCCTTTTCGGCCACAAAAAAAGATTTTTTTTGCAGGCGCACTGAAAAATGGACCTGCGTGTGTCCAAAACATGCGCCTACACTAGCGCAGGCCAGTTTTTTGGCATGCCATAGTAAAAGGACCCCTTAAACTCTAAGGAGTCCTTTTACTAAGCTGCAGCAAAAGGGGACCTGCACTGACATCAGCATGTGTTTTTTACCACAGCAAGTAAAAGGCTGTTTCTTTTTTTTTTTTTTTTAAGAAATGGCCATATGGCAAATGAAGCACTTGCTGTGCAGTCATGTCGTGGGGAGCCCTTACCGCCACCCATTGAGTTGGTGGTAAGGGCTCCCATGCTAACCCGTGGCATTGACCGATTACCACTGGGTAAACACCGGCACTACAAAAATAAAAATATATTTTATAGAGTCGGAAATGGTGCATTGGGGGTGAGAACTACCATCGGGCTGCTGCTGCTACCCACTCATTAGCCTTCGTGCACCTTTGTAAAAGGGGCCCTAAGTGACTTGTAGCAGTGCAAAAATTCTGCCTTGGGAGCCATTGACTTAGCACATCTGAGAAGGCTCATCTTAAATATTTAGGCCCTTGGCACATGCCTAGTTTACCTATACCTTAATCTTCCCTGTGTTCTATACACATCAGTGGCTCCCAGGGAACACAATACTCAGATCCCAAACTTTCCTGTCATTGATGTTATATGCAGGATCCCTCTGATTCTATAAACGTGCTCAAATTTCCGACTAGCATGCAAATTTGTGCACACAGTTATAGAATAAGATCAGTTTGTGTAAATTAAATAATTGGCAGCTAATTGAACTTAGCAGCCAATTATTGGCTATAATTGCCCTTAATTGTCACCAATTAGCAGTTATGCGCGTAACTGCTCTTAATCACTATTCTGTAATCTCAAATTCCAGAGTGTGCAACTTCAAGGGGCCTGGGAGGGGCAAGGCCGGGTCAATTTCTTTCTCATACAGGAGTGCTGCGTGATATGTCTCTTGAACCTCTTCCCTGAAGAAGGAATCCGAAACCTGGCCATGTTGGTGGAGGTTCTCCCTTAGAGAATATTCACTGCCAGTTAAGTGCTATACTATCCAGCTTATAATCGAAAGACAAAAACGCCTATATTGCGACCTAAATCGGGAGATAGGCGTTTATCTCCCAAAAACGAATAACGCGGTATAATCGAAAGCCGAACTTGGACGTTTTCAACTGCACTCCATCGCGGAAGCGTACAAAGTTGACGGGGGCATGTCGGAGGCGTGGTGAAGGCGGGACTGGGGCGTGGTTATCACCCGAACAGAGATGGGCGCCTTTCGCCGATAATGGAAAAAAAGTATGCGTTTGTAGCTAGAATTTAGGGCACTTTTCCTGGACCCTGTTTTTTCACGAATAAGGCCCCAAAAAGTGCCCTAAATGACCAGATTACCACCAGAGGGAATCGGGGATGACCTCCCCTGACTCCCCCAGTGGTCACTAACCCCCTCCCACCACAAAAAATGATGTTTCACAACTTTTTATTTTCACCCTCAAATGTCATACCCACCTCCCTGGCAGCAGTATGCAGGTCCCTGGAGCAGTTGTTAGGGGGTGCAGTGGACTTCAGGCAGGTGGACCCAGGCCCATTCCCCCCCCCCCCACCTGTTACAATTGTGCTGCTTAATGCTTAGTCGTCCAACCCCCCCAAACCCACTGTACCCACATCTAGGTGCCCCCCTTTCACCCCTTATGGCTATAGTAATGGTGTAGACTTGTGGGCAGTGGTTTTGAGGGGGATTTGGGGGGCTCAACACACAAGGGAAGGGTGCTATGCACCTGGGAGCTCTTTTACCTTTTTTTTTTGTTTTTGTAAAAGTGCCCCCTAGGGTGCCCGGTTGGTGTCCTGGCATGTGAGGGGGACCAGTGCACTACGACTCCTGGCTCCTCCCACGAACAAATGTCTTGGATTTATTCGTTTTTGAGCTGGGCGCTTTCATTTTCCATTATCACTGAAAAACAAAAACGCCCAGCTCACACATTGTCGAATAAAACATGGACGTCTATTTTTTTCGAAAATACGGTTTGGTCCGCCCCTTCACGGACCCGTTCTCGGAGATAAACACCCATGGAGACAGACGTTTTCATTCAATTATGCCCCTCTATATATTCTAGACCATAAATATCAAAGATATAGCTAAGATTCAAAAATTTGCCATCCACAAAAATTTGTAAAACTTGTAAAAAACAATAATGATAAAATACATTAGTGGATCTATGATGATTTGCGCCACACCATTATCACAAAGGGAGGTAGTTCCCACATGGTGTGTGTTGCAGGACACTCTGATGATCCCCTTCAGCAAATTCATATGTGAATTGATTTTGCAACAGAGGTCTGAAATATAATTAACGTTGAATATGGATAAGATATTTTTCTTCAAACAGTGCTTTACTGAGGAGTGTTTGGGACATTATTTGAATTATATTGTATTTGAGTCCCCACACAATAAATTTACGGTCTCACTAATTAGACATGCCTAAAGTTATAATTGCCATAATAGCATCAGTTCACATGTCAATGTGAACTGACGCTATTATTCTATAACTAGTAAAAAAGGCCCATTTCTGTAGGCAAGGAAACGGGCCTTAGGCAGGCAATTCCCCCCCCCCCCCCCCCCCGTGCTACGGCCCCCTTGAACTCTCCCTTCCGCGAATCTGTCATTCCCCCCCCCCCCGTTCCGGCGAAAACTGCCCCCCGCCGCCGCTGCTGCCGTTGTTGTGCTACCTGTTCTTACAGCTGAAGTGTTGTTCTTTCCTTCCCGTTGGTTCTTCAATCATCTTGTCGGGACGTTCCTCTGCATGCGTCTGACGTCAGACGCACGGAGTTAAACTTTCTGAGAAGATGATTGAGGAACCCACCCGAAGGGCAGAACAACACTTCGGCTGTCAGCACAGGTAGTACACAACAGCGGCGGGGGGTGCGGTTTTCGGCGTTTCGGTGGGGGGGATCGACAGGTTCAGGAAGGGGGTGGGTTTCGAGGGGGCCGTAGCGCGGGGGGTGACAGCTGATTCCGAGGCAGTAGGAGGAGTAGGGAAACACGCTGCGCGTGTTTCCCTACTCCTCTCCTTGCCTTGGAATCAGCTGTTTTGACGTCATTGACGTCCATGCGTGTCTGCCTCGCAGTCCACCTGCAGCCAGGGAGCCACGGTCCCAAGCATAGAACGTTGGAGGTGAGAATTATTATATAGGATGGCAATTATAGGCACAATTGCTGTTATAGAATTTGCGCTTAGCACACATCATCCTGACCCCTAAATTTCAGCAACATTTTCAGAATTTACCTGATATATTTAGTCCTCACAGATTAAAACAAGAACTTGGTGGATGAGAGCTGGACAAGAAGACCTGAGCAACGTGGAGGGGCATTTCCAATATGACATATGTCTGATTTTGGACATTCTGCAGAAAATGTCCAAAATCTGAATAGGAAAGAAGATCATTTAAAAAAAAAAAACGCCTCTTGTTTTTTAAATATTGTTTTGAACAAGGTTTTGTGCTTTGTACATGTTTTTTTTCCCATTTTCAAAAAGACAATCCAAGTGAAAAGCGTAGAAAATCAAGCCATTGGAATGTAGGAGGAGCCAGCATTTTTAGTAGACTAGTCCCCCAGACATTCCAGGAGAGCAATGGGGCACCCTAGAGGGCACTGCTGTGCACATCATAAAAATGTTCCCAGGTACACATCTTATCATTGCTCCCTTATCTTGTCTGCTGAGCCCCCCCAAACTCACTACCCCCAACTGTACACCACTACAATAACCCTTATGGTTGAAGGGGGCACCTATATGTGGGTTCAGTGGTTTTCTGGTGAGTTTTGGAGGGCTCACAGTTTCCATCACAACTGTAACAGGTAGGGGGAGTTATTGGCCTGGGTCCACTTGTCTACAGTGCACTACACCCACCACTAGTCTACTCCAGTGACTACCTGCATGCTGCTCTAATGGACCTGAGTATAACATCTGAGGCTGGCATAAAGACTGGTAAACAATATTTTTAATCACATTTTTGGGGAATGGAAAGGGGTTAGTGACCACTATGGGAGTAAGGGAAGGTTATCCCTGATTCTTTCCAGTGGTCATCTGATCATTTAGGGTACCTTTTTGTGCCTGATTCATTCTAGAAACAGGTCTCCACAAAATTCTTGGTTTTAGTGCTGGATGGTTTTGATTTGTTCCATTATGGCTGAAGAACGCCCAAATCCCACCCTTAACATGACCCTGACATGCCCTCATGAGAAATGGATACACTGCAGGAGAACAGCATAGAAAAACCTCTGAAAAATAGGTTTTCAAAATACTGATTTGGACGTAATCATGTGAACAATGTTCAAATACTGCTTATGCGACATTTTTTCTCTTTCGAAAACGAGCTCCATAATGTACTGTTTTGATTAGATGCCAGGAGATATAAATGAACTTAGATATGGCTCCCTCCACCATTAGTTGATTGCAGTACACACAATGCTGTAACAATTGGAGAATTCAAAATTAAGTTTTCAAAACAACACTCTGTCTTACAAAACATGCATGCTGTGCTTACAGCTATCATTTGCTTTGGCACTGGAACAAATTCATTTAATCATTGATAACTATTTCATGCATACACAGCTACTCAGTGTGTGTGTGTGTGTGTGTGTGTGTGTATGACAACAAGCCAAAAGTAGAACCAGGAAATAAGCAATTAAAGATTACTATCATACAGACAGAATAAAACCATAAAATTCAATTAAAACCCAATATAGCCAAGTTTCTCCTGTAGGAATCTCAGGGGCTAAAAACTGATAAAAGAAACACATTGGTTTCATGGGCTAAATGTAAACTCCACTATTAGGGGTCAAAAGTGTTGATTGTGTAAAATAAATAAGCTTTTGGCGTACTTGCGTTTTACAGCAGCTGATCTAGTCCAGGTGGTTGGGCATGGAAAGTTTCTGCAAGTTGTCATTTTATACAGTTGACACCTATGACCCATTAAGTGGCTGATGCAGCAAGGCTGACGGTAGAGCCACGCATGGATGTCTAAGCATGTGGCTTCTACCAAGAGCATAATTCCACGGAATGCAATAAGTTAATTGTATGCAAACTTCAGGTGCAGAAAGTGTGGGAAGAGTATGTAGGACACATGTGCACCAGGGTTTGAGGTAACCATGGCTTCAAACCAAAACCAAAAGTGTCAGGACACATTGACACGTTCTTCTGTGCCTAAAACTGAGTCTTGCAAAAATAGTTTGCATTGAAATTTTTGAGAGCTCATATTTAGGCACAGAAGAACAGGTGCTGATGTGTGCTTTCACATCCAGTTTTGTTTGGATACATGTTTAGTATTTAAATCTTTAAATGGAAAGTGGTCTGCTGACTTTTTAGGAAGTTTTAAGATAAGACTCAGATAACGTAACATAACATAACATGGAAATCAATCAGATTTGTTTGGTATGATTTTCCCTTGGTAAAACCATGTTGCCTCATATCTTGCAGCCTTTTGGATTCCAGGATGTTACTACTACTACTTATCATTTTTATAACACTACTAGATGTATGCAGCGCTGTACACTTGAACATGAAGAGACAGTCCCTGCTCGACAGAGCTTCCTTTAGCAGATCCTCCATTATTTTTCCAACCACCAAAGTGAGCCTTACCGGACGGTAGTTCTGACTTCTTCTCTGTTACCACTTTTGCGAAGAGGGACTATGTTCATTCTTCTCCAATCCCACGAAATCTCTCTCATCTCCGAGGACTTATTAAATCATTAAGGGGTCCTTTTATTAAGCCACGTAAGCGTCTATGCATGCCCAATGTCCACCAATTCCGAGTTACCACCCGACTACCACATGGCCCTTGCGGTAATTTCATTTTTGGCGCATTATTTTCTGGTGCGCATCAGCTATGCACGCCAAGTGGCATTTGACGCACGTAGGTCATTACCGCCCAGTTACCGCATGAGACTTTAGCACTAGGTCAATGGCTGGTGGTAAGGTCTCAGACCCAAAATGGATGCAGAGCAATTTTCATTTTGCCACACGTCCATTTTCAGCAAAAATTTTAAAAGGCCTTTTTTACAGGTGAACTGAAAAATTATTCTCTGAATGCCCAAAACATGCGTCTACACTACCACAGGCCATTTTTCAGCGCACCTTAGTAAAAGGACTCCTAAGACACCGAAAGTCTCTCTGAGCTCACTCGATATCTTTGGATGGATCTCATCTGGTCCCAGGGCTACAAGTTTGAGTTTTTTAAATTTTCCATGTATTTATTGGTTGAGCCCAAAGATTTTGTTAAGAAAATATTTTAAGGAAGTATTGGAAATTTCTTTATCAGATTCTTTGGTTATTTCTAATTGCTCTTATGTTACCAGTAATGTAACTCAAGTCATTCTGGTAAAACAAGTTCACTCTACTATTTACCTTTATTGTTTTAGTAGGCAGGCCTTTATCTTCAGTGAAAAGGTTTTAATAGAGACAGGGGTTAACTAAACACTAGCCCCGTTCAAAAGAACAAACCCACTTTGAAGGAAATAATCTAAAAAAGAAACTGAAAGAGCATAATATGAGTAAAGTTGTTATTGTTGTTGTTTAAATTACTCTATTAATTAAGCTATAAGAACAAATACACAAAGGTATTTTTTAATTTCTATAAACATTAAACCCCTGTTTACTAAGCCATGCTGGGTGCTAATGCCAGCACAGCCCATATGTTTTGAATGGGCTGTGTCGGCATCGCCGTTTGGCAGCCACTACTGCGGCTTAGTAAACAGGGAAGTAAATTTGAAACACTTTAAAAAGTTGCTAAAGACAGACAATTAATAAATTTGTTTGCTTTTTGTAGCCTACTGGATCCAATTACAGAGTAAAATTATGAGCTTCAACTAAGTTTTCCACATCAATAAGTCAGATAAGTATAAATTTTATTCAAGGTTTCTTTTCTATTAATGTGTATTTTACTTAGTTCAAAAAAAAAAGTTTGATTTTTTAATGTTGCTTTGTTTGTTTATTTTTTTCCAGGTGCTGCACCAGGATATAAAAGTATAATAATTCAGGTATTTTACCTTCCTCTTCTCTCTCTCTCTCTCTCTATGTTTATATGTTTACTTCTTCTTTAAAAGTCACTTATCTTCTTTCTTTCTTTCTTTCTTTCTTTCTTTCTTTCTTTCTTTCTTTCTTTCTTTCTTATAAATTGTCTCCTTTCTTTTGTGTGTGCCCATAGTCTTCCAAGGTCTTTACTTCTTGTCATTGTAAACATACTCCCTGACTTTAAAATTCAACAAAAGAACCTACTTGCTACTTTTGAGCAAGCTTTTATACAGATAAAGCTTCCTCTTAGACTCTATTATTTGTTTTCCAGCTCCTACAAAATCAAAAGATAACTGAAGTCTCCTTCTGAAAACCCATCCACATTTATCTTCTCTTCAATACATCACAGTTACACAGCTGCTTTCTTAACTTTACTTCTCTCTACTTACTTCAGTGTTCTCTTGTCAGGACTTGTATAAATGTCAGATGAGTCTTATCACAAGAATAAATCTGCAAATCTGACTTCTTATAATGCTTTAGAGAGCAAATACCATCTCTTTACAGTAGCTAGGTCTATTAACATAGACAGTGGGTTTTTTTTAAATTTTTAGATAAACTCTTCATTCAAGTTGGGAGTGAGATATTAAATAAACTATTTCTACATGAAAATCCTTTAGATTAGATGTATAGGCTCTTATAAAATAGTTAGAGCAGTTTCAATGACAGCATAGTTCTTCTACCAAAAAAGAATTCTCATCTAGAGACATCTCTCAAAGTTCTCAAAGCTCTCAGGGGTCCTTTTACTAAGCCATGTAGGTGCCTGTGCAAGTCCAATGTGCCATAATTTGGAATTACCGCCCTGCTACTGCATGGCCCGGGTGGTAATTCCATTTTCACACGTGTCCGATACGCGTGTTAGAAAATATTTTTTTATTTTCCAACATTCGGCACTAACCGGGTGGTAATCGGCAGTGTACGCGTGCTGACAATTACCGCTCACTTAACACATGAGACCTTACTGCTAAGTCAATAGGTGGCGGTAAGGTCTCAGACTCAAAATGGATGCGTGACAATTTTTATTTTGCCGCATGTCCATTTTAGGTAAAAAAGGGCCTTTTTTACAGGCACGCTGAAAAATGGATCATGTGTTCATCCAAAACACACTCCTACACTAGTGCAGGCCATTTTTCTGCATCTTAGTAAAAGGACCCTTAAAGGTCTCAAAATTGACTATATCAAATTAAGGGAGTTTTTTTTACAAAATATTAGCACGTTATGTGCAAAATGGGTCCTGTAGCAGATAACACACTAATCTTTAGTAAAAGACCCATAAAATAATTTTGCTGTCCATTAAAACTTCAGTTCTGACTAACCAAAAACATAAATAACCAATTAACATTGACATTAAAATTATTTAGTATTTGAATTAATTTCAGGATCTTATAAAAGATATTAACATTCTCCATTCATAGTCAGGGATTCTCATATTTTGTGGTACAGTGACTTCCTTATGAGTGAAAGAAACACTTTAGTTATCTATCATAAAATACCAAATTGTGGCTGTTTCCACCACTCCTGTCAACTCAAAGTACTACTGACAGAACAGAACAGAAATCCATCAGGATTTCAATCAAATTTTGTTCTTCTCTGAACATAAGTTTTACCATTCTGTATAAATGAAATTTTTCTTCTAAACTTTTCACTCTTCTCACTAGAAACACACAACTTTTGAGATTTAGGGGCTCATTTTCAAAAACAGAAAAATGTCCAAAAAGAGGCACAGCAGCAGATGGATGTTTTGTTTTTGTCAAAACATCCAAATCGCAATTTTTGAAACCCATTTTTAAGACAGTTTTCTATGCTGTTCGTATGCAGTGTGTCCAAATCACAAGGGGGCATGTTGGGGGTATGATGGGGGCATGAAGGGGGTGCGATTTGGGCAATCCCACAACTTGGACATTTGTCTACCATAATGGAATAAAGCAACAATGTCCAGGGCTAAAAGTTAGAAGTGGGCGTCTCAGTGTTTAACACCAGTTGATTTCTACCGTGAGCTAAAAACCCCTATAGTCACATTTTAAAGATTACCACAATGAATGTGCATGAGACATATTTGTATACAATGGGCATTCAATACATACAAATTTATCTCATGTACACATAATGTGGTCATCCTAAAAACCTGACTGGCTATCACGTATGTCTCCAAGAGCAGTTTGAAAAGCACTACTCTAGACTGAGACTGACATCTATAGGAATTTGGATTTGAGATTTTGGTTTAACTACCTTTCCAAATCCCAGCTCAGTGTTAAATGACAAAGGTATAGTAGGTATCTGTTTTTCTGAAACATAGCATTCCATAATCAATAAAATGTAATTTTGAAGAGGTTTATATTTCAAGTTTCTAGTTAGCCTTAAAAGGCCTGTCAAACTCCCTTAAGAACTGGGATTAGGGGGAAACCAACTGCTCTCCTGGGCTTTTAGTTTGAACATCAAGACTCTGATGTATCGTCCCCTCCCTCCCAAAGCCCCATCCCGACTTCCTCTTAAGATAGTCTGACAGTGTTTCATTTAAGTTTTTAAGGTGGAATGACCTCTTGGAACATACAATTCTTTAAAGTACTATGAAATGAAAACTCAGTATGATGTTGTGAAATGAATCATGTGCTTTTTCTAGTTAAGTGGCTGAGCCTGTTTAGCTCATGCAGGAGACAGCATATTTGACATTCACCATTGTTCATCCATATATTCGCCCTTCACCTCATTGAATTTGCTTCTAAAATGATGCTTTTGTTTATATTGACTAAGCGCTGTTCTCAGATTAGTCTTTGTGAAAATGGACTTACTGCTTCACGGATACCTAGTAACATGAAATGTTCTGGCAAAAACTATCATATGCCATTTAAGCAAGGTTTAACATGTGTGTTTTATTGATTTGAACAAAGGACACAGATATTTGTGGAAGCAAGCACAAATATTAATCTAATTACTCAATCAAATTTAGCAGTCAATATAGTCAGATTCTGTTTGGAGAACGTCAAGTAAATGTTTGCAGAGGTTGCCTATTTCCATAAATACTTAGCTGGGTTGTAAAAATAAATTAAATCCACATTCATGTGTGTAGTTCTCTTTCTCTTAATGTATTGTCTCCATTACTTAATCTCTTTTCAATAGAGATTTGGCAATAGAATATAGGGACCCTGGGGCTCCCCGCTAGTTTACTGTTCCTCACACAGGAAGTGCATTGATATACAGGGACAGCAACTTTCAAGATTTTTTTAGACACTTAAGCACAGGTTTACCTATGTTAAAAATCCATTAGAAAACTGTTCTCCCTTTACTAACAATGTCTTAAATTGGTTTTGGGGGGTTGTTTTGGGGGGGGGGGGTTCTTGCTCTTACAGAGTTAAGCAGAGAGGAGTCCTCTCGGACCAATGGAGCAATCCGCGTGGAGTCCCAGAGGGCTCCCCTCTGTCACCTACTATGTTTGATGTTTATCTTCATTCTCTGGGAATTGAACATTCAAAACAGGGTTTTATCAATTTCAGTTATGCAGGTGATATCAAGGTTTTGATCCCTTTTTATTCATCTTTAGTGCAAGTGTTACCTGATGTTCGTAAGTGTTTGGAACTAATAAGGTCCTGGATGTGAAAGTATAACCTAAAATTAAATGCTGAGAAAATTAAATTTTTGTTATTGGATTATAATCCAGATCCTTTAGTAGATCTCTCTGTAGGTCAAAACACATTATATGCTATTACCTGTCATCAAAATAGATGTTTACGTTGACCAGGCCCTATCTTTGGGTGTTCATATTAATGCTCTGATTAAGAGTTCTTTTTTTCTTGCTGAGGAATCTCAGAAGAATCAAAAGTTTTTTGAAACTGTTCAGTTTAGACTTTTGGTACAATCATTATTGTTATCTAAATAAGATTATTGCAATCTTCTATTTCTTGGAGCGTCTAAACAAACTTTTCAAAAGCTGCAGTCTGTTCAGAATATTGCTGTAAGCACAGGCATAGTTTGACTGTTTCATTAGGGGGCCAAAGGATGGAGCGGAGCATATTAGCATATTCATTTGCATATATGTATATATGCAAATGATATGCTAATATGGAGGAAGGAAGGGAAAAAGAGCTGGCTTTTTTGGGGAATAACCATAATGAATATGTATGAGATATCAAGCCAGCCCTTTCTCCCTTCCTTCTTTCTTTCCTCCTTACCCAGCACTCTCTCTTCATCTCCAGTAGTATTTCCCCACCCCCTTTCCCATACCATACCAGTGTTGACCTTAGAAATGCATAGGCTCTATATGTAGATCCTTCAAGAGGTAGTGTGTCATGATTTAGGCTCTACCCCCTTTTTTGATGTTTTGGTGCCACCTCAGTAAGGCCAACACACAATCTCTCCGCTGCAAAACGCTATACACAAACTTGTGCAAAAACACACTCATATCCTTACTAAACCATAACAGCACTAATTCCAAGGACAGGACGAGCTACAACCTTATGCATGAAAAGGCAGAACTGTAATTACACCAGGCTCTAAAACACCAATACACTACCTCGTGAAAAAAAGCAAAACAAAAAGGGCTGCAAATACTACAAGCTAGCAGAATACTGCACCTTAATCACACATGAAAAACACATGACACAACAGACATGACACAAGGAACTAGAAATAAAAAAGTATGAAGGCAAAATACTGAACTGGAAAGTTAACTCAAGAAGTCAGAGTCAGCATGCAGCAATACCAGAAAAATTGAAATTTACAGGCAAAATATCACAAATGCACATTTCAAAAAGCTGACATATTTCAATTAATAAATTCTGAATAAAATACTTTTTTCTACCTTTGTTGTCTGATCATTTAGTTTTTCTATTCGCTTTGATCCCAGTGTCTTCTGTTTTATGCAGTGTCTTCTTTCCAGTAGGCTTCCCTCTGCTCCCCACCCTCCCAGTCTAATCCATCTCCTGCTCCTTCCCTCTGCTCACCTCCTCTCCCAGTCCCATCCATCTCCTGCTCCTTCCCTCTGCTCCCCACCCCTCCCAGTCTCATCCATCTCCTGCTCCTTCCCTCTGCTCACCTCCTCTCCCAGTCCCATCCATCTCCTGCTCCTTCCCTCTGTTTCCCACCCCTCCCAGTCCCATCCATCTCCTGCTCCTTCCCTCTGCTCACCTCCTCTCCCAGTCCCATCCATCTCCTGCTTCTGCTCCCCACCCCTCCCAGTCCCATCCATCTCCTGCTCCTTCCCTCTGCTCACTTCCTCTCCCAGTCCCATCCATCTCCTGCTCCTTCCCTCTGCTCACCTCCTCTACCAGTCCTATCCATCTCCTGCTCCTTCCCTCTGCTCACCTCCTCTCCCAGTCCCATCCATCTCCTGCTCCTTCCCTCTGCTCACCTCCTCTCCCAGTCCCATCCATCTCCTGCTCCTTCCCTCTGTTCCCCACCCCTCCCAGTCCCATCCATCTCCTGCTCCTTCCCTCTGCTCCCCACCCTCCCAGTCCTATCCATCTCCTGCTCCTTCCCTCTGCTCACCTCCTCTCTCAGTCCCATCCATCTCCTGCTTCTGCTCCCCACCCCTCCCAGTCCCATCCATCTCCTGCTCCTTCCCTCTGCTCACTTCCTCTCCCAGTCCCATCCATCTCCTGCTCCTTCCCTCTGCTCACCTCCTCTCCCAGTCCCATCCATCTCCTGCTCCTTCCCTCTGTTCCCCACCCCTCCCAGTCCCATCCATCTCCTGCTCCTTCCCTCTGCTCCCCACCCTCCCAGTCCTATCCATCTCCTGCTCCTTCTCTCTGCTCACCTCCTCTCTCAGTCCCATCCATCTCCTGCTTCTGCTCCCCACCCCTCCCAGTCCCATCCATCTCCTGCTCCTTCCCTCTGCTCACTTCCTCTCCCAGTCCCATCCATCTCCTGCTCCTTCCCTCTGCTCACCTCCTCTCCCAGTCCCATCCATCTCCTGCTCCTTCCCTCTGCTCACTTCCTCTCCCAGTCCCATCCATCTCCTGCTCCTTCCCTCTGCTCACCTCCTCTCCCAGTCCCAGCCATCTCCTGTAAGGTTAATACTTTCTTTACACAAATTTGATTGAATTTCAAAATATTATGAAGAGCTTCATTGGTTGCCTATAGGGGCCAGGGTGTTGTTTAACATTTTCTGTGTATTATAAGGTTTTGAATGGAGAATCTGCATGACATCTTTTAGCACATTTGGTTTTTATTACTTCTGTTAGACATAGGAGATTATAATTATCAACCTTCCTTACCACCATCTCCTAAGAGAGTGAACAGATTTAATCTCTTTTAAAAACTGTTGGCTTTTCAAAACCCTACAGTCTGGAAAAATGTATTGATAGGTATGGATATGATGACAGATTATTTGCGTTTTAGAAAAAGTCTTAGAGTGAAGAGCCTAGCACGAGTGGTGGTGGCGGCGATGATGACGGTCGTTATAATGGTGTCGTAGGCCAAGGGACCTCCCAGCTCCTTTTCCTGTCCTGGACCTCTTCACTGATTCCCTTTGCTACGGCACTACAGGCGGACATAGAGGAGAGGCGCTGGGCCGGGTCGCCATGTGTGTGTGTGTGAGAGAGAGACGGCCACGGTAACATATTGAAGTTTTCACCAAGATGCCTCATTAGCAAAAATAGCTGGATTTATAAAGTAACTGGAATGCTGAGAAGAGACTTCTCACAAAGATAACATCACTCAAGCACTCAAGCTCTGTGTGACTGAATTTTAGGAGTGCCTGCCAGCTATGGCATCTGTTACCCTAGCAACATCTGAATGGATTCACTTTTTTAAGGAGGCTGGTATTCCACCAGGGCCAGCTGTCAACTATGCAGTGATGTTTGTGGATAACAGGATTCAGAAGAATATGCTGATGGACCTAAACAAGGAGATCATGAATGAGCTGGGGATTACGGTTGTGGGAGATATTATTGCTATCCTCAAGCATGCGAAGATTGTGCACCGTCAGGATATGTGCAAGGCCATCACAGAGACTGTATCTTGTGTTCAGCCAACCCTTCAGTCTGAGTTTCGCAGGAATGCCAATAGTCCTGCCACCAGGATGATTGCAAACAGTTTAAGCCGTGCCTCACCACCCACCACTCCCGTCCGAAGACCTGACACCAGCACATCCAAAATATCGGTCACAGTCTCCAACAAGATGGCTGTGAAGAATGCACAAGCAGCTTTGATTGAAGCCACTGATGAAAGCTGTACAATCCCCGTGAAGCGTCGCAGAGTAACGGCAGAGATGGAGGGCAAATACATTATAAACATGCCTAAGGGAACCACACCTAGGACCAGGAAAATTCTGGAGCAGCAGGCCGCTAAAGGTATACAGCGGACTTCTGTGTTTGACCGGCTTTGTGGATACTACTACAGGAAACAAGCCCACAGGTGTATTTAGCCATCTGGGAGATGCTATGGAGGAGGAAGATAAAGCTTTGGAGAGCGATGATGACAGCTCTGTGCTGCAGTATGCTGGAGTTCTTAAAAGAGTTACCAAGCCCCTTGGTAAGGAAACTGCCAAGTCAGGGATCACAATTAAGGCAAAAGCCACCAGCACAAAACCCAAGCTGGCTGTACACCCTTAAACTGCTTGGAAACAAGACAGCAGGGGGCACGGGAGGCCTAGCAAAAAGCACAAAGACTACTTCAGGACCGAAGATCAGCATTACCCAGAGACTGGGCAAGACTTCACTGCCACTGGTGGAGCAAGACAGCAAAGTTACCAGCAGCAGGTGCAAGACAGAACCTCCCTTCCGTATTACCATCAAAAGGACTTTAGGCAGTGCAAAAGTGAGCAGCACCAGTGAGAGCCATAGTGCACAGATGGACAATACTGGACCAGTGAGTGTTTTCAAAAAACTAGGCACAAAGAAGAAATGAGTATGGATGAGGAAAGGGATACACATTTAATAGTAAAAGTGCTGAATTTCAAGCCATTTTGCCAATATATGTTCTTACTACTTTTTTGATTAAAATAAGGCTTGAATTTAAAAAAAAAAAAGTCTTAAAACTGTACTTTTTAGAAGATTTGTTTAATTCTATTGAAATTGATGATTTTATAGTACTATGAATGAAATATAATTCTGTTTTCTTTATAATTTTGTGAATTGCTTAGAACTTGTGGTTTTATCAGTATAATAATAATAATAATAATTCACTTAAAGGTTCCACCCAAATTTAAAAAATTGGCCCTCAATATCTAGGAATGTGTCTTTCCGTGTGTAAGAAATTGAGAGATCTAATAAGGAAAACAGAAACAGAAATTCCTGTAGAAGGTTGGAGTTGTGAGCATCTTTTCTGGAGTTACAAGGGATAGGATCTTTTCCATTCAGGAGAAGAGTGACCTATCTCAGAGCAGTGCAAAAGGACAAAACCTCTCTGTGTGGAGAAGAACTGTTTCCAAAGAGTATCCAGAGGAAGTTAAGAACTAGACAGTAATTTACTGTTAATCCATTTGGTGGAGAGAGTTGGTTGACTAATTCATTCATATTCAATTAGTTTTACCTGATAAAATAAAGAAATATGGGAGAGAAGTCCATAGTGCAAGAGGAATTCAAAACAAGGTTTTTTATAGTTTGGAAAAAAAAACATTTTTGAGGGCCTTGTTAACCCAAGAAAACTAGGAACAATGGGAAATGTAATAGTCACTAATGACTTTTCCAGATCCTCATAGAACTATGAGACTGCCACTAGGGTCTGACACCCCCATTTTGATGCTGTGAGCCAATGGGGTAGGAGCACTTGGGGTAGTGGCATAGCCAGATGGCTAATTTTAGGTGAGCCCAAAGTGGGTGAGCAGAGTTTTATTTATTTGCCACCGTCATATCCTCTGCTATATATCCTGCCCATTCTCCCCCACCCCCAACCCTCAAAATAAAAATACCTGAGCTGGTGGGGAACCAGCTGAAGACTCTTACTGACCAGAAATCTTCAAAGCAGGGAAGCCGACAGCAGTATCCTGAAGTGGCCACCACTGCTCCCACTGGCTCCACATTCATGCTCAGTTTCCACTGTGAGGGCAGTAGCGACCACTCTGAGGCACTGCCGTTTCCTACCAAGCTTTGATGAGTTCTGGCCAAGAGGAGTCTTCAGCTGGTGGAGCTTGGGGATCTCCTCGAACCACAGCAAGGGTGGGTCCCTACCCACCGAGGCACACACGTGGCTACATCCCATGGGGCAATGGGACATGTAGAAGATGGGGGTGTTTAAGAGGTGATTAAGGGTTCATGCGAAGAATTGAAAGGGCTGTCAAGGGTGAGATGGAAGTTTTTTTCCTACCTCCAGCCTCTTTAAAAAACTAAGTATATTCTATTTTGTAAAAGTTCATTTAACCAATTTAAGACCACTCACATGATTCCAATCTTACTAAGTCTCAACCAGTGCATTTTTTCTAGCAAAAAAGGTGCCGGTACTCAAATGCCAGACCACCCTTCAGGGGTGGGGTGATCACTCAGGGACGCACCCCACAACAGCCAGACCCCCTGCAATCAGTCACAGAATCTATGACAAGGCAGAATTGGTGTGTAGAGCCTGAGCTCTTTCATTAAAACTTAGGGACCATGGGTCAATTTTAGCAGACAATGGAAAAGGTGCCGGTACTCAGTACCCCCTCAAAAAAGGCCCTGGTCTCAACAAACATAAGACATGGTCAACTGTATCAAACACTGCTGATATGCTGAATTGCAATAAGTCATTTGTCCCACTTTACTTCAAGCTTTACTTCAGTAAAAATTACTATCAATAAAAATTTAGTACTAAAATATTATCTAAATCTGTATTGTGACATGTGTAAACCTTCATGTTTTTCGAAAAAAAAAAGGAGAACATTCCTGAGCTACCAATAATTCTGATAATTCAACTATAATAGGAATACTAGCAATTGGGCGGAAAGTACTACAGAGAGTCTGATCCAAACCTTTAAGTAGGGGTGTCAACATAATATTTATCTATTTATTGGGATGTATTAACTGCCTTTATGAAGAGATTCACCCAAGGCAGTGTACAGCAGGTCTAATTTAATGTAAAACTTACAATTTTGATAACAGCATAACAATAGTAAATACCTCCTAAGATAGTAGGGAAAATGCCCTGTCTGAACATAGGATTCCTTTTACTTAAGGTACACTAACGGATTTAGCGCTCACTAATGAATTAGCATGCATTAAGTGCCATCCCTAGGGTTATCAAGATGCAAGTTAACGTGGAGGGGCATAATCGAACAGAAACGCCTATCTCCATGGGCGTTTATCTCCGAGAACGGGTCCATGAAGGGGCGGGCCGAACCGAATTTTCGAAAAAGTGGACGTTTTTGAGCTGGGCGTTTGTTTTTTTTTTAGCAATAATGGAAACTAAAAACGCCCAGCTCAACAACGTCCTAATCCGAGCCATTTGGTCGTGGGAGAGGCCAGGATTGGAAGTACACTGGCCCCCCTGATATGCCAGGACACCAACTGGGCACCCTAGGTCAGTGCAGTGGACTTCAGAAAAAGCTCCCACATGCATAGTTCCTTTACCACGGGTGCTGAGCTCCCAACCCCCTCCCCCCTACCCCAAAACCCACTACCCACAAATGTACAACACTACCATAGCTCTTAGGTAGGGGCACCTACATGTGGGTACAGTGGGTTTTGGAGGCCTGAATAGGAAACTAGTGTTGCAGTATGATTCAGAGTCTAAAGTTCGTAATCAAATACAAGTGAATGGTACGACTCTAGAATATGACTAATTGAAAAAATGTGCTCATAAAGTGGAGAAAAAGCCCTCAGAAACCTGAGACTGACAGTCACAGGTTTGGAGCGGGGTTTACTGATATTTAAAAGTAATCCTCGCCCAGATTCTATCATCGGGTAAAAAAACTCCACTAGTGTGAACTTATGTTAGACACAAATGCCTGTATCCCTAATCTTTCATGTTGTATGGTGTTTATCAGGCATGTGAAAAATGATTCTAAATGATAACACTGCTAAGCTTACGGCTTTTGACTTAAATAACAAATTGTAATGAACGCTCTCTTATCTTAATGTCCCTAACGGGGGCCACTGCCGTTTCACTCTTACAACGGAGCTTCCTCAGGGACAGGGTTTGAAAGCGCAATGCTGTGGTTCTGTGAAAATAAAAGATATAAGCTTAGACAATCAAATTTAAGTAGTACATAAACGCACAAAAGGCATGAACACTTGGTAAAGCTTACAGCTTAACGGAGCGCCAACTCTTACAAAATGGCGTCTCAACGTCGGTCAGTCTGTCATCTGACATTTATACAAATTTAAATAGGTTGTTTGCAATTCATTGATTGTAAGACAACCCAGATTGGCTGATAAGCTAGTAAAAAACATGCCAATCAATTGAACTGTTGAGACCGTTTGGTTCTAATGAATTCAAATCAAAAATCCGTTGTGCTTCTCTTCTTTGTAATTTAAGTTTGCGATCCCCTCCTCTGTTTGATGCATTAATTTTATCAATTGCAAAACATTTAAGATCCTCAAATCTATGTTTCTTATCAATACAATGTTGCACCAAAGGTTCTTTAAATGCTTGCCTACGTATGTTGGAACGATGCTCAAGAATCCTTATTTTTAGCATTCTAGTGGTCATCCCAACGTATGATTTATTGCAAGGACAGCTGATCACGTAGACAACATGATCTGATAAACAGTTGGTAAAATAACGAAGAGCATGATGTCTGTTGATTTTCGTGATATATATCTGCTTAGTTTGTTGAGTAATAGAGCAGATAGGACAAAGACCACATTTGAAATGCCCCTGCAGTCGTAACGTGCTTTTGTTGATAGATATAAGATCTGCTGGGCTAATCATTTCTTTAATGTTGTTGTTCCTGGCATAAGCAATCCTTAAATTGCTATTCTTAAACACAGGGATTGAACGTACAATGTCCCATCTGCTTTTGATTAATTTGGCTAAAGACGGGCTGTCCTCATTGTACTGCATAACCATTGTGCAAGTGTCCGCATCTTCTTTGTCTTTAGTGGTAGTTATTAGAAGTAAATCTCTACTATTAAATTTAGCTCTTAGATAAGCTTTCTGAAGTATAGATCTGGAGTAGCCTCTTTCAGCTAAGTCATCCATTAAAGCCTTAGCTTGCTGTTTGAAAGTGGAGAAGTCCGTGCAAATACGCCTTAATCTTAGCATTTGAGAAAAAGGTAAACTACTCTTTAAATGTGCCGGGTGACAGCTAGAGTTATGAAGGAATGTGTTCTTGTCAGTTCTTTTTTTGTACACCTTTGTAATGAAGCGATTGCAAGTCAATCTAACTTCTACATCTAGATAATGAATTAGTTCAGCAGAATGTTGTTCTGTGAATTTAATATTGTCACTGCAGCTGTTAAGCCATGTCATGAAACTGTTAAGTTCTGTGAGGGAACCTCCCCATAACATGAAGACTTCATCAATGTAACGCCACCATGTAATAATGGCTTTAGAAAATGGAGAATGATTAATCCATTCTTTTTCGAATTCTGACATGTAGAGATTGGCAATGGAGGGAGCAAATGTGGCTCCCATTGCAACTCCACTGATTTGTAAAAAGAACTTGTTGTCAAACAGAAAATAATTTTCTTTCAAAGCAATCCTGGTAAGAGTTAGTAAAAATTCAGTAGGAACTTGATGTGGTCTTTGTCTATTGTTAAGTGTATTCAGTACTGTTTTCAAGGCATCGTCCTGAGGAATGGAAGTGTAAAGAGAGCAGACGTCAAGTGTTACCATTGTTATTGGATGTTGTTTAAAAACAACCTCATCTAGTTTACAAATAAAATGTGTACTATCTCTGATGTAGGATTGTTGTTTAGGAACTTCCACTTTCAAAAAAGTGTCAACAAATGCAGATAGTGGCTCTAAAACTGAATTCCTCCCTGACAAAATAGGTCTGCCTGGAGGACATTAAGATAAGAGAGCGTTCATTACAATTTGTTATTTAAGTCAAAAGCCGTAAGCTTAGCAGTGTTATCATTTAGAATCATTTTTCACATGCCTGATAAACACCATACAACATGAAAGATTAGGGATACAGGCATTTGTGTCTAACATAAGTTCATACTAGTGGAGTTTTTTACCCGATGATAGAATCTGGGCGAGGATTACTTTTAAATATCAGTAAACCCCGCTCCAAACCTGTGGTTTTGGAGGCCTCCCATTTACCAGCACAAGTGTTACAGGTGGGGGGGATGGGCCTGGGGCCACCTGGCTGAAGTGCACTGCGGTACCCACTAAAAGTGCTCCAGAGACCTGCATACATGCAGGCCTCTAGGACTGGTTGCTGCTATATAACATTGACACACCAATTGACACCTGAAGACTAATCTCTCCGAAAACGTCCTTTATTGGAATAACCGCCTTTACTCATAGTTAACTGCAGATCAGAGGTTGTGCCCCACTGGCATCGAGTCTCCCTGGTACTGAGATGAGCAGTAGGTCAGAGCTGGCAGAATGCTGTACAATGCCCTCTTTCAGCCACATTCAAGGGAAGAACTAAGTTGTCTAACGTGATTAACACAGGAAAGGGAAGTAAAACTGGCTTACAAAAATGGCCACTACCGCATGGACTTCAACAGGAAACACAACAGGGCACACTCTGACCCAGTAGGCAGAGGGAAAAGCACCATGGGAGAAGAGCCTACCAACTACCAACATCGTGAGACTGTAACACAAGCTAATGAAATCACGGAGCCCAATACCCTACACCCACCACAATGCAATGCGACCCTGTACTGCACCCGAGAGCCACATCTGACCCAGGGAAAGGCTGTGACAGGATCGAACACATTCTGCTGTCATGGAGGTGGGTATGGCATTTGAGGCTGGCATACAGGCTGGAAAAAAGTTTTTAAAGTGGGGTTTTTTTGGTGGGAGGGGGTTAGTGACCACTGGGGGAGTCCAGGGAGGTCATCCCCGATTCCCTCCAGTGGTCATCTGGGCAGTTGGAGCACTTTTTTGGGACTTGTTCGTGAAAAAAAAAGGGTCCAAAAAAAGTGACCCAAAATCGCGGTAAAAACGCCTTTTTTTTCGATTATCAGCTAAAGACGCCCATCTCTCCTCGGCTGATAACCACGCCCCAGTTCCGCCTCCACCACGCCTCTGACATGCCCCCGTCAACTTTATTCATTCCCGCGACGGAGTGCACTTGGAAATGCCCAAAATCGGCTTTCGATTATACCGATTTGGGTGCCTTTGCGAGGCAAACATCTATCTCCCGATTTAGGTCTCACTATAGGCGTTTTTCTCTTTCGAAAATAAGCTGGATTACCTACTAATAAAACATTAGCATAATTAACACAAATATTTGAGAGGAATTCGGTAAAATAGCTTTCCGAGGCAGACCAGCTTTCTGGAGGGCAATAGAACAAAACAAAGCATATGGGCTCCAGCAATGTAGGATCGCTTAATTTGCAGGCAAAAATCTTGAGAGCAGAAGAGTTCAGTTGGGACAATAGTTTGAAGAAGCCCTTATAAATTATGGCAATTCCATCCCCTCTCTATCTCTAGTTTGATGAAGGACCTTGTAACCTGAGGGACATAAAGCATTGAGTAAAGGATCTTCTGTTGAGTGAAACCATGTTTCAGAAACCAGCAACAACCCAAATTGTTTCTCCACCAACCAGTCCCTAATAATATCAGTTTTATTGACCCCTGACCTAGCATTTATATATCCAATTGAAATAGGGAGGTACTAAACTAAATGAAGGTAAAATGATTAAATGGCATCTGAGTGCGAGAGAAGCATGATGAGAACAAGGTTGTACGGGCAGGGACTGAGTGACTAATCCTATGAGAGATTATAATTGGGACTGAACATGGAACCTCCAGCACAGCAGCATGAGGACAGAGCCACAGTGCACAGATCAACAAGTAGCAGAGCCAAGGAACAAAGTTCATTCGATGCAGCATGGTAAAATTCACATTTACAGATTGTCTAGGGCATATGAAGGACCAGAGAGCTGCCCTACTCTGACAAGCCATGCCCGATCCTGCCCAAAGGGATGCACAAAAGGATGTGCCCCTTTGGCATGTCCCTTCGGTGGGACGCCTTAGAACAAGGTCTCCCTATGTTGTTAGAAAGTGCTGATGTCAGTGCTAGCAGTGCAATTCAAATGACAACAGTCTGTATGCTGGCAGGAGAGAAGCTTGTCCAGGCACTAAGGACTCACAGTTGATAAGTGTCCTGTGGCTCAGAGCTGAACTAGACTCTTCAGAGCACGGTCTCCATATGTTGTTAGAAAATGCTGATGTCAGTATTAGCAGCGCGATTCAAGTGACAAGTCTATATGTTGTCAGGTGAAAAGCTTGTCCAGGCAGTGTGAGGGCTCTGTTTACAAAGGCATGCTAGCATTTTTAGCACATGCTAACCTATAGATGTGCATAATATTCCTATGGGTCTCTACATGGTTAGTGCTTGTTAAAAATGCTAGCGAGCCTTTGTGAACAGGGTCCTGAATGGTTGATGAGTGTCATATACAATATGATTTCCAAAAGGTAATGATCTGACCATTGAGCCCCTAAAACCAACTCCATACTGTTTAAATAGGTATGATAAGCAAGCATATCTAATACATGTCCTTTCTCACAAGTTGATTGTACCTTACAAACATTCAAGTGCAATAATTCCAGAAAATTTAAGAAAGATAATATATTAGGATCAGAATAATCTTGCAGATGTAAACTTAGATCTCCTACTATCAGCAAAATAGTAAATTGAACAGAATTCTGAGCAAAAATATTATATAGGTCTGAATTAACATTAGTCCAAATTCCTGGTGCTCTATACACCAGTACCAAACCAAGAGAGTTAGCAATCGACTCATTGCTAATCTCACATAGAATAGGATCTGCCAACATGGAACCTGTTCTAAAGTACATCAAAGAATGGATGTTTGTGCTCCAGTTCAATGCAGCGGGAGTACCATTTTTTACTGATCAACTTCTTAAAATATCACTACTACTAGTACTATAAATCATTTCTATAGCACTACCAGTCGTACGCAGTGCTTCACAATTGATCATGAAGAAAAGACAGTCCTGCTCAAAAGAGCTTACAATCTAAATCAGGACAGACAGACAGGAACAATAAGGATAAGGGTAGGACAGACAGAAGGACACATAGGGAAGGGGACTATTGAAGAGAGGAAGACAAGATAAAGGTTACGAGCAAGTGACAAGTTAGGAGTCAAAAGCAGCATCAAACAGGTAGGCCTTTAGCCCGGATTTGAAGGCGGCCAGGGATAGAGCTAGACGTAACGGCTCAGGAAGCCCATTCCAGGCATAAGGTGTGGCGAGACAAAAGGAACAGAGTCTGGAGTTAGCGATGGAGGAGAAGGGTGCAATTAGGAGAGATTTGCCTAGTGAACAGAGTTCCTGGGAAGGCGTGTAAGGAGAGATGAGGGTGGAGAGGTAGTGAGGGGCTGCAGAGTGAATGCACTTATAAGTCAATAAGAGGAGCTTGAATTTTATACGGAAACGGATAGGGAGCCAGTGAAGTGACTTCAGGAGAGGGCTGATATGGGCATAACGACTTTGGCGACAGGCACAACATGGCAGCAACTTAAATGTGTTTGTTCTGAAACATAGGTACAGTTTAAGTGCCAACATAAACGCATGCGCCAAACCATACACACATGCACACATCTGTGTTTTCCAATGCTGCCATAGAACCCAATACACTTGGCTGGTATGACTTTTGGTGGAGAAGAAACAATACCCCCCCCCCCCCCCCCCCACCATATCACCAATATTCAACGCTATTTAACTGGTCAGCAATGACCGCTGACTGCTTAAATAGCATTTAACTGGCTAACTGCAAACAGTCAGTGGGAGATAACCGGTTATCGCTGTTGAATATTCATGGTTAGCGCATAGCAGCCAACCAGCTATATTGCGTGATATAGCCGATTAGTGCTGATATTCAGCACTGGGTTTAGAGGTTAAATAGACCTGCATAAATAGCAGTCCTATCTTTAACCACTGGGAACTTAACCAGTTAGTGCTGAATGTTACCTGCCCCCTGCTCCGAAAAGGTGTTTAGTTTATAGGTGATACAGAACTCTCTTTGTCTGTAGTCGCGCCAAGAGAGCTATCACCAAACTCCAGAACAGGGGGGAAACAGGTCACATAAAACTAACCTCGTCCCAACCTGATCAGGTATGGGAGAAAAAAAACTAATTTCAAAATTTGCGCTAATTAGAAGGAATCAAGTTCAATGTTATAATGCAAAGATTGGTTTATTCAAGTAATTAACAATCATGGGAAATATTACCTTTGTGAATTCCAACAACACTTACTCTTACAGTTGTGTAATGTTTTCTTCTAAATAGATATATAACTCAATTTAACTTTAACTTTCTTTGTTTCTCAACAGAGTTGGATTTCTCCAGTTAACACAGATATCTATCAGATAAGTATATTATTACATATCTATTGATTTAGGTCAAACATCAAATCTTATTTACTTCATTTCTATATGTTTGTATCAAATACTAGAATTTGATGCTTTATGTTTAATTTTTCTCTTTCAGGTTTCAGCCTCTTTCAAATCAGGATGTCATGGTAAGTATGTTCTTCCTTATTTCCCTATTCAACACACCCAAAATTATTCTATCAAGTTTCCAGTCACTTAGCTGCTTGTTCAATATCAAATGTAGCAATCACTTTCTTGCGTGGGGGCCCGGATCGTCGTGGTAATTTTCCTCTTTTCTCCCATTCTTCTTCCTACACCTCTCTCTTTTAAACCAAAATAATTGGAAGCAAAACCCTTCTCTCCTGTAAATTTTCAGCAACCTTCATGGGTATCAATACTGTGGCCAACTTTTCTAATTAAAATAAAATTAATTGAATATTCCCTTCTACACACCTATTCTGTACTGCAGTTCCCTATTCTAAGCGCTGCAGTGCTTTGCTGTGACTCACTCTGCTCAAGATTCTTTCTCTCCACCCAGACAGCGAACATTCTATTCACATCTCTTTCAATGCTTAAGATAGGACAAGTTCCAATAGACTCTCTTTTCTCTCCTTTAAATCTTAAAAGAAATGTTTTTTTTCCCTTTTTCACCTCTAACCTATAGTAATTCTCCCCTTTTCTCATTCAATCCCCTTCACCGTTAGGCTCTTTACCTTTATCAATCCTTAAACAGCTTCACTTTCCATCAAACAGACTTCCTTTGCACTCATCCCCTACAATCCTATTTTTCCACACTCATTCCCACATTTCAATCCTGACAAACTTAATTTTCCTTACAATTTTACTACAATTCTCAATTCCCACTCAGAGCTCACTCACACATCATCCTTCTCCTTCAAAGCAGCAGGCTCATCTCAACTACCACAACCCCCCGTTTCCTAGGAAACCCCTCAGCTTCCCATTCCAAACCCTTTCCAGCCAATCCCAAACCCCTCTCAAAATTCCAAGCTACATTGCTGACCGGCGGAATGTTTGCCAGCACAAGTAAATCCCCATTTTTCAACTGTTTTTCCCATAGACTATAATGGGAAATTACTAAAAATCAAAATTTAAATCCAAATTTTCCATCAAAATATCTCAAATTTACAATTTCTATCCATCCCTACGCTACCCATCTTCCTATGGTTTCACTTTTTAAATCCCAACACCCTAAACGTACCGACCACAACATTCATCCCTAAACCCCATAAAAAAATTAAATTAAATAAAAACATCCCAAAAATTAAGTTACCTCTCTACGCACCTGCCCCGTCAAATCTACAATTTTAACCCCTTCCTAACCTCTTTAAATGAGACCCCCCCTCAAAACCCACCACTAAAAATATTAAAATTCAAAAACTAACCCACTAGAAAAATTAAATAAAATCTCCCAACCCCAAATCCAAAAACAGAATTCAAATAACACAAATCCCTGAATTTTTAAAAATAAAAAACGCAATTTCCACAATTTAAAATTAAACTAATTAAAATTTCAGGCCAAACGACCCCTTACCTTCATCCTGATTTTCCCCACACGTGTAGACTCCCCTCGGATCCAGTCCCGCTGCTCTGTGTCCAGAAACGGAGCCAAAAATAAAAACGCCCCGAAAACCGCAGAATCTTCTGGAGCTCTGGGTTAAAAATTGAGGCCCAGGCTTCTAGGCCTCACCGGAGCTCCTCCGACACGCGCCCCTGATTTGTGCATGAGGCACACCGCCTCATGTACGTGCACGCTCCCCGCTCCTCTCACCGGCTATTTTCTTTCTTCCCAGCCCTGAGCAGGCTGCACACTGGCCCCTTTTCTCTCCGTTGGTCCATGAAACGGCCCTCTCCACTGGCCAGAACCGGCCCACTTAAACCCGACGCTGCTCCCCGCACAATGCTGAGCCACCGGATCCTCCCCGGAGCGCCGTCAACATCGCCGCCCTCAACCGGCCCACAATCGGTCCTCGAAACACACGGCCATGTCCGGGCCTCCCCAAATGCAGCTCCGCCAACGGGCCTCAATCGGACCCACCGACCCTGTCTCTTTACTCCTGGGGATGTGCTCCATCATCCCCGGGAGTCAGGAAAACCTGGCGCTTGCCTCCCATAGCGCTTCTTGGACTCCCATCTTCTCCCAACTGGCCATCTCCCCAGGATCTCAGAATAGCAGCGCTCCTTCTCTCCGCCATCCTGAGCAGCCACCACTGGTCGCAATCAGCCCAGACAAGGGCCGAAAATACCCCGCAAACGCCGGCAATTGTCCCCGGCCTCCAACACAGCCCTGCTTCCCCGGACCCCGAGCGCTCTTCCAGCGCTGCACGAAACGGCCCAAAAAAAACCGGCCACAGAGTGTCCCCGGAGACCCAAAGACGGCCCCAGGTAAAAAAAAAAATTATTTTTTTCCTCTTTCCCCACTTAACCCTATGTTAAATTCGCCCATGCTAAGAAATCAATATTGTCCCCAATATTGTCACCCCTCACTAACATTCTAACTCAGATACTTTCAATACAAACATACCATAACTATCCCCTTTCAAACTCCCATTATCAAATACTTCATACAACGTATTACTATCCACCTGGTCTACTGTAACGGAGTATATGCCGGATGCAAATGGCAACTGCTTAAGACGCTGCAGACTGCCCAAAACACAGCGGTAAGATTGGTTTGTGGTACTTCTATGTTCGAACCTGCCACGTCCCTTCAAAAAAAGTTACATTGGCTCCCTGTCACAGAACATATCACCTTCAGACTTTGCTCTCTAGTATATCAAATACTTTACGGCGAAGTACCTGGCTACATGATAGATCTCATTTCCTTACCGCTCCAGAATGCACCCCATCTTGCCCACTCGTATCTTACCCTCCACTATCCGAACTGCACTGGAGTCAAGTACAAAACTGCGTACGCTACCTCCTTCTCTTTCCTTGGGACTCAGTTTTGGAACTCTTTACCAAGGTCCATCAGAACAATTGCAGATCATCCAACATTCCAGAAATCACTGAAGACCATGTTATTCAGAAATGCCTACCCTGCTGGCTCTCCCAGTGACTCCACTGCTGGACGCGCACCAAACTAAAGACATTTGGACATATTGCCTTCCCTACCAGCTTGCCCTCTATCCCCATCCATTCCTATTCTTCCCCATTATCACTTGTAGATTTGCTGTATTAGTTTCATTTTGCTACATTGGCACTTGCCTCTGTGGTGCATTGTAAGCCACATTGAGCCTGACATTGTTGGGAAACTGTGGGGTACAAATGAGATAATAAATAAATAAATTATTGGCTTAACTGGTTAGGCTCCAGCAGCCACAAATGAAACCGTAAATTCAATGCTGGTCACCGGATATGGCAAGACATTGAATTTCTGGGCTCAGCACCAGCAATGGGCTTTAACTGTGCCCACCACTGGCTAAATATCGGCCCCTAGAAGTTTAAGGAGAACCTCCCTTAATCCCTCCAATGGAACGCTATACAAATGAAGCATTGTTCTAAAACCTAGGGAGCTGATATTCAAAACAATTTAACCAGATAGAAATTGTAGATTTTTGTGGAAAGAGATGTTTATTTCCTTTCTAAAATGAGGAATGCACATTTATATTTTGCCCCCTTAGTCCCACCTCAAACACTTTCAGATCATATCC
This sequence comes from Microcaecilia unicolor, assembly GCF_901765095.1. Classification (NCBI taxonomy): domain Eukaryota; kingdom Metazoa; phylum Chordata; class Amphibia; order Gymnophiona; family Siphonopidae; genus Microcaecilia; species Microcaecilia unicolor. The sequence goes on along the minus strand of NC_044031.1, from coordinate 393,875,677 downwards.
CCTTGAGTTTTAGACATCTATATCCCAGCTTTGTAAAATCAGGATTTAGACATGTATGCAATATAGATGCCTAAATGCCAGGTTATGCATGTCTAAAACACGAATTGAACTTCTAAAATAAGCACCAAAATATTGGTGTGCAGGCCAGGATATGGAAAGGAATAATGGCTGCATAGTTCGGGCACATCAGGGGCAGACTGACCATACAGGCAACCGGGCAGTGTCCTAGGGCCTAGAGACTAGTGCCTCTCTTCCTGCCCCCCCCCCCCCCCACATTGTACAACCCCCTGAGCCTCAGTGGGCCCTCCCTGGGCCTACTTTGAAGGGCCCTGGTGGTCTAGTAGCCTTTTTAGGGGCAGGAAAAACCCTGCTCTTTGCTGCCCACTGCTACTGCTCTGTCCAGCACCACTGAATCTTCAAAATGGCTGCCAAGACTGTTGTAGGAAATCTCAGAAGCCATTAAGAAGAAGTGGCGGTGCTGGATAGAGCTGCAGCTTTGGGCAGGAAAGAGTGGGGTTCTTTCCTACCCCCCAAAGAGGCCACTAGACCACCAGGGCTTTTCAAGGTAGGCCCAGGGGGGTGGGGGTGCTGGAAACAAAGGTGTAGCAGCGGTGGCAGGGGCCCAGGTGGGCCCAATGACCCTTTCTGCCCGGGGGCCCAAATCACTGTCAGTCTGCCCCTGAGGCACATTCACAAGTAGATGGAATTGGAAAGAAAACCATAGATGAACCAGATTCCTGAAGCTGGCAGCAGAATCCTGAATTTAGAGATGAGACAATGTGGCAAATTACAAATGCAGAAGCATGCATTGAAGGGTGGAGATGGCATAAACAGAAAAAGAAGATTTATAAGGAACCCAAGCCAGGTCACACCATCATGGTCGAGATCGGGAGGTGGGGATAGTGCTGGGCAGACTTATACGTTCTGTGCCCTAAAGAGCACTGGTACAAATCAAAGTAGGGTATACACAAAAAGTAGCACATATGAGTTGTCTTGTTGGGCAGACTGGATGGACCATGCAGGTCTTTTTCTGCCGTCATCTACTATGTTACTATATATGGTACAGTGGACAGGTAGAGAAAAAGAGCAGCAATTGTATAAATGACAGAGTAGGCAGAGTAACATCAGAGTGGATGCCATATGCATATGAACAGTAAGCCTGTGACTTGCTGAGGTTACAATCACTAAGCCAGGTCAGACCATTAAGGCACCAGGGCAGACAGACAGGCAGGTAAAAAGAGCTGCAGTTATAGGAGTTGCTAAAGATTAAGGTTGGTTTGGAGCACTGAATTAATGCATCAGTAAGATAATCTTAAAAGATAATGTGGGGAGAACCTCGATTGCACCTCTCAAGTTCCGTTGGTTCTGGTCTAAATTGGAATGCTGCATTGCGATGGAAGCTCAGAGGAGGGCTGTAGATAAGTGGAAGAGTATCTGCTTTCAATACTTATATGGATGTTCCCAAGCTCAATCCCCAGCAGTAGCATTGGGTAAGGCAGGAAAAAGGTAATACGTGGTATTTTCTTTTCCTTGTTTTCTCAGCTCCTCTCATAAATAAACAGCTGAAGCTCAGGAGAGGAGAAACAGGCTGCTCCTCGTGTATTAATCCTTCCCTTCAATTCTCTTAGCTTTTTCCCACCCTCTTCTCTAGCAGGAAGGTGCCTTCCACCTCTTCTGTGTTCTTATTTGATTCATTTCTAAAAACAAGGCTCTCCCTCCCATACAGCACAGTTCCTGACCTGGCAGCAGCACCTGTTCTGAAGGGCAGGACTCAGACTCTGATCATTCTAGCAGCACTATACCAGAACTGCTAAGTTACCCATTCCAGGCTGAAGACTTTTTGGTCAGTTCTGGTTTTAAACTTACATCCCAAAGCAGTGTAGTATTTGTAGTCTATGATTCTATTTATAGAAATCAGTGCTGTAGGTCCCATAATGCACCAGGATGAGGTTATCAGAAATCCAGGACTGACCAAAAAGTCTCCCTCCTGGAATGGGTAACTGGGCAGCTCTGCTGTACCCTTGTATCTGACCCTGTGTGGCATGGTTGTTTTAACATGTAAGATGTTTTTTTGCAGCACCTGTTAATGAAGAACAAATTGTGATTGCCATTCTCAGTCCTTAATAAACTATTATCTTGTACTGTCATTGAAAACTCAGAGACCAAAATAAAACCCTCCTCTGTTGAAGTAAAACTGGGGGGGGGAGGGGAGGGGAGCTTGTTTGTTTGTTGTGCAGGGTCGGCCAAGAGAGCAACAAGTTTTTTTTCAATCAAATTCTGCTGCTTTCAAGCACTGTGAAAATGCTTAATTAACATAAAACAGTCTGTATGTTTCATTAACATGACAAAATAGTGCTGCTGACAGAATTAGCTAGATTTATGTGTGTGTTTATTTACCATCTTCAGAGGATTGTCAAGCATGCTAGATTCAGGCTTTTCAAGACATCTATTAATGGGGTTAATTAAGTCAGCTGTTATGTCATTTGTTGAACTGCTTTCAGGACAGGTTGGTGAGTGCTTCTCTCCCTGAAATTCCAAGAAAGCGTTGTGCAAATGTTGTGCTCATGTTTCTTTAATGTGTAATACATAGCTCGAAATGACATTTATATAAGGAGTGTACTCATTACCATATGAAAGAAAAGCAACAAGGGAGGTGAGGAAAGAGACAGAAAAACACAGGTTGTTTAGAAAATAGTTAGAAAACTGTGGGTGGGGTCAGTATGTATTTATGGGTGTTCACAGGTTCGTGTGTGCATCAAAAACAGATGTGTCTGCTGTTTGCTGACCTTTAGGTGTGTCCTGAAACTCCAAACAATAAAATTAGTTTCTACGTCTTCAGTTAGTAAAATATACAGTCTGAAAGGAAGCATCAGCAAATTTAGCTGCTTCAGGTCAGGACGATTATCAAGAATTTATATCTTATTATCTTCTTGACTGCAGTACATAGTAGATGTAAGCAATGCTATGCAGAGAAACAGGAAGGCCAGTTTCAAAGCAAATTCCCTGGGTATGAAGCAAAAAAAAAAAAAAAAACAACAGGGCTGAGGAGTACTTGAAAAACATACGTTACGCCATCAAGGGTTCACTAAAAAAAAACATACACACACACACAAGTACATAAGTATTATTATTATTTGTATAGCGCTACCAGATGCACACAGCACTGAACACCTGACACAGAGAGAAAGTATGTACATAAGTATTATAACAAAAAATGATAAGGGGATCTATAATGAAAAGCATGAAAATGTTTCAATTTATAGAGAGGAAAAGGCCTCGAGAAGTCCCCAGCAAAAACATTGCTGTTAGGGGCTGGACTTCATCATCGGCCCAAAAACCTCTCCTATTTTAAATATTGTTCTTTCTTCTTTATTTTTAATTTTTCATTTTATCTCACTCAAAGTGTAAAGATTTGACAAAAACCGGATTGCACTTAACTTTGTCCGGTATCGTATTATGCGGATCCTTCTAACACATCGGCCATACTGGGAAAGACCAAAGGTCCATCGAGCCCAGCATCCTGTTTCCAACAGTGGCCAATCCAGGTCACAAATACCCGGCAAGATCCCAAAAATGTATAAAACATTTTATACTGCTTATCCCAGAAACAGTGGATTTTCCCCCAAGTCCATTTAATAATGGTCTATGGACTTTTCCTTTAGGAAGCTGTCCAAACCTTTTTAAAACTCCGCTAAGCTAACCGCCTTTACCACATTCTCTGGCAACGAATTCCAGAGTTTAATTACACATTGAGTGAAGAAACATTTTCTTCGATTTGTTTTAAATTTACTTTGAATATAAAAATGTATACTTACACAAGGTACTATTCAATAGTAATATGTATCAATAAATAAATCCTTACAACAAGAGGACTCCAAACACTTGAATAGCAGCACATCAATTGTATTCATGTACCTCATGTGTAGGAAATGTCTTATTTTTTGTTTTTGTTTTCTTTCATACTTTTTGGACATCTAAAAATCAAAAATTGATAGAGAAAATATAGATTTCAAACCCACAGATTCATGGTTGAGAAAATCAATATTATTTGTCACATCGCAGAAGTTTTTAATGCATATCATGACACTTATCTTAGAAATAAAGGGGTAGATATTTCCAAGGAACCAAAGACTGAAGTCAGACACATCTGCACACTGCTGGATTGCAGCAGAAAACAACCCACCTTGTATCAGCACCATAAGTGATCATAATTAATGTGATTCTATTAAGTCTTATGAAGCTCTGCCATTTAATAACTGAATTATACCTTGTAAAAGTATATATTTGTATAATCATGCATCCCTCATGGTCTTTCTCAGTGAACTCTTCATGGTACAAAGTGTTTTAGCCACATAAATTAGCTGTATGAAACTTGTCCAGAGAGTAAAATTATGCACATATTACATACTAGGGCATCATTCCTGGGGTAGGGTAGGGTGGGATTTAAGTGTGGACAAGACACATAAATATCTTCATTAAAAGGAGTTGCAAGTGTGATATATTCTTTTTTTCTTACGTGACTTTCAAAATAAAGTATATATATATGGTTTTAGCTTGAAAACTGAACATGTAACTTGTAGCTATATGAAGTAATTTGAAAATATCTCCCAATATGGAGAGTCCAAATTCCCATTTGCTTGGAGCACCCAGGCTAGTCAAAACAGACTGACAATACGAGTTTAAATTCCCCAAAATATGCAAGCAATTCTGTACTCTGACACCTTAGACCAGGAGTTTTCAGCCCAGTCCTCAGCCAGTCAGGTTTTCAAGATACCCACAATAAATATGCATGATTAGATTTGCATGTTGAAATCTTGACAATCAGATTGGCAAGGTGTATCCCAAGGACTGAGCTGAGAAGCCCTTCCTTAGACTGAAACTAATCAGCATTTCAAACTAGCTTAATGCAGATCTCCCCCTTACAGAACAATCCACTAGAAACCATATTAATGGAAAATATTGTTAAATTCCCAAATAAAACATACATATAAGAAGCAATTGTAGACTAGGAATGCGCTGTAGGACTCCTGCCCTGGGCATTATACTTTTAACAATGCTTCACATACTGCCATGTAAGGAAGGACAGGATGTTGCAGTATATAAACAACAACAGAAGTCTCTTATTGAGATGTGTGCTGCGTGAACCAAAGAAAATGGAAACTTGAAAGCTGAGGATTCTGGGGGTTACCCTCTAACTGTAGTACCACAAGACTATCGCTAGAAGGGGGATTAGACCTTGTCAGGGGGCAAGAGGGGAATCTGACTGGGGAAAAATATGGACATCCGTTTATGAAGGTCCAGGCTAATATTCAGCCAGGACCTGCATAACATGTCCACTGAGAGCCAGATATGCTGGTGCCTGGACTTGGCCTGTCATTGAATATCTGGGGCTAATTTAGCTCGTAATGGTCAGCATTTTAAAAAATGCTGACCACCTCTGGCTGAACATTGACTAGTATGAATTTATAAATTAGGCTAGAAATAGGCATCTAAGATGCCTTCATATACCGGCAACCTATTATAAAATTACCCCAGGAAGTTTGGTGATAGCAATCTTTTGTGAAGCTACAGAGTGGAGGAATGTTCCAAAGAATGAACAGGAGTCCATCATTTTGCAAAAAGTTTACTCTTCTTCTAAAATCATAAGTACATAAGTACATAAGTAGTGCCATACTGGGAAAGACCAAAGGTCCATCTAGCCCAGCATCCTGTCACCGACGGTGGCCAATCCAGGTCAAGGGCACCTGGCACGCTCCCCAAACGTAAAAACATTCCAGACAAGTTATACCTAAAAATGCGGAATTTTTCCAAGTCCATTTAATAGCGGTCTATGGACTTGTCCTTTAGGAATCTATCTAACCCCTTTTTAAACTCCGTCAAGCTAACCGCCCGTACCACGTTCTCCGGCAACGAATTCCAGAGTCTAATTACACGTTGGGTGAAGAAAACTGTTCTCCGATTCGTTTTAAATGTACCACACTGTAGCTTCAACTCATGCCCTCTAGTCCTAGTATTTTTGGATAGCGTGAACAGTCGCTTCACATCCACCCGATCCATTCCACTCATTATTTTATACACTTCTATCATATCTCCCCTCAGCCGTCTCTTCTCCAAGCTGAAAAGCCCTAGCCTTCTCAGCCTCTCTTCATAGGAAAGTCGTCCCATCCCCACTATCATTTTCGTCGCCCTTCGCTGTACCTTTTCCAATTCTACTATATCTTTTTTGAGATACGGAGACCAGTACTGAACACAATACTCCAGGTGCGGTCGCACCATGGAGCGATACAACGGCATTATAACATCCGCACACCTGGACTCCATACCCTTCCTAATAACACCCAACATTCTATTCGCTTTCCTAGCCGCAGCAGCACACTGAGCAGAAGGTTTCAGCGTATCATCGACGACGACACCCAGATCCCTTTCTTGATCCGTAACTCCTAACGCGGAACCTTGCAAGACGTAGCTATAATTCGGGTTCCTCTTACCCACATGCATCACTTTGCACTTGTCAACATTGAACTTCATCTGCCACTTGCACGCCCATTCTCCCAGTCTCGCAAGGTCCTCCTGTAATCGTTCACATTCCTCCTGCGACTTGACGACCCTGAATAATTTTGTGTCATCGGCGAATTTAATTACCTCACTAGTTATTCCCATCTCTAGGTCATTTATAAATACATTAAAAAGCAACGGACCCAGCACAGACCCCTGCGGGACCCCACTAACTACTCCACTGAGAATACTGGCCACGCAATCCTACTCTCTGCTTCCTATCTTTCAACCAGTTCTTAATCCATAATAATACCCTACCTCCGATTCCATGACTCTGCAATTTCTTCAGGAGTCTTTCGTGCGGCACTTTGTCAAACGCCTTCTGAAAATCCAGATATACAATATCAACCGGCTCCCCATTGTCCACATGTTTGCTTACCCCCTCAAAAAAATGCATTAGATTGGTGAGGCAAGACTTCCCTTCACTAAATCCGTGCTGACTTTGTCTCATCAGTCCATGTTTTTGTATATGCTCTGCAATTTTATTCTTAATAATAGCCTCCACCATCTTGCCCGGCACCGACGTCAGACTCACCGGTCTATAATTTCCCGGATCTCCTCTGGAACCCTTCTTAAAAATCGGAGTAACATTGGCTACCCTCCAGTCTTCCGGTACTATACTCGATTTTAGGGACAGATTGCATATTTCTAACAGTAGCTCCGCAAGTTCATTTTTTAGTTCTATTAATACTCTGGGATGAATACCATCAGGTCCCGGTGATTTACTACTCTTCAGCTTGCTGAACTGACCCATTACATCCTCCAAGGTTACAGAGAATTTGTTTAGTTTCTCCGACTCCCCCGCTTCACCTGGACCTGACACGGTTTGCGTTTTGGCTGTTATGCCTTCCTCAGGGGTCACAGCTTGAGAGCAAAGAGATGCGCGTAGTACATGGTAGATGACGGCAGATAAAGACCAGTGTGGTCCATCCAGTCTGCCCAACAAGATAAACTCATTACTATGGTATGAAGTGATACATTGCAGGCATACCTGATCTTGATTTATCTCTGCCCCACCCAAGGCACAGACTGTAGAAGTTTGCCCAGCAGTAGCTTTCCTACCAAATTTCCCCTAAGCTTCTTTGATTCTGATCCTTCTAAACAGGATTCCTTAGTGTTTGTCCCACACATTTTTGAATTCCATTACAGTTTTCATTTCTAACACCTCCAGGAGGGCATTCCAATCTACCACCCTCTCAGTGAAAAAATACTTCCTGACATTATTCCTCAGAAAGGTGGTATATTAAGAAATCAATATATATAAACAAACATAGAACACAAGCACTTATGCATGTAAGAGTACATTCACCTGGCAAAAATCTAGCAGATAGCTTAGCTCAATATTTCCCAAGTCAGTCCTGGAGTACCTCCTGCCAGTCAAGCCCTCAAGACTGTCTGTAAACATTCCTCTACTCTGTTTGTTGCTTAATTGCTGTGGAAGGACTTTCGAAAATAAGCCTGATAGAGGGGCATTTTCAAAAGAAACATCCAAGTTGTGATTTGGACGTCTTTGCAAAACGTCCAAATCCAGGGGCGGGGAACCTCGTATTTTCAAAAAATGATGGATGTCCACCGTTTCTTTCGAAAATACCATCAGAGACGTCCAAATCCTTAAATTTGGATGTCCTTAGATTTGGACGTCCTTGGATCTGGATATTTCTGACTTTCGGCAATTTTCAAAACCAAAGATGTCCATGCCAAAAACGTCCAAATGCAAGTCATTTGGATGTGGGAGGAGCCAGCATTTGTAGTACACTGGCCCCCTGACATGCCAGGACACCATCTGGGCACCCTAGGGGGCACTGCAGTGGACTTCATAAATTGCTCCCAGGAACATAGCTCCCTTACCTTGTGTGCTGAGCCCCCCAATCCCCCCAACACCCCCCCCCCCAAAACCCACTACTCACAACTGTATACCACTACCATAGCCCTTTCGGTGAAGGGGGGCACCTATATACCGGTACAGTGGATTTGTGGTGGGTTTTGTAGAGCTCACTGTTTCCTCCACAAACGAAACAGGTAGGGAGGGGGATGGGCCTGGGTCCGCCTGTCTGAAATGCACTGCAGTACCCACTAAAACTGCTTTAGGGACCTGCATGCACTGTCATGGACCTGAGTATGACATCCACAGCTGGCTTAGAGGCTGGCACGAAATATTTTGAAAGATCTTTTTTGACGGTGGGAGGGGATTAACGGGAGGTCATCCCTGATTCTCTCCAGTGGTCATCTGGTCATTTCGGGCACCTTTTTTGTGCCTTATTCATAATAAAAACATGTTCGGGTGAAAACGTCCAAGTGTTCGTCAGGGACATCCTTGTTTTTTTCGATTATGGGTCAAAGACGTCCAAGTGTTAGGCATGCCCAAGTCCCGCCTTCGCTACGTCTCCGACATGCCCCCTTGAAATGTGTATGTCCTTGCGACGGACTGCAGTTGGAGATGTCCAAAATCGGGTTTTGATTATACCGATTTGGACATCTCTGTGAGAAGGACGTCCATCTTCTGTTTTATGTCGAAAGATGGACGTCCTTCTCTTTCGAAAATGAGCCCGTTAGCGTTTAGCGTGTGCTAATCATTAGCACACGCTAAAAACGCTAATGCTCCCTTAGCGTTGCTTAGTAAACAGGGGGCCCTAAGTATGTTTGTGCCAGGTCACAAACCTGCTAAAACTGAGGTCACTATGGTGCTGTCACAGTAGGAGCAGCAGAGGGTTCCATATTAGAAGTGGTCTGTGGAAACAAAAATCTCTCTATGTGCAGCTACTGTCTCCTATCATATAACAGTCAGCAGCAGAACAACAGTAGGAGATGTTTGAGCATGGCTTAACTATGATGAGCATTTTGGTGATAAAATGGAGGAGAGACAATGGGCAGGGCGCAATTTTGGCGCCTTCACCCACACATAGCTCACTATGGTCCTACTCTGCATATAGTGTTAGACTGAAAAAGTAAAACAGAAATATATTTCCTCTCATACTGAACAAATTACAAAAATATTAGAGATATGCATTTCTTAAAGCTGACATATTTCAGTTAATAAATTCAAAATAAAATGCGTTAATCTATTTTTTTTTAATCTGGGTGCTTTTCGGAATCAGGTTGGTCCCAGTTTTTGATTTCTGCTTTACTCCATATATCATATCTTTTCAAGTCTCCTGTTCATTTGCCATTTCTTTTCTCCTGTCTTCTTCACTTCCTCCTCTACATCTATCTCTAGCATTGATCTTTTTCTTTCATTAATTTTTATAACTCTTTGTTCTCTCTGATTTCTCATTTCTTTTCACTAATCAGTTCTCAATCTCCCTCCACCTATAGCATTTCATCTCTTTCTCACTTCATTTCTAGCCCATCCCCAGCTCTCTTATAACATACCCTCACTATAGCCCTCCCATTCCCCATCTTTCTTCTTCCCCAGTTTTTTTTACAAATTATCCCTTCTTTTTCTCCCCTCCCGTGTCTAGCTTCTCCTCCATCTCTCCTCCCCATGTCCAGCATCTTGCCTCTTCCTATTTCTCCTTGTGTCCCCTTCAACCTTTTTCCATGACCAACATTTCCCCTTCCATTTCTTCATGCAATGGGGTAAGCCCAGGACTAGATCAACCCTGTTGGGTGAATCTAGATCTAGTTGGCAACCCTAGCTACTGTTGGTGTTGGAGGGGTTTAGAATGGGGGTGCCGCTTATGTTGGGGTTCTGGTCCACTTATGTTGGGGGTCTTGTATAACCTCCTGATATTCAGCCCACTATTTATTTAGCTAACTGGTTAGTGGGCTGAACACAGCACATACCCGCAATTTATTCCTGCCACGGGCAGAGGTTGGCCAGAGCCCGGTTATTCAGTGTCCTTATCCATGTGGTGTCAACACTGAATATTGGGGCCTAATTCTGCCCACCATGGTCATTGTTTAAAAAATGCTCACTGAAGCTGACTGAATATTGACCAGTTAATTTATTATTTTTGTTATTTTTTATGTAAACATTCAGGAATATGTGATGGCCTGAATAGTTTGTTGGATCCAAAGATCATGGTCTATGTACTGGGACAAGTCACTAAGGGCCTCTTTTACTAAACTGTGCTAGTATTCCTGGTGTAGCAATGCTGACAAAGCCCATTCAATTTAAATGGGCTTTGTCGGCATTGCCAAGCAGGAATCGTCTTATTGATGCAAACCCAGTTCTTAGTACATAGCTATTTGGACCCTTTTTAAAACTGCAAAATCATCTTCAGAGTTGGACAATAGATGCTGGTTCTGTTCCAGAGAACATAAGAATATAAGAGTAGCCATACTGGGTCAGTCCAATGGTCCATCTAGCCCAGTATCCAGCTGCCAACAGTGGCCAATCCAGGTCACTAGTACCTGGCAGAAACCCAAATTGTGGCAACGTTCCATGCTACAAATCCCAGGGCAAGCAGTTGCTTCCCCAGGTCTCTCTCAATAGCAGACTATGGACTTTTCCTCCAGGAACTTGTCCAAACCTTTTTAAAACCCAGATACACTAACCGCAGTTACCACATCCTCCGGCAAAGAGTTCCAGAGCTTAACTATTAATTGAGTGAAAAAAATATTTCCTCCTGTTTGTTTTAAAAGTATTTCCATGTAACCTCCTTGAGTGTCACCTAGTCTTTGTACTTTTGGAACGAGTGAAAAATTGATTTACTACTACTTGTTCTACACCACTCAGGATTTTATAGACCTAAATTGTATCTCCCCTCATCCATCTCTTTTGCAAGCTGAAGAGCCCTAACCTGTTTAGGCTTTCCTCATACGAGAGGAGTTCCATCCCCTTTATCATTTGGTCACTCTTTTTTTAACCTTTTCTAATAACACTATATCTTTTTTGAGATACGTCACCAGAACTGAACGCAATACTCAAGGTGCGGTTGCACCATGGAGCGATACAGAGGCATTATAATATTTTCGGTCTTATTCACCATCCTTTTCCTAATAATTCCTAGCATCCTGTTTGCTTTTTTGGCTGCCACCGCACACTTAGCAGAAGATTTCAGCATATTATCTAGTAGAGGAGTGTGGTAGCCGTGTTAGTCCACTCTTAAGGTTATCAATAGAAATCAAACAAAATAAAACATGGAAAAGAAAATAAGATGATACCTTTTTTATTGGACATAACTTAATACATTTCTTGATTAGCTTTCGAAGGTTGCCCTTCTTCGTCAGATTGGAAATAAGCAAATGTGCTAGCTGACAGTGTATATAAGTGAAAACATTCAAGCATTACTATGACAGTCTGACAGTTTGGGAGGATGGGGGTGGGTAGGAGGTATGCATGGAGACATCAAAGCATATCATTGATATTCTAACAGGATGGGTGTGGATAGGTGAGGGGTGGGGTGATCAACAGAGAAATACAGCTTTTATGGTTTATAATGGGCTAGGAACCCCAGATCCTTCTTAAGTCCTTTCTGTTGGATGTTAAAATATTCAATCATTCTGACTTCAAAGGTCTTACGTTCTTGTATGGTTTTAAAGTTACCTTTCAGGATTCTCACTGTGAAGTCACTGGTACAGTGTCCTGGTCCTGTAAAATGTTGACCAACAGGGGTGGGAACCCTACTGGCACCAGTATTGTTCATGTGATGTCTATGTAAATTGAATCTTGTCTTAAGCATCTGACCTGTTTCTCCAATATAGTATCCTTCGTTACATTTTTTACACTAAGTTGGGTGGCTGTTGGAAGGCCAGTACTGGTGAGGATGGGAATATCTCTTTCAGTCCAACACCCAGGGAGAATCTGCTACAGTACAAGGAGAAAACATCCACAGACAGAATCCCCCTTGTAGTGACATACAATCCAGACCTGGAAAAACTGAGGAAAATCATAAGAGATCTACAACCTATACTCCAGGAGGATGAATTCCTGAAAGAGACATTCCCATCCCCACCAGTACTGGCCTTCCGACAGCCACCCAACTTAAAACACAAGCTAATCAGAAGTAAACTTCCATCACAGACTGAAAAAGAACAGAAGGGCACACTTCCCTGTAATTTATCCAGTTGCAAACTATGCCAAAATATTTCACAGGACCCCACAGTCATCCACAAAGGAAAGACATTCAACATAAAGGAATCTTTCACTTGCTCATCTTCCAATGTGGTATATATCATTCAGTGTAAAAAATGTAACGAAGGATGCTATATTGGAGAAACAGGTCAGATGCTTAAGACAAGATTCAATTTACATAGACATCACATGAACAATACTGGTGCCAGTAGGGTTCCCACCCCTGTTGGTCAACATTTTACAGGACCAGGACACTGTACCAGTGACTTCACAGTGAGAATCCTGAAAGATAACTTTAAAACCATACAAGAACGTAAGACCTTTGAAGTCAGAATGATTGAATATTTTAACACCCAACAGAAAGGACTTAACAAGGATCTGGGGTTCCTAGCCCATTATAAATCATAAAAGCTGTATTTCTCTGTTGATCACCCCACCCCACCCCTCACCTATCCACACCCATCCTGTTAGATTATCAATGATATGCTTTGATGTCCCCATGCATACCTCCTACCCACCCGCATTCCTCCCACCCTGTCAGACTGTCATAGTAATGCTTGAATGTTTTCACTTATATACACTGTCAGCTAGCACATTTGCTTATTTCCGATCTGACGAAGAAGGGCAACCTTCGAAAGCTAATCAAGAAATGTATTAAGTTATGTCCAATAAAAAAGGTATCATCTTATTTTCTTTTCCATGTTTTATTTTGTTTGATTTCTATTGATAAGCATATTATCTACAAAGATCTTTTTCTTTAGTGCTGACCCCCAAGATGGACCCTAACAGTGGTTGGGAGGCGGGGCTGGTGGTTGGGAGGCGTGGATAGTGCTGGGCAGACTTATACGGTCTGTGCCCTGAAGAGCACAGGTACAAATCAAAGTAGGGTATACACAAAAAGTAGCACATATGAGTTATCTTGTTGGGCAGACTGGATTTATTTTTTATTATTTTTTTATTTTTGTACCCCACACTTTCCCACTCATGGCAGGCTCAATGCGGCTTACATGAGGCAATGGAGGGTTAAGTGACTTGCCCAGAGTCACAAGGAGCTGCCTGTGCTTGAAGTGGGAATTAAACTCAGTTCCACAGTTTCCCAGGACCAAAGTCCACCACCCTAACCACTAGGCCACTCCTCCACTGATGGACTGTGTAGGTCTTTTTCTGCTGTCATCTACTGTGCTACTATGTTACTATGTTACATCAGGTAACTATGATTCAGATTATTCTTACCAATGTGCATCACCTTGCATTTCTCCATATGAAATTTCAACAGCCATTTGGATGCACAGTCTTCCAATTTCCTAAGCTCTTTCTGCAATATTTCACAGACTGCATGTGTTTTAACAAGCTTGAATAGTTTTGTGCCATCTGCAAATTTAATCACCTCACTCGTCATTCCGATTTCCATATCTTTTATAAATATGTTAAATAGCACCGGTCCCAGTACAGATCCCTGCGGCACTCCAATGTTCACCTTTCTCCATTGAGAGACATGACCATTTAACCCTACCCTCTGTTTTCTGTCCAATAACCAATTCCTAATCCACACCAAAACCTTGCTTCCTATCCCATGACTCTTTAATTTTCTCGGGAGTCTCTCATAAGGAACTTTATCAAAAGCTTTCTGAAAAGCTAGATACACTACATCAATTGGTTCACCTTTATACACATGTTTATTTATCTATTTTGCCTGCAACTGACGTCAGGCTTACCTGTCTGTAATTTCCTGGATCACCCCTGGAACCTTTTTTAAAAATCAGCATCACATTGGTCACTCTCTATTTTTCATGTATTATGGACAATTTTAATGACAGGTTACATATCACTAATAGCAGATCAGTAATTTCATGCTTGAGTTCTTTGAGTTCTCTTGGATGAATGCGATATGGTCCAGGTGATTTACTACTCTTTAATTTGTCAACTTGGCTCAGTTTCCATCTTCCAGTTTCACTGAGATTTCTTTCAGTTCCTCCGCATCATCACCCTTGAAAACAGGCAGATCTCTAACATCTTCTTCCGTAAAGACCAAAGCAAAGAATTCATTCAGTTTCTCCACTATGGCCTTTTCCTCCTTCGTGTTCTAACAGTTTCATGGATTCCCTTGCAGGGTTTCTGCTTCTGATATACCTGAAAAGGTTGTTACTGTGAGTTTTAGTCCCTGCGGCAAGTTTCTCTTCATATTCTATTTTAGTCTTCTTTATTAATGCTTTGCATCTGACTTGCCAGTGCCTATGTGGCTTCTTATTTTCTTCATTTGGGTCCTTTTTCCATTCTTTGAAGGACAATTTTTTGGCTGTAATGGCCTCGTTTACTTTACCTTTTAACCATGCTAGCTGTTTTCTCTTCTTTCCACCTTTGCAAATACGTGAAATGCATCTGGTCTGGGCTTCCAAGATGGTATTTTTTAATAATGCCCATGCCTGATTTAAATGTGTTCATTTCAAAGCACTTAAGCTTACAAAGTTCCATAGTAACCTATGTAACTTTGTAAGTATATGTTCTTTGAGACTATGCCTCTTAGGGGGTTGTTTACTAAAGCTTAGCTCAAGTTATCTGCAGCAGGGCCCATAAGATTAAAAAGGGCCCTGCTGAAGATAACTCGAGCTAAACTGTAGTAAAGGGGGGGGGGGGGGGCTAGTGTCCTAACCTTAGCAGCCGATACTTTTAGCTTCTTTTTAAACATTTTCCTTATTTTATTATAGTCTCCTTTTCAAAAATTAAATGCGTCTACAGTAGATTTCCTTTGCGGGTTTATTCCAGATTGTATCTCAAACTTGAGCATGTTATGATCACTGTTTCCCAGGGGATCCAACACTGCCACCTCTTCCACTATGCCCTGCACACCACCAAGGGCCAAACCCAAAATGTCTCCCTCTCTTGTTGATTCCTGGACTAGTTTTTCCAAGAAGCAGTCATTCACTACATCTAGAAATTTTAGCTGCCTGGCACTCCCTGATGTAACTTTTATCCAGACAATATTGGTGTAATTGAAACCACCCATTATTATAGTGTTGCCCAATTTGCCAGTTTGCCTAATCTCTGTAAACATTTCTTCATCTGTCTGTTCATTCTGTCCAGGCGGATGATAGTACAGCCCTACAAAAATACTCCTTCCCTTCACATATGGAATTTCTATCCATAGATTCCACACTGCTGTTTCATGTGGAACATTTATTTTATTTGACTCAGTTCCCTCTTTAACATATAGTGCAACCCCCCTCCAATTTGATCCTCTCTATCATTGTGATACAATTTGTACTCTAACACACTGACCCATTGTGAGGCCTCTGAGATGCCTATTATATCTACCTCATCATTTAATGCTATATACTCTAAGTCTCCCATCTTATTTTTTAGGCTTCTGACATTTGTATACAGACACTTCAGATTGAATTTTTTCCTTGCATCTACAAGCTGCTTAGAAGTTGACGGGGATAATGTGCATCCTTTATCCTGCTCTCTTATTAAGCATACCTGGCTTACTTTCAGCACCGTTGAAATCTCTCTGCTGGGATTCACTAAAAATTGTGTTTCAATAGTATCCTTCAAGGATACTCCACACCGAACCATGCGCTCCTGGGTGACTATTGGCTCCCCCCCCCCCCCCCATTCTAGTTTAAAAGCAGCTCTATCTCCTTATTAAAAGTTAGCACCAGCAGCCTGGTTCATCCCGGTTAAGATGGAGCCTATCCTTTTGGAATAGTCTCCCCCTCTCCCAGAATGTCACCCAGTTCCTAACAAATCTAAATCCCTCATCCCTTTACCAATGTCTCAACCATGCATTGAGAGTCCTGTCTAGGTGACACGTTAGATCTGCCACCTTCTCACCAGGAGGCACGTAGCCAGGTGATCCTCATGTCCACCAGCCACCCAGCAATCTACATGCCTAATGATCAAATCAATAATTATAATAGCTGCCCTAACCCTTCCTGTCTGGGTAGAAGATCTTGGAGACATATCCTTAGTGCGATAGGATAGTGCATCCCCTAGTGGGCAGGTTCTGGCTACAGGAGTACTTCCTACTTCACCAGGGTGATGCTCTCCTTCTAGGAGATCTCCCTCCTCCAAGGAAGCACAGGGGTTGCCAGACTAGAGGTCAGACTTCTGTTACAATGTCCCTGTGGGTCTCTTCTATGTACCTCTCTGTCTTCCTCAGCTCCTCCATGTCTGCTACTCTAGCCTCAAGAGAATGGGCCCATTCTCTGAGAGCTAGGAGCTCTTTGCATGGGATTCACACATATAACCACTGACCAACTGGGAGATAATCATATATGTGCAAAAGACTGAATAGCAGCCCTCTTACTGCTGGACTGCTGACTCCATCTTAGTATTTTTGAGTTTTTCAATAATTTAAAACTTGCTAAGTTATTAAGAATATTAGTCTAATATATATTTTTAATTTTTTATTTATAACCATTTAAATTTTTACAAGCGATAAAACAACTTGCTGGAAATACAGAGAAAGTAATATGTAGGAATTATTTCAGTCAGGTAATTCTATTCTCTTCCTTAGACCACTAAATAGGGAGAGTGAAACAAGATAAGGAGATCAATTAAACAGTAAACAGGAAAAAAAACGTGGTATTAACCTGATTATCCCCAGATATTACTCGTCTAATTCATTATTCCACATTGATCATCTGGTTGGCTTCTTCTAGGCCAATACGGTGTATAGTCAAATCATTTCATTGAAAAATATACTTATTGTCCAGTACTAGTTAGAAATAATACATCTGATTACCTTCTTTCTCTTTTAAAAACCAGAAGTTATTTAACAATACATATACTTAAGTCTCTAATTCAAATTCCACTGATTAAAGTAATCTCAGTTTTCACAGGCTTCACTCCTTTTAAAGTAATAATTTGAGGAAATATTTCTAAGGAAAACTTTAGGAGTCATACCCGGAACTCTGGGAAAACAATACTCTCGATATTAATAATCTATAATAATATTCATTTTATTATTCAAAATTTCTGGTCTATTAT
The DNA here is from genome assembly GCF_901765095.1 of Microcaecilia unicolor. Taxonomy (NCBI): domain Eukaryota; kingdom Metazoa; phylum Chordata; class Amphibia; order Gymnophiona; family Siphonopidae; genus Microcaecilia; species Microcaecilia unicolor. The sequence continues at coordinate 393,858,117 of NC_044031.1, read as the reverse complement.
CATAACCACTTCTTGCTCATGTAGAATCATTTGTTATATCAATTTTTTACTCTCAAAGGATTCAGTTGAATTGTCCATGTAACTCTCTAATAAAATTATATCTGAAACAAAATTATTTACTGCCCCCGTTAGGTCCCGAAGCGCCTTCCAGATGGTATTCAATGTAACCTCCACGGGAGCCAAAAACTCCAAGTTGATTTCTCATAGGTGTTTAGGAGTGGTTCTGCCGTAAATGTCCTCCGTTTCAGCATATACCTCTAACTCACTCCTCTGGACATGGTGGTTGAATAATTCGGGAGCGATACAGTTGTTTTTTCCAGGTCCAAGAGTGTTGACGCTCCTTCGCCGGCGCTAATCAAAGGACTCGCCAACCCTTTCATCTGTGGGCAGTTTGTCACGCAGCGGTCCTGCACTTGCTGCTCAGGGGATTTTTTTTTTGTTACATTTGTACCCTGCGCTTTCCCACCCATAGCAGGCTCAATGTGGCTTACATGAGGCAATGGAGGGTTAAGTGACTAGCCCAGAGTCACAAGGAGCTACCTGGGCCTGAAGTGGGAATCGAACTCAGTTCCTCAGTTCCCCAGGACCAAAGTCTACCACCCTAGCCACTAGGCCACTCCTGACCACCGGTTGTCCCCCTCCTCTCAGTTAAGGTAACTGCAATTTCAGAGAGGAAATTTACGTAAAGAAGATGAAACTTCAGAGGGCAGCTGGGCCGTTGGGCATACGAACTTCAGGTCACCATCTTACCACTCTCCCAGTTTGGGACACTCTTTATCTGGTTTCTCCTCAGAGGCCTGTCTGATATGGGTAACCCTTCAGCATAGCCCTCTAAGTCATTGAAACACACAAGCCCCTCCACCTCTACAAGGTGGTGTCCCTTCGGAGGGGGTCTAATATTTTTTAAAAGTCTTTAACTTAAATGGTATATTGTGTGATTTATTTAGTGTTTTCTTCTTAGAAAGTAATAAAATATAATTTAGAGCCAGATGCACTAAGCTTTAACGAGCCAAAAATGAGCCTTTAAGGAAGAATTTTCAAACCGTTGCATGCACTAAAGCCCAATTTCCGACGATGATAGCAGCTAACGAAAACGGAATGCAGATGAGCAATTAGTGTAGAAACCCTATTGAAATGACATGCACTAACCTTTTCCGATTTGTTTAACGCAGGAAAACTGAACGAAACGCAGAGAAATCTAACGAGAGGTCTATACCTCTCGTTGGAGCTGCCCAGCTGCCAAAATGTAATGAAAAGAAAAATCGGGAGGGAGGGGGAAAAATGGGCGTCAGGAGCGTCCTTTATTGACGCCCGAGGTCCCTGCTGCTCCCCGCTCCCCCTGCATTTAAAAAAAAGGGGAAAAAAAGGATTGGGATGGTGCAAAGGCACTCGTCAGGAGCGTCCTTTATGAGCGTCCTTGCCCACCCCCCACCACCCGAGGTCGCCGCTGCTCCCCGCTGCTCCCCGCTTGCCAAAAATCCAAAGTTTAAACTGCCCCGGCTTGCTCCTCCCTTCCTCTCTTCTCTTTCTTCCCAGTTTCGCCTCCCGCTATTCTCCGCCCCGTGCCCCACCCCCGCCGCCCTCCCTGAAGTCGTCGCCGCCTTTCCCCCCTCCACCGGTGCCCCCCTCCTTGTTACCGGGCCATATAGCGCCTCTCACCTCTGTGTGAGGGTGCTGCACGGGGAAGAACAGCTGATCGTCTCCTCTGCAGTCTCCGACGTCCCTCCTCCCTCCTGGGCCCGCCCTCCTCTGATGTAACCAGACGAGGGCGGGCCCAGGAGGGAGGAGGGACATCGGAGACTGCAGAGGAGACGATCAGCTGTTCTTCCCCATGCAGCGCCCTCACACAGAGGTAAGAGGCTCTGCATGGCCCGGTAACAAGGAGGGGGCACCGATGGAGGGGGGGAATGGCGGCGACGACTTCAGGGAGGGCGGCGGGGGCGGGGCACGGGGCGAAGAATAGCGGGAGGCGGAACTGGGAAGAAAGAGAAGAGAAGAAGGGAGGGGCGAGCCGAGGCAGCTTAAACTTTGGATTTTTGGTAAGCGGGGAGCAGCGGCGACCTCGGGCAGTGGGGGGGGGGGCAAGGACGCTCATAAAGGACGCTCCTGATGAGCGCCTTTGCCCCCTCCCAAAACACACATGTTTTGGGTTTTTTTTGTATTGTTTTTGTTTTGACGTTTTGGGACATACGCAGAGCAGCCAGCGTAACGCTTGGCTGCTCTGCGCATGCCTTACGGGCCGATTACGGACGTTTTTACCGAAGGGTTAGTGAATGCAAGTGAGCTGCAATAAACAGCTCATTTACATTCCCTATCCTTCGTGCATTCTTCGTTTTTTTACATTCGGTAACTTCTTTAACGTTTTAGATTTTTTTATGTACGGTTGATGCATCTGGGCCTTAAACTCTATAAGAGCACTCCTCCTTTGTTATTCTAATTAGAATAAATGACTATAAATGAAGACTAAACTAGGTCCTGCTGTGCCACTGTTAATGTAGGCTGTGGCAGAAAGTTAAAGCTAATTCAGTAATCAGATTGTCCTTGATAATCTTTGCAAATATTCTACTTCCTCACACCATAATTAACACCTAATTCAGTCAAGTAGCAATGCTACCTCTCCAGCAGCCAAAGAACTGAAAATAACTGTCTTTTTAGAACAGAATTTAAGCCTTGCTACTATCCTTTTTAATGTTCTTTGGCTGTTAAGTTTCTACTTCCAGATAAAGTTTCAGTTTAAAACTATGGGAAAAGTTTCTATCTCTAGAGAAAGTTTCAGTTTAAAACTATGGGAAAAGGGTTGTACACTATGGAAACTAGTTAATAATGCTAGCTTCTCTCTTTTATGTTTTCTAGGCCCTGCTGTGCCTGATAAGGAACGCATCACGTTCAAAGTATGCTCACTAGTTCACAAAATTATTCATGGAGACGCACCAGCTTACATGTCAGACCTGATAGACTTACCACCTAGGAATGCCAAAAGATCATCCCGCACATTCCTTGATCTGCACTTCCCCAGCTGCAAAGGAATGAAATACAAAATAATGCATGCGTCAAACTTTAGCTACCTGAGCACACAGTTATGGAACGCATTGCTGCGCACCTTAAAATCGATCTACAAAAGAACGAACTTCCGCATATTACTGAAGACCCATCTCTTTAATAAAGCATACCACAAAGATCAACCAATGTGAATATGCACAACTCGCCCATCTATGTTTAGAACTGTTTCACTATATCTGCTTGTATGTTATAACTTTGTTTAATTATCATCATGCTGACCAAGACTTTGTAATACTAAATGTTTATTTACAATATTCTTCACTACTCATGATGTATTGTAAGCCACTTTGAGCCTGCAAAGAGGTGGGATAAGGTGGGATACAAATGCAACAAATAAATAAATAGAAGCTATCTGTTAATGCTGTAGTACAAAGTTCAAGTTTTTAAAACTAGGGAGAAAAGGGTATGGAGACTTGTTTTTTTATTCTGCCTATCAATAACATACAATTCCTCCTTTAAACCCCAATCTTTAAGCTCCCAAAGCACAGAGCAAAACAATGATCACTTAACAGAGAAATGTCCTCTTCTCTCAGAACTTCAGAAAAGATGTGGACATTTTCTCCTATTTTAAAATCCCAACTTGCAATCATGATGATTAAAATTCCTGGCTTTGCTGCAGCATTAACATTTAAATGTGTCATTTAGAAGTCCTTGTCTCTGACTGCACAACTTACAAAATTTATTTAGTAGTTTGATTGTTTTGACCTTGAAAACTCTCCTTACTAAGTGGAAAAATTCCACTTGTGTAGAATTTAGTGTATGGTGGAATATGGTTTGCTTTGTGTCCAAATATCACACTGCTTCTCCAGAAAGATATATCTGTTTAGTCAGGTATCATAAAGTTCAGGAATTATTTGCATCCATACATTAGTATGCTGTTACGACTTTCTAAGCATGCCTTTTAACCATGTGGAGGGGCATTTTCGAAAGGACGTCCAAGTCAGAATAGATATGTCCAGCTCATAACATCCAAAATGAACATCCATCTCATATGTATTTTCCAACAGGAAATATGTCAGGATTTCCTATTTGAAAATACGTGAGATGGACTTCTGTGGATGAACAACCATTTTTCAAACATATAAACAGCAAAAAAGCAAGGACAAGGGTATCTGGCAGCATTCTTAGAAGAATTGCCACAGAGATATCCCTGCAGAGCAAAGGAGTAGTCTAGTGGTTAGTGCAGTGGACTTTAAAACAAGAGACCCAGGAACAAATCCCAGTTTAACTCTTTTATTTTATAATAGTGAGCCCTCCAGGAATAGAAAAATACCTACTGTAACTGAATATACACCACTTCAATAGCCTTCAGGCTTGCAGGTGGCTTGTATATTTAAGTAAAGTATGTATTTTTCTGTTTCTGGAGGGCTCACAGTAAAAAAAAATGATGCCCAGATGCACTAAACAAAACGAGCCTTTAATGAACAAATTTTTAACCATGGCATGCATTAAAGGCCATTTTCCGACGACGCTAGCAGCTAACGAAAACGGAATGCAGATGAGCAAATTGTGCAGAAACCCAATTGTAATGAGATGCATCAAAGTTTACCGCTTGCCCTAACGGTGGAAATCACCGGAAAATTTAACGAGAGGTTGTACCTCGCGTTGGGGCTGCCCGGCTAAAAAGTAAAATGTAAAAACAAAACAAAAAAATCGCAAAGGGGGCAAAAACGTGTGTCTGGAGCGTCCTTTATTGACGCCCGAGGTCGCCGCTGCTCCCCGCTCCCCCTGCATTAAAATAAAAGGAAAAAAAAGGATCGGGAGGGGGCAAAGGCGCTCGTCGGAAGTGTCCTGTATGGACGTACGTGCCCCCCCACCCGAGATCCCCGCTGCTCCCCGCTTCCCCCTGCATGAAAAATCAAAATTTAGCAGCCCCGGCCCCCCCTCCCTTCCTCTCTTCCTTTCTCTATCTCCCCCCAGCTCTGCCTCCCACCAACCTCCACCCCCGTGCCCCGCCCCTGCCGCCCCCCCTGAGGTCATCGCCGCCACCGCTTCCCCCACCACCGGGCCCCCTCCCTCTTACCAGGCCCGCGCAGCGCCTCTCACCTCTGTGTGAAGGCGCTGCACAGGCAAGAAGAAGAGCTGATGTCTCTTCGCGAAGTCTTCGGGCATCCCTCCTTTCCTCCTGGGCCGCCCCAGTCTGACGTAAGTAACCTACATAGGTTACTTACGTCAGACAGGGGCGGGCCCAGGAGGAAAGGACGTCCATTCTTTCCTCCTGGGCCCGCCCTCATCTGACATAAGTAACCCATGTAGGTAGGTTACTTATGTCAGACGAGGGCGGGCCCAGGAGGAAAGGAGGGATGCCCGAAGACTCTGCGAAGAGGCATCAGCTGTTCTTCTTGCCCATGCAGCGCCTTCACACAGAGGTGAGAGGCGCTGCACGGGCCCGGTAAGAGGGAGGGGGCCCTGTGGAGGGGGGGAACGGCAGCGACGACCTCTGGGGGGGGGCGACGGGGGCGGAGGATGACGGGAGCTGTTTTTTTCTAATACAGCAGAGAGGAAGGGAGGGAGAGAGGGGGGGGCCGGGGCTGCCTAGAAAAGTCATGATTTTATGCAGGGGGGAGCGGGGAGCAGCAGCGACCTCGGGCAGGGTGGGGGGCAAGGCCGTCCATAAAGGACGTGTTTGTTTTGTTTTTGTTTTATTTTGATGTTTTTACAATGTGTGCAGAGCGCATGCGTTTCCTCTACCGCTTGCGGGGATTACACCACTTTAACGATTCTTTGATGCATCCTACTTTAGAATACCGCACCGAACATGTGCGACTTGTTTTTTTAGTGCATCCATCGTTTTTTCTAAAACATTAATGACTTTTACGTTTTCGGTTGTTTTACGTTTCATTGATGCATCTGGGCCTGAATACGTAAATAAAAATGTTAAAGTGGGATCTAAACCTGGTCCCTTGATTTAAAGTCCACTGCACTAACCACTAGGCTACTTTTCAGACTTGTTTCCTGCTTTTGCTAAGAATGCCAATAATCCCTGAAGCTGTCGTAGAGGCGAGCCTTGTATCCCCTTTCAAGTTCACTTTCAGGGGAGAGAGAGAGTGACGACAACCACTGGGGGATAAAGGACGGGTCATGCCTTAATCCCTGTAGTGGGAAAGAAAGCCAGCAGATCAATGTCACAACAAAAAGATTTTATTGAAGATACCGTGTATGAACAAATCGCCCGACACATGTGTTCGTATGTGTGTTATATTTTATTTATTATGATCTATGATAATTATTATATATTTGTTCATTGTAGCCCCTGATACAGCCCTAGGTGGGCGAAACACAGCCTGTGTCGGGCGATTTGTTCATACACGGTATCTTCAATAAAATCTTTTTGTTGTGACATTGATCTGCTGGCTTTCTTTCCCATATTGGATTTTGCAGATCGTTTGCCTTGTTGTTTTTTAATCCCTGTAGTGGTCAGCTGCTCAATTAGAGCACCTTTTTGTACCCTGGAAGCAAGTCTAACTTAGGACATCCTTCTTTTTAGTCTTGGATGTTTCTTCCTATTCAGTAACTGCTGTTGGACAAACTGATTTGGGCCCTCCATAGTCCTCAAAACATACCCACAGCACACCCCCTTGCTATTTGGACATTGTCGCAGACTCAGGGAAGGTGAGCCCTTGGGCTGCTGCTGGACACTGGTTAGCAGCAGATAAGCAACCCAGGCTAGGCACAGGACTAGGCAAGGCAAGCTCAGTCAAAGGACACAGGCAAGGTGGGCTGGACCTGGAGATAGGCAAGGCAGGCATGGCTTGGAGCTAGAGACAAGGCAGGGCTTGGAGCTGGAGATAAGGCAGAGCTTGGGCTAGAGACGAGGCAGGGATGGCAAGGCAAGCTGGACTGCAGACAGGCAAGCTAGATTGGAGACAGGCAGGTAAACAGGTCTGAAGTAGTGCTGAATAAAACTGGAGACAAGGAAACAGAAAATCCAATACACGCACGGAATCCAAGGTGACATGTGTTGCGAAGGCCCTGCAGGAACATCAGGGCCTTCATTAAATAGGCCTCCAACAGGAAATAGAGCCTTCCCCCAAAGATCCAGCACTTCTACCGTCAGCCCTTTAAAGTTGAATCTTCGGCATACGTGCGTACCTAAGAACGCCAGCATCTGCTGGCACAATGTCCTGCACAGGAGGGTACCTGACAGAGTGCCCCAATGTGCCTTGCATATAGACAGACCCACCACTGGGGAACCATGGAGGTCAGTCAGCATCCAGACATGGTCACGGCCATGACAGCACCTCCTCCCCAAGGACTCCTCCACTCTTGGGTCTGGGCTTGGGTTCGTGAGGAACACACGATGGAGTCATTCAAAAAGCAGCAGAACAAGATGGTGGTCAGCAATTTTACCTAGGCCAAATTTGGAACCATAGACCCTCCAGGAGTCAGGGTGTGCTGGACCACATACCCATGGTCTGGTTCTTCTGGCATGGTACATGATATCAGAGCTTGAATCTTAGATGCAGTAAGTGAACAAGTTTTCCTCTGAAGATGCTTCCCTCCCAGTAGGAGATCCGTGGCATCCTTGCTTTCCTGACATGGAGGACTCATCTCCACTTACTGCTCAGGGTAGATCTTGACCAGAACCCACTGGTCTGAGGTGGCTAGGGTGACAGCAGACGTCTCAGAATCCAAGCAATGTTGATCAAAAGTGTCAATCCATGCAACAATCTCGCCTCTATCCCAGACTAAAGTCGGGTTGTGTTTCTGTAGCCAGGGTAATCCCAAGACAAGAGGCTTCACAGAAGACTGAAGGACATATAGAGCGATGTCCTCCCTGTAGTCACCAATACAGAGGCATACTGGAACCATCTGGGTTATCAGGTGTCCTTGGATATTCCCAAAGGCTGAGGGGACCAGAGTGGTCTTAGACAAATCCTGGGTGGAAATTATGAAATGCCAAACAAGAGCTTCATCTATGAAGTTCTTGCCTGCTTCAGAATACAGGAGGACCTAGACACTTTTTTGTCCTTGATCTAGATCAAGCACTGCTAGTATTAGAAATAAAATATTAGAAGACCTGGGGAGGGAAGGTGGACTCAGTGCTGCACCTCCAGCCACAGCTAGGCTAGAAGAACCATGCTTGTTAGGGTATTTTGATGAGTAATTTCCTTTCTCGCCACAAAAGAAGCAAAGATTCAATGTCTGGCACCTATGCTTCTCTTTGACAGAGATAGGAGAGTGGTCCACCTGAATGGGTTCTTCATGTTCAGATGGTGGGCCCTCCCTCTGACTGGGAATTTGATAAGGGTACTGGTAGCTAGGCATCTTCAAAGTCATCTTCTCCAAGGAGCTCTGTTCCTGGGCTTGTTCCTGGAACCAGGTATCTATCATGTTACAAAGACCAATGAGGTCATCAAATCTGGTTGGGAGGTCTCGCCCAGCCAGCTCATCTTTGATTTGGGGTGCCAACCCCTGCCTTAAGGCAGTGACAATGCACTTGTTATTCCAACTCAGCTGTGAAGCGAGGGTGCGGAACTGAATAGCGTGGAGAGTCATAATTGAACGGCGCCAGCCATCTACATGGGCGGTCATCTATATGGCCGGCGCCGCAAACAGCAGTCCCGAACTGTATTATCGAAAAAGATTGCTGGCCATCTTTCATTTCAATAATACAGTTGGGGCTGGCCAAATGTCAGAGATGGCCTGGTTTGAGATGGCCAGCATCGGTTTTCGCCAATAATGGAAACCGAGGCCGGCCATCTCAAACCCGGCCAAATCCAAGGCATTTGGTCGTGGGAATGGCCAGCATTTGTAGTGCACTGGTCCCCCTGACATGCCAAGACATCAACTGGACACCCTAGGGGGCACTGCAGTGGACTTCAAAAATTGCTCCCAGGTACATAACTCCCTTACCTTGTGTGCTGAGCCCCCACAAATCCCCCCCAACACCCACTCCCCACAACTGTACACCACTACCATAGCCCTTAGGGATGAAGGGGGGCACCTACATGTGGGTACAGTGGGTTTTGGGGGGGGGGGTTGGAGGGCTCCCATTTACCACCACAAGTGAAACAGGTAGGGGGGATGGGCCTGGGTCCACCAGCCTGAAGTGCACTGCACCCACTAAAAACTGCTCCAGGGACCTGCATACTGCTGTCATGGAGCTGGGTATGACATTTGAGGCTGGCATAGAGGCTGGCAAAAAAAATGTTTTGTTTTGTTTTTTTGGGTGGGAGGGGGTTGGTGACCACTGGGGGAGTAAGGGGAGGTCATCCCCCATTCCCTCCGGTGGTCATCTGGTCAGTTGGGCACCTTTTCGAGGCTTGGCCGTGGAAAAAAAAGGGACCAAGTAAAGTCGGTCAAATGCTCATCAGGGCCGGCTTTCTTTTTTCCATTATCGGGTGAAGCCAGCCATTTCTTATGCATGCCTCTGTCCCGCCTTCTGTACCCTGCCGACACGCCCCCTTGAAGTTTGGCCGGCTCCACGACGGACTGCAGTTGAGGCCGGCCAAAATTGGCTTTCGATTATGCCGATTTCGCCAGACTTGAGAGATGGCCAGCCATCTCCCGATTTGTGTCAGAAGGTGGTCGGCCTTCTCGTTCGAAAATAAGCTGGATAATCACCCAGGGTACCCTGCTTAAGCCTAAGAAGCTCAGAAGCCACTGATATGACTTTCCCAGGCTCTTTGAAGACCCTCTTGAAGTGTCCTAAGAAACTGAGGAGGTCGTTGAGCACCTGGTCATTCTGTTCCCAGAGTGGAGATGCCCGTGCCAGGGCTTGTCCAGATAGTATGGAAAGAGTGTAGGCCACCCAAGCCCTATCAGAAGAGAAGTCTCTAGTTTGCAGCTAGAAAATGATCCAACACTGGTTGATGAGCCCTCTTGGGGTTCCCATCGTATCTCGATGGTGACACAAGGTAAATACCAGGAGTGGTGAGCGCAGGCACCAGAGCAGGGTCTGGAAGGGAAGCAGCCAAGGCCTGGGATGCTGCAGACATCTAGTGATCCAGGCAATTGATCAGAGCTTGAAAAACCTCTGCAAGTTGCTGGAACTGATCCATATGAGCAGCCAGATCTTGGACTGAACTGGACAAGTGCTGAACCAGTTGCTGCAGAAGCCACAAGGCGGGTGACTTGTCTGAGCTCATGGCCTTCGCAATCTGCCACAGACCTAGGGAAGGTGAGCCCTTGGGCTGCTGCTGGACACTGACTAGTGGCACAGGACCAGGGAATGCAAGCTCAGACAAAGGAGACAGGCAAGGGGCTGAACCTGGAGACACGCAAGCAGAACTTGAAGCTGGAGACAAAGCAGGGCTTGGAGCTGGAGACGAGGCAGGGCTTGGAGCTGGAGACAAGGCAAGCAGGACTGGAGACCGGCAGGTAGACAGGTCAGAAGTAGGCCTGAACAAGACTGAAGACAAGGAAACAGGAACTGCAACACACACAAGGAATCCAAGGTGACCTGTGTTGCGAAGGCCCTGCAGGAACACCAGGGCCTTAAATAGGCCCCCAATGTACAACCTTCCCCCAAAGATCTGGTGCTGGCCCTTTAAAGTTGAATCTTTGGCATGCGTGCATAAGGACGCCGGTATCTTCCAGCACAGCATCCTTCACAGGAGGCTGCCTGATGGACTGCCTCAATGTGCCTTGCATTTGGACTGACCCTTCCACAGGGATACCACCAGGGAACCTTGGAAATTAGTCAGCATCCGGAAATGGCTGCAGCAGACATACTACAGTGTTGGACCTCTCTTTTCTGCCTTTGCAAAATCAAGATTTGGACGTCCATTTGGGTATTTTGAGATGTCCATATGCTTCGAAAATAAGCGCCATAGTCATCCTGCTGATTGAAATTATATGATGTTATTTGTTTCTGTATGTTATATTTTCCTGAAAATGAATAAAAATATGGAACTCAAATCAAACAAAATCTTGGATTGGGGTTCTATGGGCTTGAGCCCTGATTCCTTTAAATGCCTACTACAGTAATTGTTTTGCTCACTGCTCATAGGCATCATCCAGAGACTGACAAACTTAGTCTGAACTTCCCCTTGGATATTCATTCTAAACTAAAGGGACCATTTTACTAAAGGACATTAAGTCCTAACATTTGCTTTGCACGTGAAAAACAGGCGTTAAAGCATTCTACAGTATTTTGCCTGTCTGCCCATGCTAAATGCACCAGTGGCGTACCAAGGGGGGGGGCGGTGGGGGCGGTCCACCCCGGGTGTCAGTGGGTGGGGGGGTGATCCGCTTCGCTCCTGCTGCTCCCACTTTACCTTAAAAAAAATTTTTTTGAAGCGTCGTTGCAGGCAGTGCCTTGCGTCTGCCCTGCTTGTTGTAAAAGAAGTAAATCTCTTCGCTTCGTCGTCGTCGGGCCTCACTATGTCCCGCCCTCCTCTGAGGTAATTTCCGCGAGGGCGGGACATAGTGAGGCCCGACGACGATGACGAAGCGAAGAGATTTACTTCTTTTACAACAAGCAGGGCAGACACGAGGCGCTGCCTGCAACGACGCTTCAAAAAATTTTTTTTAAAGGTAGGGTGGGAGCAGGAGAGTCGGGTCGGGGTGGGGTGGGCTCCTCAGATGGGAGAGGGGTATTATGGGGGTTCTCACATGGGGAGGGGAGGGGAGGGAGGGGAGGGGGTTTTCATATGGGAGAAGGGGACTGAGTGGGGAGGGGGTTTTCAGATGTGAGAGGGGTGTTGTGGGGGTTCTCACATGGGGAGGGGAGGAGAGGGGGGTTTTCATATGGGAGAAGGGGACTGAGTGGGGAGGGGGTTCTCAGATGGGAGAGGGGTGTTGTGGGGGTTCTCACATGGGGAGGGGGTTTTCATATGGGAGAAGGGTACTGGAGTGGGGAGGGGGCTCTCAGATGGGAGAGGGGTGTTGTGGGGGTTCTTAGATGGGGAGGGGGTTTTCAGATGGGAAAAGGGGACTGGAGTGGGGAGGGTTTCCAGATGGGAGAAGGGGACTGGGGTGGGGGAGGGGGTTCTCAGATGGGGAGGGGAGGAGAGGGGGGTTTTCATATGGGAGAAGGGGACTGAGTGGGGAGGGGGTTCTCAGATGGGAGAGGGGTGTTGTGGGGGTTCTCACATGGGGAGGGGGTTTCATATGGGAGAAGGGTACTGGAGTGGGGAGGGGGCTCTCAGATGGGAGAGGGGTGTTGTGGGGGTTCTTAGATGGGGAGGGGGTTTTCAGATGGGAAAAGGGGACTGGAGTGGGGAGGGTTTCCCAGATGGGAGAAGGGGACTGGGGTGGGGAGGGGGTTCTCAGATGGGAGAGGAGAGGGGGTGTTCTGGGGATTCTCAGATGGGAGAAGGGGACTGAGGTGGGGTGGGGGTTCTCAAATGGGAGAAGGGGGCTAGAACTGGGGTCTGAGAAGGGGTCATGACGGAAAATGGGGCATGCCTGGGTCAGGTGGGAGAATGGGTTGGGCTGAAAAGGGGGGCAAGGCATGTGGATGAAGGGGGCTGAAAGGAGGGTAGGTGGGATAAGAGGGCTAGTACTGGGACTGGGGGCTGAAAGGCGGCAGGGGCTGAAATTGTGGGGACTGGGGGCTGAAAAGGAGACAGGGAGAAGTGGCTGGGGCTGAAGCTCAGGACTGGTGAGAGAAAAGGGCTGGGGTTGAAACTGGGGGCTAAAAAGGGGACAGGGAGAAGTGGCTGGGGGCTAAAGCTCGGGATTGGTGGGAGAAAAGGACTGGGGCTGAAACTGGGGACTGGTAGGATAGTGGGGCTGGAACTGGGGGCTGAAAAAAAGGGGCAGAGAGAGGGGACAGATCCTGGATGGAAGGGGGAGGAGAGGGAGGGCAGACCCTGGATGGATGGGAGAGGGAGGGCAAATGATGGATTGAAGAGGCAGAGAGAAAGGGCAGACAGTGGATGGAAGGGGGAGAGAGAGAGGGCAGACAGGGGCAGATGGTGGATGGAAGGGGCAGAGATAGAGGGCAGATGTAGATGGAAGGGGCAGGGAGAGAGGGCAGACATTGGATGGAGAGGACAGCAGAGAGGGCAGACACTGGATGGCAGAGAGAGAACAAAGACAGATGCTGGATGGAAGGAAGACAGTGAAAAGAAGATGAGGAAAGCAGAAACCAGAGACAACAAACTGTAAATAAAATATATATTTTAATTTTTTTTTTTGCTTTAGGATAAAGTAGTATTGTAGCTGTGTTAATGTTTATAATAGAACATGTAAACAAGGTAATCTTTTTATTGGACTAATTTTAATACATTTTGGCTAACTTTCGGAGAACAAAACCCCCTTCCTTAGGTCCGGATAGGATATTGTAACAGCACTATACTGTATTGACCTGAGGAAGGATGTTTTGGCCTCTGAAAGCTAAATGTATTAGTCCAATAAAATGGTATTATTTTATTTTCTATATTTGTTTTATTTCTATTTGTTAATTTGTAAAGTGGTGATTGGTACTTGTTAGTTTTTTCAAATTTACATCTGCTGTCTTTATGTTTTGCACAGTACTAGAGGACATTTTCTATTTCTGTGGTGTTGCATTGTATGCAGAGTCTGGCATCTTGGGGGTTCAGTTTAATTTTTGTCTAAATAGAAAGGTTATTATTGCTTATTCTATAGTGGATTAGGGTGTATCTGTGTTTGTGAAAAAGACATGGCTTTCGGTTGGCATTGACTGTGCAAGATGGACGATCTGTGTTATTCTGCCTGGTTTCGTTTTACAGTAGGTGAATTGATGTTCTAGTGCTCACTGTAGTGTTTAGGATGCTTTCCTTTTCCTTGTGTGACTAGTAGAAATTACTGCTTATGGTATGCTAGAATTGCTCTATAGGTCCTGAGTGTTTTGTATTCGCGGCATGCCTGGTACTAGATTTTGGAGGGGGGGTGTGTTAAAAAATGACCTGCCCCGGGTGTCAACTACCCTAGGTACGCCACTGAAATGCACTTAAACTATTTTTCAAAAATAATTTTTTAGATGGAACATGTCATGAGTGGAGAATTGCTATGAAGCATTAACTAGCTAATGTGTCCACATCAGTTCAGGTTAACTGGTTAATGCTGAGTTAATGCAGGAGCCTTTAGTGGTAATTAGGAGGTTCTAAGTGGTCCCATGGTCTTTTTTTTTCATGTCATGCATGCTAATGGAAAAATTTGCACAAGATCTGCAAAAATGCAAATGAAAGAAGCCCTTTTTTAAGGATGTGCTAGAAATGGGCTTAGCATATGAGATAGTCAACCATTAAAATGCGCTGTGTCCATTTCTTAGTGCATTTTAGTAAAGGGCTCCAAAATGAATATTTGATAGGTTACAAATATTCATAATTTGTGCAGTGCTTATTTCATAGCTGAAATTGCAAACAATGCAATATATTTCTTGTGGTCTACTCCTTCTGGGTCATTGTTGGCTCATAGTATTTCAATACTTATGAATTAAACAAAGTGCAACACCCACCCACCCATATATACACACACCTGCAAAAGTCATTCAACATTTTAATGACAGCTCATTTTGTAGTTTCCAAACTTATTTGGTGCCTAGTTAAGTGATTGCTGTAACATATATTTTATTCTGCTGTTGATGTAATGTGGTTTGCAATAGTTGTACCTCATTAAATGTTGTAAGTCTATGTGCTTTGAAAATGAGCCCCCACATGTGCCAAAAAAATATGAACCCTTTAACAATACAGACAACCTTTTGTTGGAAGCAGGTGGTTTCCAGCTATGAGTGGAAGGATGAAATCTGGATATATTCCAACAATGACAATTCTTTCATTTACTGAAATTGATTTAACAAAGACAAAGAAGAGAAGGTAATATTTGATATATAAGGATCTCTGAACCATATAGTTTTATTTATTTATTTATAAGGATTTATTTACTGCCTTTTTGAAGGAATTCACTCAAGGCAGTGTACAGTAAGAATAGATCAAACATGAGCAATAGACAATTACAGCAGTAAAAATATTCAACTAACAATACAAAGTATGGTATGGTATACTACTTGCAATGTCAACACAATACGTACTAGAACATTACAATTGGTAGTGAAGGGTAAGGCAAAGTTGTAGCATAGTTGGGTAAAAAAGTAGGAAGAGTTATAAAGTAAGGTGACTGATTTGAAGAAAGTTGCACCTGAGGTCAGAGAGATGGTTAAATATTATCTCAGCTAGGGTAGGAGTGGATAAACATGTCCTGCTGCAGTATGTGAAGCCCCAGTCACTCCTTGTGTGTGTGAGTAAGACTAACAAGTTAGTTACTTCTTCCATTAAAGGCCTGGTTGAAGAGCCAAGCTTTCACCTGCTTCCTAAAGTAGAGATAGTCTTGTGTTATTAGACAAGAGGTTGTAACAATGGGATCCTAAGGCCTCCTCCAAGAACTAAGTGGCCCTGGTAATCATGGATTGAAATAAACAGATTCAAATTGAAAACACTGGATGCTCTATTTGCCTAATGAAGGAACTACACAGATGTCTCACACTTTTCCTGTGAAATTTGTGTGCTCAACTCAGGGTGTAGAAAGAGTGATCCATTGCGAAAACAAAAATTGGCAGGTTACATGTTTGTACAGCAGTATGGGGTGGATGTTGAATAAGCTACCAGATGTGTGAGAATATAAAACATGGACATGCAGCTGAGGAGGAGCTTTTTGGTCATTTTTGGAATAATGAGGAATGGCTTTTATCTTTTCATAATAGCGCTTTGGCTGATAAAGATCAAGCAGGGGGAAATAAAAATGTGTGGGGCGAGGGATTGTCACAAAAAGGAGTATTAAGTTTGAAGAAAATATAGAAATAACTATTAAAGGGACTTAGGAAATTTAAAGGAAATTCAAAATGATATGTGAAACCTGGAGTAAGAAGGTTATTTAAAAAAGTTATTTAAGACTTGAAAAGCAAATAGATCCAAATATTGTGGCTGGTTTGGTGGCTCACAAGCAGTGTCATGTGGTGGGACCTAGAACATATTCCTAGATCAGATCTGTTCTCTGGATAAGTTTGGGCTGGTAATGCTGCACAGTGGATGTGATTAGGGATCAAACAGAGGCAGAAGATCTGTGATGCAAACACAGTAGAAACAAACAGTAGACCAGCAAATATAGAAATTACAAAGGCTTTTATTCTACCAAATATACTTATACATGGTGTGGCCACGTTTCACCAAAAGGCTGTATCAGAGGCATAACTAGAAGGGGAAATCAAAAAACACACATACCTCTAGGACTAACAATCAGGGTGAAATAGCCTTGCAGCAAATCTTCCAGTGTTTCTTCAGCAAAGATTAGTGCTAAATGGAATTCACTGTAAGGGAAAGCAGATGATTAGTGGAGTGCCTCGGGGATTGGTTCTGGGGCTGGTCTTAATGGGATTGATATTAAAAAGGATTTAACCAGGCAGAAGAGACTCCTGCCTTGTTAAACCCTACTGAACTGGCTAGTGGCAAATATTAAACAGCACTTATCTGAGTAGTGCCACTGAATATCTCCGCTAACTAGCCATTCCCTAACCAGTTAGGTTCGAGGATGTCCAGGGGTGGAGCTTAGGTGGAGCCAGTTATTAGCTGGTTGGTGGTGATATTCATAAGAACATAAGCGTTGACTTACTGGGACAGACTGAAGGTCCAGTATCTTGTTCCAACAGTGGCCGATCCAGGTCACAAATACCTGGCAAGATCCCAGAACAGCAAAACAGATTTTATACTGCTTATCCTAGGAATAAGCAGTGGATTTTCCCAAGTCCATCTCAATAATGGCTTTTAGGAAATTAGCCAAACCTTTTAAAACCCTACTAAGCTAACTGCTTTTACCATATTTTCTGGAAATGAATTCCAGAGTTTAAATACACATTGAGTGCAGAAATATTTTCTCTGATTTGTTTTAAATTTAATATTTAGTAGCTTCTTTGCATGCCCCCTAGTCTAATATTTTTAGAAAAAGTAAACATGCTATTCACATCTGTTTCACTCCAAGCAGTATTTTATAAACCTCTATTATATCTCCCCTCAGCTGTCTCTTCTCCAAGCTGAAGATCCCTAGCCACTTTAGGCTTTCCTCATAGGGAAGTCATCCAAATCCTCTTTATAATTTTCGTCACCTTTCTCTGTACCTTTTCTAATTCTGGTATATTTTTTTGAGATGCAATGACCAGAACTGCACACAGTATTGAAGGTGCGGTCACACCATGGAGCGATACAAATGCATTAAAACATTATCATTTTTGTTTTCCATTCCTTTCCTAATAATTCATAACATTCTATTTGCTTTCTTAGCTGCCGCTGCACATTGAGCAGAAGGTTTAAACATATCATCAATGATGACACCTAGATCCTTTTCCTGATCAGTTACTCTTAATGTGGAACCTTGCATCACATAGCTATAGTTTGAGTTCCTGTTTCCCACATGCATCACTTTGCACTTGCTAACACTAAATGTCATTTACCATTTGGATGCCCAGTCTCCCAGTCTTGCAATTTAGCAACTTCGAATCACTTTGTGTCATCGGAAAATTTAATTACCTCACCAGTTATTCCCATCTCTAGATCATTTATGCTTAATATATTTCTTTATTTCAACCTTTTAAACAAGAACAAAGGTTGTATGAAATACAGCAATAATATTTTAGAAAACATAGGTAAAACCAGCAAAATTAAATTGTCATTCTTCCTTAGACCAGTGGGGCTAAATGAAAAGAGAAGATTACATATCATATATTATTGTAATTAAACAAGGCTGCATATCTCTCATTTTGCTTGTCATTTCAGTTGTCTCATCTCTAGAAATTACTTGAGCTGTTCTGGTGAATAAAAGACATATTTTGTTAATCCCAGCTTTACAATGATTTTAGATGGGTACGCTAAGAAAAAGGAACCCCCAACTTCCAATGTCCCCTTTTTCAGAACTAGAAATGCCTTTCTCTTTTGCTGAGTTTGTTTGATGACATCGGGGTAGATCCACACTTGCTCTCCTCCATAAAGAGTTTTTGCATTTCTGAAGTACAATCTCATAACAGAGTTCAAATCCTGCTCAAACACAAACGATACTAAGAGAGTAGCTCTTTGTGTTACATTTTCCAAAGACTGTTCTAGTAAAAGCGAAACATTATTTAGATCAATTTGGCCTTCACCGTCGTTTCCAGTCTTTCCCGCTTCCCTTTTGGAATTTTCAATATAATAAATTTTATTTATTGGAGGTATAGCATCTCTAGGAATTTTTAAATTTGCATTACGGTATCTTTTGAACAAGTCCAACGGGGAATTTCCTAAGAGCTTAGGGAAGTTCAGGACTCAAAGATTCAGGCGTCTATTATAATTTTCTATTTGTTCTACTTTTCGCTGTAAATCTGTATTGTCTTTAATTGTTGTTATTTTAAAGTCTTGTAGTTGTTCTATTTCTTTTTCTAGTTTACTAGTTTTTGCGGCAAATTCTTCTTTCACCATCTCCACAACATTTTTCATCTCGTCAATTTTTCCATTTAGAATTTGTAACTCACCTGATGTCTTATGCAAAGTTCCTTCTATTTTATTCAACAGGGTCCAAATCATTTCCAGATTTACCTCTGGAGATTTTCCTTGAGAACATGTCTCAGTTTTCGGCGTCTCCTCCAACAGCGCTAGTCCCTCATGTCACCACCAGGGCCGTGCCGATGCGGTAAGCGAGGTAAGCGCCGCAGGGGGGCGCCCACCTCTGGAGGGCGCCGCCGCGGTGCTTACCCTCGCCCCGCGCCGCAAAGGCCTTTAAATATTTTACCTGGGTCGCAGCAGCGTCAGTGAAAGCGCTGCCGACCAGCAAGGGCGGGGCGGTGGGGGCGGTCCGCCCCGAGTGTCATCAGAAAGGGGGGTGCCGCCGCTCCCGCTGCTCTTCTTCCTGGCAGCCCCTCCCCCGCACCAGCCCTTTAAAAATAAATTGCCGACGCGAATAGCGAGCGCAGCACCTCATGTGCAAGTAAAAGAAGCGGATCCGATCATCTCATTGGGCCTTCCCTCACTGTCCCGCCCTCCTCTGACGCAACTTCCTATTTCCTCTAGGGCGGGACAGTGAAGGAAGGCCCAATGAGATGATCGGATCCGCTTCTTTTACTTGCACACGAGGTGCTGCGCTCCCTATCGCGTCGGCAATTTATTTTTAAAGACCGGGTGGCAGGGAGAAGACGAGGCAGGGTGAGGGTGGGGGACAGATGGGGTGAAGGTGGGGGGGACTCGGATAGCAGAAGGGACTGGGTGGGAGACAGATGGGGTGAGGGGGACTCGGATGGGCAGAAGGGACTGGGTGGGAGACAGATGGGGTGAGGGTGGGGGGCACTTGGATAGCAGAAGGGACTAGGTGGGAGCCAGATGGGGTGAGGGGGACTCGGATGGGCAGAAGGGACTGGGTGGGAGACAGATGGGGTGAGGGTTGGGGGCACTTGGATAGCAGAAGGGACTGGGTGGGAGACAGATGGGGTGAGGGTGGGGGGCACTTGGATAGCAGAAGGGACTGGGTGGGAGAAAGATGGGGTGAGGGTGGGGGGCACTTGGATAGCAGAAGGGACTGGGTGGGAACCAGATGGGGTGAGGGGGACTCGGATGGGCAGAAGGGACTGGGTGGGAGACAGATGGGGTGAGGGTGGGGGGCACTTGGATAGCAGAAGGGACTGGGTGGGAGCCAGATGGGGTGAGGGGGACTCGGATGGGCAGAAGGGACTGGGTGGGAGACAGATGGGGTGAGGGTGGGGGGCACACGGATAGCAGAAGGGACTGGGTGGGAGACAAATGGGGTGAGGGTGGGGGCACTTGGATAGCAGAAGGGACTGGGTGGGAGACAGATGGGGTGAGGGGGACTCAGATGGGCAGAAGGGACTGGGTGGGAGACAGATGGGGTGAGGGTGGGGGCACTTGGATAGCAGAAGGGACTGAGTGGGAGACAGATGGGGTGAGGGGGACTTGGATGGGCAGAAGGGACTGGGTGGGAGACAGATGGGAGAAGGGGCATGGATCTGGAACTGGGGTCTGAAAAGTGAGCAGGAGGGAGAATGGGGTCATGCCTGGGGCAGAGGTGGATGGGAGAATCAATGGATCTGGAACTAGGGGCAGCCGCAGGTGGGAACTGGGAGCCGAAAAGAGGGGGCATTGAGAGAGGGGGGATAGATCCTGGATGGAATGGGGAGTGAGAGGGAGGGCAGACCCTGAATGGATGGGAGGGGGAAAGAGAGCGGGCAAATGGTGAATCGAAGGAGCAGAGAGAAAGGGCAGACAATGGATAGAAGGGAGTGAAAGAGCAGACAGTGGATGGAAGGGGCAGAGATAGAGGGCAAATGCTGGAGGAAAAGGAGAGAGAGAGGGCAGATGGTGGATGGAAGGGGGAGAGAGAGATGGCAGACTGGGGCAGATGGTGGATGGAAGGCACATTAGAGAGGGCAGACACTGGATGGCAGAGAGAGAGCGAAGACAGATGCTGGATGGAAGGAAGACGGTGAAAAGAAGATGAGGAAAGCAGAAACCAAAGACAACAAACTGTAAATATATATTTTTATTATTTTGCTTTAGGATATAGTATTTTAGCTGTGTTAATAAATGTTTATAAATAGAACATGTAAATAAGGTAATCTTTTTATTGGACTAATTTTAATACATTTTGACTTAACTTTCAGAGAACAAAACCCCCTTCCTCAGATCAGGATAGGATACTGTAACAGCACTATACTGTATTGACCTGAGGAAGGAGATTTTGGCCTCTGGAAGTTAAATGTATTAGTCCAATAAAATGGTATTATTTTATTTTCTGTATTTGTTTTATTTCTATTTGTTAATTTGTAAAGTGGTGATTGGTATTTGTTAGTTTTTTCAAATTTACATCTGCTGTCTTTATATTTTGCACAGTACTAGGAGACATTTTCTGTTTCTGTGGCGTTGCATTGTATGCAGAGTCTGGCATTGGGGGTTCAGTTTAATTTTTGTCTAAATAGAAAGTTTATGATTACTTATTCTATAGTGGATTAGGGTGTATCTGTTTGTGAAAAAGACATGGCTTTCAGTTGGCATTGACTGTGCAGGATCGACGATCTGTACTATTCTGTCTGGTTTCGTTTTACAATAGGTGAATTGATGTTCTAGTGCTCACTGTAGTGCTTAAGATGCTTTCCTTTTCCTTGTGTGACTCATAGAAACGACTGCTTATGGTATGGTAAAATTGCTCTATAGGTCGTGTTTTGTATTCTCGGTATGCCTAGTACTGGATTTGGGGGGGGGGGGGGGTGTTAAAAAAATGACCGGCCCCGGGTGTCAACTATCCTAGCTACGCCACTGCTGCCGACGTCTCCCTTCCCTTGCACTCGTTGGTTCCCTCAGTGTCCCGCCTTCTTCTGACGTCAGAAGAAGGCGGACACTGAGGGAACCAAGAGCGCAAAGGGAAGGGAGATGTCGGCAGCGCTCCGCTTTCACTGACGCTGCTGCGACCAGAAGTAAAAGATTTAAAGGCCCCAGGGCGCGGAGGGAAGGGCAGAGAGGCATGGATGGGAGGGCAGAGAGGCATCGATGGGAGGGCAGGGCCCAGGGAGAGGACAAATTGCTGGAAGGGGAGGGGAGAGAGGATTGCTGGCTATGGATGGAGGAGGGAAGGGCAGAGAGGGACAAGGATGGACATGGGGGCCCAGGGAGAGGACAAATTGCTGGAAATGGATGGGAGGGGAGAGAGGAGGATTGCTGGCTATGGATGGAGGAGGGAAGGGCAGAGAGGGACAAGAATGGACATGGATGGGAGGGCAGGACCCAGGGAGAGAGGAGAAATTGCTGGAAATGGATATAGAGCAAGAAATGAAGAAGAAAGGAGAAAAGTAAAGAAATAAATGGAAAGGAAGCCCTGGAAATGGAGTTAAGAGGACAGATAGCAGCAGAATCAGATACTGGACCAGCATGATTGAAAAAAGAAAGTCACCAGACAACAAAGGTAGAAAAAAAATCATTTTATTTTCATTTTAGCATTTGGAATATGTCCACTTTGAGAATTTACATCTGCTATCTTATTTTGCAAAGTATAACAATTTGTTTCTAAGAATATTGCTGACAATTCCTTTCAGTGTGGCAAGTGGTGAGCGATCATTTTCATGGGGGGGGGGGGGGCGTGATCATTTTCACGGGGGGGGGGGGCGCCAATTGATAGTCTGCAGGGGGGCGCCAGAGACCCTAGGCACGGCCCTGGTCACCACCCTCCTGCGCTCCGTTCTTTCTGGGGTGATTAACTCAACACTTGTTGTTAGTAGTCGTGGCTAATGTTGGATACCTCACGGAGCTCAGGGAATGGTGCAGGTAATCTCATCCCACCCTTTCAAAAAATAAACTAAATTGGATACTTAACCAAATTAACTAGAACCACCACACTGTTAAAATTTTAAACATTAAGACAAACTTTAATTTTAGAAATTACTATAACAATATTTATAACAATAAAAGGAAATATTAGCTGTAATACAATGTGAAAAGTAACTCTTTTGCTGTGATACCTTACTTATCTTTGCACCTCTTTACTCTTTTAGGTACCCTTGACTCTCGCCAGGACATACCCAATATCAGATAAGTGTAAAATAACCTTAGCAATCCCAATTTCTTTCTGTATTTTCTCACTCTGTGGTTTTTTTTTTCTGAATTTGATTCTTTGTTGTTTCTTTTCTCTTCTCAGGTCTCCGTAAACAGCTCACCCCTCTCACCAAGGAAATTAGGTAAGTATTGTTTTTTTTTTCCTTTCCCTTATTAGTCTTTCTCTCTTTACTACTAAATCTCTTTATATGTCCCAAAATGTCACTTAGCTGTCGTTGGTTCACTCTCCGTTCTTGTCGCCGTCTTTCTTGCGTGGGGCCCGTTGTCAACAGATGCTTTATTTCGGTGAGGTCTTCCTTCTAAACCTTTCCTTAAACAACTGAAATGGAGGCAAGACCCTCTCTCCCTGGGTTGAACTGGAACCAGTTTAACTAAGGGGTTGTATATCAAAAACTGTGGCCAACTATTCTTTTAAAATAAAATTAATCAAATGTACCCTATCTTCCAGGCCTATACTCTAGTTTTTCTTCCCTGAACTTGTGTTGAGAGAGATTGACTGTCCCTTTCACACAATTACTCTTTCACAATTCTTAATCACTCTTATTCAAACTCCCATTTCTTCTCAATTTTCCTTAAGCTATGACTCTACTTCCCTTGAATTAATCTTTAAATTTATTCCCAAACCCTTACCCAAATGCTCCTTAAGCTACTACTACAATTACACTAATAACCCTCTCTTAACAAATTCCACTTAACTCCTACCTTATACCCCAGTTCATACAAACCTAACAAAATTTTAAAACTTATTCTATAAATCACACTTCCTTTCCCCTCCTTTCATTCATCCACCATCAATCACCTCAAACTTTCCTCAAAATCTCAGCTTATACCCTTAAAACACTTCCCACTCTGCCCGCACCTCCTCAGCACCTCCACTCTCTCCGACCATCAATCTCACTCTGACCAACTGCCCATTCCCCGGTTGCCTTGGTTACCAGCCTCGGCTTGCCTTCCAAATCAGCCTTGGCTTGCGTTCCAAGACCCCCGTAGGCAATCCCTGTCCATTTTCAAAATTCCAAATTCCACTGCTGACCAGCGGAATTCTGGCCAGCAGTGCAAAATCCCCATTTTAGCCCCATAGAAAATAATGGAAAAATAATAAAATTAAATAAAAACTCTATAAAACTTTTTCTGAATCACTCCAAAATTTCCAAACTAATTAAACTTCCCGTCCCCTATCAAATCATGCTTTTAAAATTTAAAAATTCCAATTTTTACAGTCTGCCCGCAATTAACACTCCTAAACCCCTCTCAAAAACCCCAAATTTCTTAAAAACCAATTCAAAAATTAAATTAACCTTTCCTTAACCCATCGAATAAATTAATTTAACCCTATCAGAACCCCTCTAAAATGAACTCCCCCCAAAAGACCCCTAAAAATATTTAAATTTAAAATTCAACCCACCACAAAAATAAACAAAAATACCCCGACCCCAAATATGCAAAAAGAGTTTAAATCCAATAAACCCCTGATTTTTTAAAAATAAAAAACGCTATTTATACAATTTAAAAATCAACCAATTAGAATTTTGGGCCAAACGACCCCTTACCTTGTTCCTGATTTTCTCCACACGTGTAGACTGCTATCCATTTTGGTCCTATGAATCTCCATCCAAAATCGGAGCAGGAAACAAAAATCGCCCTAATATCGCCATTTTCTCGGAGCTCCAGTTTAAAAATCGAGGCCCCGGCTCCTAGGCCTCACCGGAGCTCCCGAAAAAAAAAACAGTATGTGCGCCTGTGCGCACCCTCCGACACCCTCCCTCAACCTTTCTGGCCCATCACACGCCTCCTCCTCTGAATGGCCCCAACAGGCCCAAAAGTCTCTTCACTCCCGGGAATGTGTCCAACCGTTCCCGGGAGTCCAAAAAAAAACGAGACCCGGCCCAAAAACATAAAGGAGCAACAAGGGTATAGAGCAAGGTTGAACATGCAGATTTAAACCAGGGATGAACTGACAGTGGGCTGGGCTCTAGGGCAATAAGGGTCATGGGCTCTTAACCACCTATCAAAAATGATTAAACTGAATAGAGGCTAGGAAAGAGTGGGCCCCCTACTTCTGTGGGCCCTCAGGCACTGCCCCCTATTGTTCCAATGGTCAGTCCACCCTGGATAATACGAATATGAAACAAAGCAAAAAAGCATGATTTAACTGTTGGAATAATGTATTGTATTTTACATGCATTGCCTGTCACCAATTTTTTCTCTGTGATTACTCTGTGACCTCTGATGTGAATTTCCTAGAGAGGTCACACCCATGCAACTTCCTGTGGGTGTGATTAGGCACAGCACATGGAGCTCATGGTCTCTCCTAAGCTGAGGATCTATGGTGTGAGCATCCATTACCATCTAAGCACATGAAAAGAGCTGATAATCCAAATGTATAGTATTATGTATATATAAGCCTGTCTGAATACAATCTAACTACAAACTGTGAGTAAACAGATGTTTTGTTACTTCAACTTTAAAGTGACTCAGCAGTGAATTATTCTGGGGTGTATGTGAGAGAGGTGAAGAAAAGAAATTAACATTTCTAAAGCTGAAGCTGTGTGTATAAAATCTGCTAATTATTTACTACAAATAATCCAACAAAAGGGTTATGGGCCCAGCCCAGGAATTGAAAAAGGGAGAAATATTACCAGGCAGTGAAAAAGCCAAATTTTTCTCTTAAGTTTTAAAAGAAAGATTCAGTCTGTCTCTCTCTCCCCCCACACACCAAACAGGCTAAGAAATGGCTGAGGGAGGAAATTCACCATTTTTCTACTCTCTCAAGGTGCCTAAATTAACTGAATTTAATTATCAGCAGTGGGAACTAAGATTCAGATGTCTCCTTCAAGCAAAAAAATTAAATATATGTTTAGACCAAAACAGAACAGCTGAAAATATGGCTGAATGGGACAATGCAAACTATTATGTGAAGTGCATGTTTTTGGAAGCTCTCTCAGAGAAACAAGCCATATTGCTGGAAGCAAAAGATACAGCAAATGAAATGTTAGATAAACTGAGAACTATGTATGCAACTACATATGCAAAACAGCAACCAATTTGGTTGGCAGAGTTGAATGAAACCAAATTAAGGGATAAAAGTAAATGTAATGATCACATTATGCATCTTATGTCTTCATTTCAAAAGTTAGAACTTTCTGGAATTCCCATGTGTGATGCATTGAAAAGAGCATTTCTTTTTACCTCACTATCAAAGAAGTTTGATGTTTTTAGGTCTGTAAATGAAGCCATTGAAGGGCAATCTTTTGAACAGGCAGCATCAAAACTGAGGCAGGAATGCATAATTAATGATTCTGAGGAGATGTGTTCTCAAAGACAGTCAGAGAGAAATGAAACAAATTTCTTGGCAAAGAACAGAGGAAGGCGGAGCTATGGGAAAACTCCACCCAAGGGCAAGCTGATTTGCTATTCATGTGGAAAGGAGGGACATGTATCTAAATGGTGTAAGGAAACACAAAACACTCCCTCTAGCTCACCTAAGCCAATGGAACAAAAGAACTTTCCAAGCAGGACATGTACAAAAGACAATGATAAACATAAGAGCTTTCTAATGGCAGAAAAATCTTTGACTATGGTAAATAATAATTCAAATGAAAGTACTTGGATTTTGGATTCGGGGAGCACATGCCATTTAACCAATTGTAAGGATTTCTTTCAGGAAATGAGTCCAGAAGAAGGTATTCTTCAAACTGCAAACGCAGGGACTACTCAGATCCAAGCAAAGGCATTGGATTCTTAAAATGCAAAGTGTCTAATGAAGTTAAAGAAATTCCTGTAAGTGATGTCTTGTATATTCCCCAAGCAGTTTGCAATATGCTTAGTGTATCTACATTAGATAAGAAGGGATTTGTGATTCATTTTGAAAATAATAAGTGCACAATCTCTAAAAATGATGAAGTGTATGCTGAAGCTTTTATGCATAATGATGTTTATAAACTGAGCATTTCAGGTGAAGCCTCACATATGGCGCAAGTAAGGAAGAATGATGGTAAATGTAGTCTGGAAATCTGGCACCGCCGCCTGGGACATCGTGATTTTAAGGTGATCTAGGATCTTTACAGTAAGCAACTTGCCACAGGCATTCAGATAAGTGCAGATGCTGATAAAATGGAGAAATGCATAGACTGTGTTACTCAAAAAGGTGTAAGACCCTCATTTCCTGCATACACAGGAAATAGGAGTAATAAAGTACTGGACTTAATACACAGTGACTTATGTGGACCGTTTAATATCCCATCATTGGGAAATAACAGATTTGTGCTAATATTCTTGGATGATTTCTCTAGATACTGTGTGGCCTATTTGCTGAAAGAAAATAGTCAAGTCACAGACATGCTGAAGAAATACGTAGCCATGGTGAGCAATAAATTTGAAAGAAAACCAAAGGTTCTTCAGACCGACAATGGTGGTGAGTTCACTTCACAAAGCATGCGCACATTTCTAGAACAAGAAGGCATTCAGCATATCACAACAGTAGCTTATACACCAGAGCAAAATTCTGTTGCAGAGAGAAAATTTAGGTCACTTGTGGAAATGACCAGGTGTATGCTGTCAGATAGCAATCTCCCTAAAAGACTATGGGGGGAAGCTATTCTCACAGCAGTGTACCTACAAAACAGAATGCCAACTAAAGGCGCTGAGCGCACACCACATGAGACATGGCATGGTAGGAAGCCAAACCTGTCACACATAAGAACATTTGGAAGTACAGCATATGCTCATGTACCAAAGCAAAGAAGGCATAAGCTGGATTCCACAACAGAAAGGGGCATTTTAGTTGGCTATGCTCCAGGACACAAAGGATATAGAATTTTGAATCTGAAAACTGGCATTGTTGGCATAAGACATGTTACATATTTTGATGAAAACAAAAGGGTTGATAAAGGCTGGATTATCCCAGATGAGCCTTATCATCCAGAATATGAAACTAGAACCATAATAGACATGCCAGTGTATATAAATGCCATACCAAGGCAGATGTCTGAAAGCAACTCATCTGTATCTAACGAGGAACAGGCAGAGGAAGCAGACACAGAAAGGATCATTGCAGGAGACAGTACAGTTGGAGAAGGGGAATCAATTGGAGAAGGACTCTCAGATTTAGAGGATGCGGAAAGGTCAGACCAACCTGTTGTCAGACGCTCATCCAGGGAAAACAAAGGTGTTCCACCCCCAAGACTGTCTTACCTAACAAAGTCAGCAGAAGCTCAAGAGCCCTTAACATGGGATGAGATTGAGAAAATGCCAGCAGAAGAAGCTGCTGAATGGCGTAAAGCTGCACAAGAAGAAATTGATGCATTGCATAAAAATAATACTTGGATTCTTACAAAATTACCTCCTGGCAAGAAAGCTATAGGATGCAAATGGGTATTCAAGTTAAAAAGGAATGCACAAGGAAAAGTGGAAAGGTATAAAGCCAGATTAGTCGCAAAGGGATATCTTCAAAAATATGGAGAAGATTTTGATGAAGTGTTTGCACCTGTAGTGAAACACACGACAATTAGAACACTTCTGAGCATTGCAGTCTCAAAAGGCATGCAAGTCAACCACATTGATGTGAAAACAGCATTTCTTCATGGAGATATAACTGAAGACTTGTACATGGAACAGCCAACAGGTTTCATAAATACAAAACAAAGACAGCTAGTGTGTAAATTAAACAAAGGTCTTTATGGATTAAAGCAAAGTGCAAAATGTTGGAATGACAAATTGCATGAAATATTGACAAATTTAGGATTTAAGCAAGGTGAAGCAGATAAATGCTTGTACACTAGGTGCAGAAATGGACAATATGCATACATTTTAGCTTTTGTTGATGATCTGCTCATTGCAAGCGAAAGTGAGCAAGAGTACAAGGACATTGTAAAATATTTAAACCTGAATGTTGAGATAAAAGAACTTGGTAATGTCATACTATCTTGGTATAGAAATTGAGAAACAAAGTGATGGTTCTTATCT
The DNA here is from genome assembly GCF_901765095.1 of Microcaecilia unicolor. Lineage (NCBI taxonomy): Eukaryota > Metazoa > Chordata > Amphibia > Gymnophiona > Siphonopidae > Microcaecilia > Microcaecilia unicolor. The sequence goes on along the minus strand of NC_044031.1, from coordinate 393,829,612 downwards.
TCTAAGCCAGAAGCAGAAAATAAATGAACTTATTGAAAGTTTAGGTATGCAAGACGCCCAAGTTGTAAGCACTCCCATGATCACTGATTTTCTGAAGGATGAAACAGTAAGAGAACCTTTACCAGATAACATCCAATATAGATCAGCCATAGAAGCTGAATATGTGGCTGTATCAGAAGCATGCAGAGAACTGATGTGGATTGAAAAACTTTTGCTGGATTTTGGAATAGCTGAACAGAGACCAATCCAGATAATGGAAGATAATCAGAGCTGCATCAGACTGTCACAGAATGACAAGGTTCAGTCACGCACCAAGCACATCGCAACGAAATATCACAACGTGCGAGAGCTGGCGAAAGAAGGGGTCATCAGTCTAGACTATTGTCACACCAGTGAGATGACAGCTGACATCATGATCAAACCGTTACCCAGAGAACGTTTTGAGAATCTGCGAATAAAGCTTGGACTTTGTATGAATTAATAATTGCATGACAGTTATGCATGAGAAGGGGTTTGTTGGAATAATGTATTGTATTTTACATGCATTGCCTGTCACCAATTTTTTCTCTGTGATTACTCTGTGACCTCTGATGTGAATTTCCTAGAGAGGTCACACCCATGCAACTTCCTGTGGGTGTGATTAGGCACAGCACATGGAGCTCATGGTCTCTCCTAAGCTGAGGATCTATGGTGTGAGCATCCATTACCATCTAAGCACATGAAAAGAGCTGATAATCCAAATGTATAGTATTATGTATATATAAGCCTGTCTGAATACAATCTAACTACAAACTGTGAGTAAACAGATGTTTTGTTACTTCAACTTTAAAGTGACTCAGCAGTGAATTATTCTGGGGTGTATGTGAGAGAGATGAAGAAAAGAAATTAACATTTCTAAAGCTGAAGCTGTGTGTATAAAATCTGCTAATTATTTACTACAAATAATCCAACATTAACAAGCAATGAAACCTGGATGTCAAATGAGAGCTGAAAGTCTAAATGCACCCATAGATATTTGAAAGAACGTGACTATAGTGATTCTAGGGGCCAGGGAGAGATGCAGACAGCAGCCAATAATCCAGGAAGCAACAATTTTAGCAGGATTCAAAATTAAGAGGTGAGAACAGAACCATTCTGAAACCGATTCTAGGCTTAGATAAGAGTAGTCAGGTCGGAATGGAAGAAAAGGGATCTTGATAAGAAACCAGAAGCACGTCATCATCAGCATAGAAATAAGCAGAGATGGAGTGGATCGGAATAAGAATAGCCAGGGGACTGATGTCAATGTTATAAGATTGGTGGCCTATACCGAGCCCTAGTGAATGCCATATGGCAGAGGGCAAGAGAAGAACTTAGAAGAATATAATGTGACCTAAAAGGTATGATCTGTCAGATAAGAGGTTAACCACCTATTTAAGCATCCTGTCCAGGATACGTTCATTTTCCCTTTTAGAATCTAGGCACATACTACTTGATGATCTATGTATACTTCATTTTCTGTGAAAGGCACAATCTTCAATATACATGTATATATGCCATTTCTACATGCAGGATGCTAGTGCCAGCTTTAGCAAGCTCTTTTGTGACTTGGCCTTTGGCCTATGAGTTATTTTTGCAAATGATAATCATGCTCTCGTTCTCCTTTTTTTTTTTTTTGGCTTTTGGAGTTTTTAAGTTTTTTGACCACAAAAGTATGGAATTTGCAGAACAAATCAGTTTGTTTTATTTTGTCATAGATTAATTGTGGTGTTGAAAGACTGGAGTGCCCCAATTGCCAAAGACCAAAGGAGCAATAATCAGCTGATTCATTACCTCTGGAGTTCTGTTTCCTGTCTCAGCTTTTCTTCCCTCTCATACTTCATCTTGTAAACAGCAGCTACATGAGTTAATTAAGTCCTGTAATACATGAGAATTCCTGAAGAATTCTTGTGAAACTAATAACTAATACACAAGACAGTTCAAAAAGACTTTGCTAACAGTATGAGCAGTTAGCTTCTGCTTACCCAACATCAAACTAATCAGTCATCTGTAAAATCTTTCAGCAAAGCATGAACATCAGAGGCTATGACACAGGGTATTTTGTTGGGGATCAGCTGTTGTGGTAGATCTGCAAATATAAACCCTTAAAGTACAATCCATTTTCTGCCAAAAGTTATACTGACATTCGAAGCAACAATGTTTTGGACAGACTACCATATCAATTATTTTTATTTTATTTATTGCATTTGTATCCCACATTCCCCCACCTATTTGCAGGCTCAATGCGGCTTACATAGATTTATTGACATTGTCATATCAGGATATCAGATACAGTTAGTCATGTGTAGCGATCAAGGAAGGGAAGAGGGAAGAAGGAAGGTAGTGATTAGGATAGTTATAGAAGGTGTGCTTTCATAATTGAGTGGGTTGGTGAGGTGACTTAGTGAGGTTATAGGTTCTCATTGTAGGCCTTGTTGAAGAGTAATGTTTTCAGAGATTTTTGAAATATAGTTGTTTTGTTGATTGCTTTCAAGTCTGTGGGTAATGCATTCCATAACTGCGTGCTCATGTACAAGAAGGTTGTGGCATGCATCAGTTTGTACTTCAGTCCTTTGCAGCTAGGGTAGTGCAGGTTGAGAAATTTGCAAGATGATCTTGTGGCATTTCTGGGAGGTAGGTCCACGAGGTTTAGCATGTAGATTGGGGCGTCTGCATGAATGATTTTGTGTACAATCGTGCAGATCTTGAACGCAATGCGTTCCTTAAGTGGGAGCCAGTGAAGTTTCTCTCTTAGTGGTTTTGCACTTTCATATTTAGTTTTTCCAAATATTAGTCTGGCGGCCATGTTCTGGGCAGTTTGGAGTTTTTTGATTGTCTGTTCTTTGCACCCGGCATACCTGAGGCATATTTTCAAAGCACTTTGGGAGGCTAAGTTCCATAGGTTTCTATGGAACTTTGGGAGGCTAAGTGCTTTGAAAATGAGCCTGAGTGCATTTTAATAGTCCAGATGACTTATTACCATTGACTGTACCAGGGTACGGAAGATGTGTCTCGGGAAGAAAGGTTTTACTCTTTTAAGTTTCCACATGGTGTAGAACATCTTTTTCATTGTGTTTTTCACTACTTAGCATTTCTAAAGTGCTGCGCAATGCTGTACACAAACACTTAAGAGGCAGTCCCTGCTCGACAGAGTTTATGAGCTTTTTAAGACAGACAAACCGGACAAATGTTATTAGAGGCTCCAGCCCAGTGACTCAGTCATATGGAAAACCTGGGTACAATTCCCAGGTCTGGTTTTCACATCTCAGTCCAGTTGGAGCTGGTGATACCACTGGGGGGGGGGGGAGGCTCAACTGTCATTCAGTGTGACACCTAGTCGCCAGACTCAGGGTGTATATTTACCAAGTTCCAAAGAAAGATGCAGTCAGGGACTGTCACTTCTGTGACTGGGATAACTTGAGGTGGGAGGGGAAAGGTGTCCTTATAAAAATAGAATAGAGAAATCCTTGGCAGTTGTGAATGAAGTCTCTTAAACTAATAGCCTGACAGAGAACACTTCCAAAGGAACTGGATACCCAAATGGAGCAGGAAGAAGCTACCAGGTCAAAAACAAAAATAGAATTTAAATTAAATACATTAAAAGTCAAGTCATCATACATGCCCTTTTGGTAAAAGAGCTATATAGGGCCTCTTTTACTAAACCGCCCTAGCAATTCACGGTGCGTCAAATGTACCGCAGCCCATTCAATTTAAATGGGCTGCGTTATATTTGCCATGTGGGAATCACTAGAATGGATTAGTAAACGAGGCCCTATGTATGGTAATTTAAAGGCCCTATATGCAAAGCTGCAGTGGTGGTGCCAGAAAGTAAGCTCAAGTGTAAGCAATGGTACTAGTTTTAAGCATTTTAAACTTGTGAAGCTCAATTTTACATAGAATGTGTGGGAATGTGCTCAGTTCTGGCAATATTTTACAAAAATAATCAGCCAAATGCAGAGCCTTTTGTAAAATAACTATAAGGAAGTGTGTAGGTGGTTATATATATATTTTGTAAGAGGCCAATTCCTACATATGTACTCGCTTATGTCTAGGGGGCGTGGCCTCTGCCCAACCTTAGCTGCATGGAAAATAACGGACAGACCAATGGAATATATTAGTTTATTTATACAGTGTTATATACAAAAATATAGAAAAATCCTTATCAGCTTATAGCATCAGCAATTCCTGATTGCATGCACAATGATACCAAAATATAGAGAATAACTATGATTATCCTATTGGCTAATCTGTAATGACAGATAAACACAATACCAAGATCCTAATGATTACCACACAAATCTTATACTAGGCTAACAGCGAGTAGAGATCATAAATCCTGACGTCACGCATCTGATGGGTCCGAGCACAGACTAATTATCTAACCCAGCCTGAAGGAAGTAAACTATGATCTCACCGTCCCGGTCACCAGATCAGATTCCTTCCGATACCTCAGCCGAATGTCTCAGCGAGGTCCCACAAGCTCAGGTGATGCACTTGTCTTGATCAGCCACAGATGATACAGACTCAGTATAGATCCTGTAGACAGCTGTAACCTGGGGAAAAGCTTTGCCAGGTATTATCAGTAAGTCTCTCAGGTAAATCAGGTGCTTGCAGAAATGCAAGTGTTCTCCTCTTCTGTTCTTCTGTTCTTCTGTTCGGTTCTTCAGCAACTAACTTGCTTCTGTTCCCGCTTCTCAGACCAATCAGTTTTCTGGGAGCCAATCAGAAATAATCCCACCATGTACTCCCAGCATCTGTATGAAGCTTCCTTTGTCCGTCTTATCTCGTAAGCTCTCTCTCTCTCTCTCTCCCTCAGGGACATGCATTCTCCCCCGATACAGAGTGACCTTGGAGGTGGTGCAGGCTTCAGTAAATCTATTACAAGCTGAAATGCTGACTTCTGCACAGTTGGTAGTCAGACATATAGGTGAAAGGTTGCAGCGTCCATTTTGGCTGTAAAGGTGCTCTCATGTGCACACCGGGTGGGTGAGATCACAGCAAATACTCCTACAGATTCCCCCCCTTGGAGATGGAAATTACTACAAAGGAGTAAAGGCCTTCTCCAACCTAACTACAAAAATAAGCCAGACAGTTCAGTCAGGATTCAGGTACAACTTCATGGTCAACTACAAAAAGTTTCAAAGTAAATCTCAACTAATGCAAACTAACACACTTCCAACAGTTCTATTAAGCAAAATGTTCACAAGGAAATCAAAAATGCTAATACAGCAAAATACTGAATAATATAACCCGCAGGTGCAGTTAGTTAAAAGTCTTAACACATGAAAATTAATCAAACAAATCATGAACCATAATCACATAGATCATGAAAATCACATCATGCAAGGCAAAGCATATCAGTACAGACAAGTGAAAACGGAATAAATTGTTGGCAAAACTCTGGTTAGAGGTAACTACATAAAGTCTTGCAATCTCATCGCCGTAGGTGACAAAGTGTTTACGCGATAGCGTAAATGACGAAGGTCTCTCCAAAACACTACAGCACACAGGAGCATGATGAACCACGAGATGGTCAAAAGTGGGATGACAACGTGAGTGGACATGTGGAACTGGGTGACATCAGATGAACGACGTTTGTAATCTGCAACCTCGAGAGTCTCATGGTCAACAGATAATTCAACAGTATGAGAGTCTTTGGACTGTAAAAATGGTATAAGGTCCATAGCAAAGTCAATAGGATGTCCACGAAATACATCAAGCACTTCCAACTCAGAAACAACCGGGTCTGTGTCAAGATAAAACAGGGAAACTCCTCCTACATGGGCAACAGCATACTTGGGTACAGCGATTACACAAACATTGCAAGGAAGAGTGTAACGGTTGATTACATCATGCTTCTGAAAGGTGACAGTAAGTTCCGTACTAGGTGTGCTAACTAACCATACCGTATCCAGTACAGCTACAGTGGTATCAGAAAAATCGTCATATTTTGACACGGTAACCTTACACTTCTCTTGGACATTCTCTGTGGACAAGCCACAAAGAGCTTCTGTTGTGTCTTTCAGGAAAGGTTTACCAGGGCATAGCCAATTAACATCTTTAGTTTTGTGGCAAAGGTCTAAGTTAGGGACCAAATAATGTTGCGGAGCATCCTGTTGGTAAGCAACATACTTAGGTGTATCAACATTAAGGTACAAATTCTCATGCCAGGTACCTACATTTACAACTTGTTTAAGCTGGTATACATTCTCAGGCATAATAAATGGCAAATTAAGGATGAAGGCAATTTCCATACGCTCCATATCCAAATAAAGGGGAAGGGCAGTACCTAAATGAAATGCGATTTGAATTTGAAAAGGTTCAATAGACAAACGGGTAACTTTGGCAAAGGCATCTTTAACAACATCAGATGGTATCAGGTACGTTGGTATCTGTCCCTGCATTAGCTTACTAACACTAGTATCTACTTCCCTAAATAAATCCTGGATAAGGTCCTTAACAGGTTGTATAAACACACGGTCTTCATTCATGGTACCTTTAATTGTCAACAAATCAGCTGTGTTAGCACTAATTTTATGTGTATGTAAATTCACAAGAGTGACCGTATCAGCAATAGTTTTACCCTGGGCCACAAGTTGGCTCTGTTGGACTACCAATTTGGTCTCGATGGCTTTCAAGTCTGCTTGGATGGCTTGTATATTGGCCTGCAGCTTTTGGACAGAAACTACGTTGGCAACAGACATGGAAATACCAAAAAGTGAACCAATGGCCGAAAAAATCAAACCACCGGCCAGACCAAGAAAACGCTTAGATCTGGACCTGGAATTATAAGGTTGCATAGGTTGTACCATGACTTTGTCCAGTTGATGCAAAATGTTCTTCACTTGTGCACGGGCATTTTGCATATAATTGAGGAACCAGGAATGGGTAACAGCAGACAGAGATAAGTTACTCATATTGAAATGTTTCAGTAGTACATGCATTGGGGTCAAGGGACACAACTACTTTCTGTGGAACAATCTGGGACTGGGTAATCAGGAAGCCAGGGGTATCTTGCAGAACAACTCCAGACATGGGACCAGGTTCGATCATCTTGGACCACGATCCCAGCAGCACGGAGATCAAGAACACGATCATCAGGGTTCTTTTCTGCATCTGCAAGGTACAAAGAAAACAGACTATGCTGTTGGGGTGTTAGTACAGTTCGTGTCATCAACACATACGTCTGGAATCAAATGACTGGGATGACGTGGTCTCAACTGATTGATGTGGACCCATTTAAGGGTGTCTTCACCCTTAGTATTTTTCTTGAGGCAAATTTGGTAAGCCACAGGTGAAGCTTTTTCCACTATTGGGAATGGACCACGCCAACTAGGCAGAAACTTCCTTTCTTTAACCTTGTTTCTGGCAAAATTGAAGTAGAATACCTTGTCGCCAATTTGGTATTCTTTAGAGGTAGTCCCTTGATCATAATAGGCTTTTCTACCTCTAGCGCTACTTTCCAAATTTTTCTGAGCAAAGGCAAAGGCACTTTGCAAATGCTTACGCAAATGGGTGACATATTCATGAGTGGAGGTAGCACTGGACAAGTTCACATCATTAATCCTGTACAACAAATGAATTGGTAATGTCATTTCCCTACCTGTCATCATCTCAAAAGGAGACACTCCGGTGGAACGGTGGGGTGTGGAACGAATTGCCATAAGGACCAATGGTAAGACAAGGTCCCAATTCTTACCTGAGGATGACACATACTTCTTCAGAATGGTCACGATGGTGCGATTAGCTCTTTCCACCTGTCCCGAAGATTGAGGTCGGTAAGCTATGTGCAACTTACTCTTTACTCCAAGCATCTTCCACATATGTTGAATCACCTCTGCCGTGAACTGAGAACCTTGGTCTGAATCCACTCGCATAGGCAAACCCCACCGGCTGAACACATGATTCAGTAGTAAGGTAGCCGTGGTTTCTGCCGTGCAGTTGGGTGCAGGCAGACACTCCATCCACTTGGTGAACAAGCAGGTGACTGTGAGCAAGTACTTGTTACCACGAGTGGATCGAACTACAGGACCAACCCAATCAATCTGGATATCCGACCAGGGCATGGCGATACCCTTCTTCCTAAGTGGTGCTCGGTGAGATGGTGAAGATGGCTGGAAACGACAACAGGTCAAACACCCTCGCGTGTACAACTGTACATCCTGTCGCATGTGAGGCCAATAAGCTACTTGCTTTAGGGTCTCATAGGTGATATTCTCCCCTCGATGTCCAGCACATGGTTCGTCATGGGCATGCTGCAACATAATGCCTCGATATTCTTTAGGCACCACCCATTGCTCAATGCCATGCTTACTCGTCCGAATAAGCAGGTCCTTGTGAAGTTTGAACTTCTCTCGGGAGGCGTAGAGTATCCTCATTTCCTCATCTTGCTTGTCTTCTTCCGTCAGGGGACAGTCTTGCGGATTCCATATGTACTCATAAAATCTACCGATCACCGGGTCAGATTTCTGTGCCATGACAAGATCAAAGGATGGGACTTCACTGCACCACTGGACCACCGGCGTGTCGTTGGACTGCTTCGCCTGTCGTCGGGTGACCGCATGGACAGCCGCAGTCTCCACATCTGGGGGTCGCCATAATTCTCCTGTAAGCGCACCCTCCTTGGCCAGGTGATCGGCCAAGTCGTTTCCCAGCTTGTCGGGACTGTCAACTTTTGCATGACCCTTGACCTTCTTCCAATAGATGGTCATGTCATGGTCCTTTACCAGTTGATCTAAAATCCGGATCAAGTTTCCATGATGTACTGGTTTTCCTTTGGAATTTAACATATTTTTCTGCTTCCAGATGGGCAAATGGGACACAAAATTCTGTCTCACATAGTCCGAATCCGTACATATGACCAACTGTCGGACTCCTTTCTGAATTGCAGACTGTACCGCCACCAGAGCTGCCACAATCTCAGCGTACTGATTAGTTCGCGAGCCCAAGCTGTGTTTCAGGGTCTCTTCAAGATTGGTTGGATTCCATACCACTCCTACTCCTGCAACCAATTCCTTGACTGTATCACGACGGTAAGCACAACCATCTACATAGACCTTAGGCATGGTAGCACAAGTCTGTTCATCATACAGATGGTGTCGATGAGGTTCTTTCTCTAGCGGGGGAACATCTGCTTCGGGAATACCTGCAATGGAATCCTGTTCTGCACAATCATTTAGGTCAGCCATACCTTGGGCTACTGCGTTACGATGTTTCTGAGCATACCTTACCTCCAGAGGCCAGCCTTGAAGAGCCAATGTCCAGGAGACTATTTTGCTGTTTGACACTCGACCGGTCTTAATTCGGTCACTACCCAAGAAACTGATGGGCTGGTGGCAAGTCTCCACAATTAGCTTCTCACCTTGGATGTAACTTCTGAAGTGTTGCAAAGCCCAAACGGTAGACAGGAGTGCTTTCTCACAGTCGGAATACTTCCTCTCCACATCCGTTAGTCCTTTACTGGCATACGCCACTACCCTCTTATCCGTGTCATACTTCTGATATAGGACAGCACTCATAGAGTGTTGGGAATATCCCAAGTCCACGTAGAACTCACGACCTCCCTCGGGGTATGCGAGGCATGGGAAGCAGCTAAGCTTGTCTTTCAGCTCCTGCATAGCAGATTTCTGTTCTGGCCCCCAGACCCAAGATGTATCTTTCTTCAACAACTTGACCAACGGTCGGGTGATCTCCGCATACTCATCTATGAACTGTCTGGAGTAGTTGCAAATTCCTAGAAAGGAACGAAGTTCAGTGATATTGGTGGGCTGTTTCAACTGTTGTAAAGACTGCACTCGCTTCTTCTGGGGTCGCAGACCCTCAGCAGAAATTTCATACCCTAAGTAATTCAGTGATTTCCTGCACCATTGTCCTTTGGCAAGAGTCAGTTTAGCTCCAGCATCTGCCAACTGTGTGAAGACATGCTCCATCTCCTCCAGGTGTTCCTGAAAGGTAGGACTCTTGATCAGAATGTCATCCACATAGACCACTGTTCCTCGAGCTTCAGCATCTGGTAGGGCTTTGTGTAGGAAAATGTTGAATTCAGCAGGTGAATTGAGAAACCCAAAGGGTGTCCTGTTCCACGTATACTGCTTCTTCCCAAACGTAAAAGCCAGTTTATGCTGATCGTGGGGATGGACTGGTACTGTCCAAAACCCTGATGCCAAATCCAGGCTGGTGAAATACTTAGCCCCCCTGATGGTTGCAAGGTTCTGATCCAGTGGAGCCATAGGCCACCGGGACAAGGGTACTCGCTTATTCAACTGACGGTAATCCAGAGCGATTCTCCAGCTGTTATTCTTTTTCAAGATGGGCCACAGAGGGGAGTTGTACGTGCTGTTGCATTGTCTGATGATACCCCTGGTCTCCAAAGTGTTGAGAATCTCTTGTACAGACTCATAGGAAGCCAATGGAATCTTATACTGATGCACAAAGACAGGCTTGCTACCAGGTTCCGTAGGCACTCTGGTGACATGTAGGTTCGTAAGTCCACAGTCATACGAATCTACAGCAAAAAGGTCCTTGTAATTGTACAACAACTGAGTCAACTTCCTCTTCTCTGTGTGAGTAGTACAAGCATCAGCCTGTTCCACTTGCTCTTTCACCATAGCATCAAACTCTGAGAAAGGTTGGTTGGATGAAATTTCCACCTGTTCTTCAATGTCCTCCTGCAAGGTTGAGGTTTCCACAGAATTCACCCTTCGAGGCTTCTGAGGTACAGACATTTCCCTGGACAGAAACAAGAAGTCATCTTCCACCTGTACCTGAGCACACGTCGCATCATAGGGCCAAACAAACTCGAGAGATATGAGGCCCCTGGGAGAGGTAAACCAACTGTCAGTCGTCTCCCCCCCCTGGCAGGTGTCCCAAGAAGAAGGCAGCCTGCCAAGGATAGGCAAACTTACCTCGACATCATGGAAAGACTGGCCAACCAGAAAGCCAAAAAAATCTCCAGCAGATAGCTCAACTTCAGCAGACTGTGGATTGGTGACCAACAGGTATAAGGTGGTACCGGTGACCTCCAAATATGGCAGAACACCAATTGCCAATCCAAGGTCTCGAAAGTGGGCATGTGGGTTAAAGAACACTACATCATCCAGCAGACGTTGTCCTTGAGCGAGGCGAAGCTTGAGGGAAAAATCCCGTACCCTACCTGGAATGGTTACATCCTTGTCACAGACTACCTCACAGACCTGGGGAATGGTCTGTCCAGACTTCAAACAAACAGCCGTAGGTTCAAGTTCCACTGGGTTGTTCTGCATTCTACTCCACAGGACTAGATTCACCAGGTCCACATAAACTCCCAGTCGTACAAGGCAATCTGACCCCAAACATAAGGGTTCCCTCAAGCCCCGGACAATAGAGAAGTGGTGAGTGAATGTCTTCTTTCCCACAGTCAAGGGAAGGCCACATATTCCGTCAAGCGGCTTGGAGCCTTGTCCCGGTACCTGTACCGAAGTAGAGGAACATCTGCTGAAGGGAAGTTGTACAGACTTACGAATTTGGCTGTACAACGAGTCACTGATGTAGGAGAGATCACTAGTGAACAGTAAAGTAGCTTGAAGCAATTGGGTGTTAGCCACCTGAACTGGTATGGTGAATTCATCACCTTTCCGGGTGATGACAGTCACCTTGCAAGGATGAGCAAAATCAGGACCAGAGATAGGAGATGAGATTTCAAGTGATGCTGAGTCCTGTGAAACAATCTCTAGATGGTCCGCTTGTTGCCCCAGCTCTTCATGCTTCTGACCCCCTTTTGGTGCCTCTGTCAGCGGAGGCTCCCGCATGGGCGGATCCGCGGGACACCGGAGATCAGTCCGCAGGGGAGTGTCCTGTAGCTCCACAGAGTTGGCATCACCGACTGTACGCCAGTATCTCCCTCGCACATATTTAAGGGGTCGAGTGACTTTGGACCAGATCGTTTCCTCGTCATAATCCAAAACAGGCCGAAATCTCTTCAAAAGGTCATTTCCAATCAGAAATTCTTCGCCCTCACTGGTAGTGATGATGGCTGGGTGCCTGACGGTCATCTGTCCAAGCTGTAAAGATAGCCAAACCTGTCCCACAGTTCCAATACTTTGATTGCCATAGGCCACCAGTGACAAGTCGCACGGTGTGACATGCAGCACATCCTGACCCCCCCCTAGAGATGCCTCTAGTTTCTGAAACAGGCCCTGGGTGACCAAAGTCACCTCTGAGGCTGTATCCAGGAGACCTTCACAGGAAAGTACTTGTTGAATTAACAACTCCACGGTATATCTGTAACCTTTAGATATAAGCTTACCTAGAAAATACCTGACTTCCTGGGATGAGTCTTTTGAAAGAGGCCCTTCCGGGTTCGAGGGCTGCGACGCAGCATGGTTCCCTGGGGACTCCTCACTGAAGGACGACAACGCATCCACGTGGACCGTGGGGACGCTTGCGGTAACAGGTTTTGTGGCCACGTCTAGTCATGCTTGTTCTTCCTCCGAAGAGGATGGCTGTTCCACCTCAACAGATTTAACACTCAGCCCCGGAGGGGTCGGCGGTCTAGAAGACTGGTCCTTCTGCTTCTGGAATTTGACCTTTTTATGAGATGAAGGTGTCTTAGGTACACTGCTAGACTCCGCGATTGAACATCTTGCCATCAATTGGTCCAGCTGAGCTTGCATAGCACGGATCTTCTCTGCATTCCACTTCTTCTGATTAAACCGCTTCTTTTTAGGTTGTTGCTGTCCCTCCTGTGCAATAGGAGGCGCTGCATCCCGCGGCAGGGCCTGAGAGCCCGGCGGCGTAGTTGGTCTCGGCGCTTTGTTTTCCAGAGAAAGCGTGGAAGTGACCGCACAAACGGCGGGTGGTATCACCCTGTTGCGACTCTTGGACGCCGGTTTCGGAGTCTCTGCGATGGGCTTGGCGCGGCAGATTTCAAAAATTCCTTCAGCCTGCTTGAGAAGGCTGGAATAGGGTTCTGCATTTTTTCCTGCCAAGGGAATCTTTATCGGATCAGGCAGACCCTGTATGAAAAGTTCCCTGAAATCACCAAATTCAAGATCTTTAGAATCAGGCGGCACCCCCCCCTGGTAAAATGCACGCTTCAAGCGATGGGCCCACTCCCGCGGACTCTCCTCCGGATTACAACTAATAGTATACGCTGCACGCTTAGCTTCAAGAGAGTTGGCAAAGAGACCGTAGCGCTTCGCTAAGGCTTGCTCCACTGACCGTAAATCGGGGTTATCGGACATGATCAAATCTAGAACTTCATGGCACTCGGTGCTAAAGGTCCATTTGAGGAGGGCTCTGATGTCATCCTCAGAAGAGACGTGCATGGTCTGCAGGAGTTCATGCACTGCCTTAAGATGGGTTTCTATGGATACCGAGGCAGACGCTTTAAAAGGCGCTATTACGGTGCGTAGCATCTTTATAATATATGCTTGCCTCTCCATAGACATTCCTTTCTTGGGTTCCGGCTTGAAATGCCGCTGATCACTACCAGGTGTAGAGAACCTCGGGGCAGGTGTATTGCTAAAACTGGGTGGATCTGCCGAAGGCTGAAACCCTGAGCTAGGCACCTGACCAAGTGAGCTGATGATTTCAGCAGGCAGTCCCTGGACCCGTGCCCCCAGTGGGTGTGTCACTGTCTCGGGTCTGCTGCTTAGGTCACCAGCCACTATGGGGCTGGATTGTACAGAGGGGCGGGAAAGAGCCGAAGCCATGCCCCCAATGGGTGTGTTTAACTCGGGTCCCTCCCGGCTCACGTAACGGTTCATTTCGGGAGCTGGGCTTGGGTGACCCGCAGCAAAACTGTCGGGGAACTCTAAGGTATACGGTACTTCTTCCTGCGCCATGTGCGTAAGCTCTTGCTGCATTGTGGAAATCTTTACAGTGCACTCATCTAATGCTTTAGACAATGAATCTCTGTCCTTCACTGTACATTGTAATTGCAGTGAGACTGTCTCCTGCTTCTCTTTTAACTCCGCCAACTCTAGCTTGGCGGCGTGCCAATCTTGAAACACAGACACAGATTCTTCTTGAGTGGTCACTAGCTCCCTGCGCAACTCACTCTGAACACCTTCTGAGACCTGTTTTAGCTCCTGATTTAATGTCTGCAACTTATCTGTTTCCCTAATCTGGTTGTGTAATGCATCAGTCAAACGAGAAAATTTCTCTTGCAACGAATCAAAAGACACGAGGTACTGGGCAATTTCTTGCTTTAATGTGTAATTAAGTGCTTCACAATCAGTTAGGTCACCCTGCAAAGTTTTACACTTATCATACAGTGTCTGGCACTCCGTACAAATCTCTTCAGAAGAATTAGGTGGGGCGGGGCTTACATTGGTCCCTGCTAAAGCAGATTTGGCAGTCTCTAAATCAACTCGTAATGCAGCTAACTCGCTGTCTCGCTCCTGGACAGTTTCCCTAGTCTGGGACAAATCTAACTGCAAATCCGCTATGCGATCTGTTAGAGGTACAGATCCCTCTCTTATCTCATTCATCAAAGAGTCTTTAACTGCCAAAAGAGACACGCCCAGTTCACAAAGCATCCATTGTGACAAATGCTGTTTCTCTTTTATAATTGTATTTAAAACCGTAGCATATGCTTCTGAGCTATTCGGTGAACTGCTACCAAATAAAGCACGTACAGACTCTACTGTAGGAGGTGCTGGTTTCGTCTTACTATGAGAGAGTGGCAGTAATATTTTCAGCACGCCCTTCTCCTGTTCACTCAGGAGAATTTCAGGCAATGTGCCAACCGTGCCGGTCGCCATGTTAAAGACTAAACACACCCTGTTTTCCTTCCTTACAGAGAGTTAGAGAAACCGTTTTTCCTCTTTTGGAGCTCAGAGTAATAAATCTGTCAACCAATTACAGCAATAAAACACAGCTGTATAAACAAAGGTCTGCCGTCAGCTAGGTGGAACTGCAGTTCGTGCAAAGAGAAACAGAGGGTTAAAACAGCTTTCTGAAAAGACCCAGAAAAAGTTTTAACTTGTGCTATTCTTGCACCAACCGTCCCGGACGAGAGCCCCAATTTGTAGGTGGTTATATATATATTTTGTAAGAGGCCAATTCCTACATATGTACTCGCTTATGTCTAGGGGGCGTGGCCTCTGCCCAACCTTAGCTGCATGGAAAATAACGGACAGACCAATGGAATATATTAGTTTATTTATACAGTGTTATATACAAAAATATAGAAAAATCCTTATCAGCTTATAGCATCAGCAATTCCTGATTGCATGCACAATGATACCAAAAATATAGAGAATAACTATGATTATCCTATTGGCTAATCTGTAATGACAGATAAACACAATACCAAGATCCTAATGATTACCACACAAATCTTATACTAGGCTAACAGCGAGTAGAGATCATAAATCCTGACGTCACGCATCTGATGGGTCCGAGCACAGACTAATTATCTAACCCAGCCTGAAGGAAGTAAACTATGATCTCACCGTCCCGGTCACCAGATCAGATTCCTTCCGATACCTCAGCCGAATGTCTCAGCGAGGTCCCACAAGCTCAGGTGATGCACTTGTCTTGATCAGCCACAGATGATACAGACTCAGTATAGATCCTGTAGACAGCTGTAACCTGGGGAAAAGCTTTGCCAGGTATTATCAGTAAGTCTCTCAGGTAAATCAGGTGCTTGCAGAAATGCAAGTGTTCTCCTCTTCTGTTCTTCTGTTCTTCTGTTCGGTTCTTCAGCAACTAACTTGCTTCTGTTCCCGCTTCTCAGACCAATCAGTTTTCTGGGAGCCAATCAGAAATAATCCCACCATGTACTCCCAGCATCTGTATGAAGCTTCCTTTGTCCGTCTTATCTCGTAAGCTCTCTCTCTCTCTCTCTCCCTCAGGGACATGCATTCTCCCCCGATACAGAGTGACCTTGGAGGTGGTGCAGGCTTCAGTAAATCTATTACAAGCTGAAATGCTGACTTCTGCACAGTTGGTAGTCAGACATATAGGTGAAAGGTTGCAGCGTCCATTTTGGCTGTAAAGGTGCTCTCATGTGCACACCGGGTGGGTGAGATCACAGCAAATACTCCTACAAGTGCAAGAGTGCACATCCATTTCCTGGCATGTACAGCTGGAGCAGCAATTTTACAAATGTATATGTGCACAAAAAGAGCAAAATCAATACAGTAGTTTCCACATGTAAACACTGACACATGTGTAGATGGCCCCATGTTACAAAACTACATGTCTTGAGTGCTTACAATTATATAGTGTGGCCGCAATTTATAACATCGACATATTCCTCATGTAAGATGGGGAATACATGTGTAGATTTTTGGCCTCTCTAACTCACAGCTAAACCACATCAAAGCCTTTTTCAAATCTGTGTCCTAATGACCTCCAAGCCTAAATAGTAGCTTTCAGTAATTATTATTTTCACATGTATATGATCTATAAGTGAAAATGCCACTACTTATATGTGGAGATCCTTTAAAATCAGAGGCATAATGTTAGAAACATAATGGAAAAGAGGTGGAATCACACAAGACCTGAGCATCAAATACAAAGTGTGATTACGTTTGTATCACTTTTCACAGTTGCAATTGATCATGAAATATAGTAGTCACTTCATGTGGATAAAATGTGAATCAGTAAAATTGTCATAGGTAAAACAGTAATGATTTATGAAAAAACTAGTATAGAAGGCCCGTTTCGGTAGGCTATGAAACGGGCGTTAGCAAGGTTTTCACGATATTGTGTGTGTGTGAGAGTGAGACAAAGGGATTTGAAGAGTGTGTCTGTGTGTGTCTGATGGAGCATGTGTGTTTGTGTGTCTGAGAGATACAGAGAGTGTGTGTGGTGAAGTGATTTCCATGACCCTCTCCTTCCCTTGCTCAGTCCGTATGTCTGTGTTGCTGGCCCCTCCCCTGATTTCCATGACCCTCTCTTTCCCTTGCTCAGTCCGTATGTCTGTGTTGCTGGCCCCTCCCCCGATTTCCATGACCCTCTCCTTCCCTTGCTCTCCGTATGTCTGTATTGCAGGCCCCGCTCCCGAAGATGAAGTGCCTGAAACCTAAAACACGGCTCCGTAGACAGCCTGCTGGCTTTGGCTGTTGTCTCTGCAGCTGCTCCTCCTCTCCCCTGTGACATCGCTGCACTCCTCCGGGGTTTTCCTGCAGGGGCAGTGACGTGTAGGGGAGAGGAGGAGCGGCTGCAGAGACAACAGCCAATGCCAGCTGGCTGTCTACGGAGCTGAGTTTCAGGGTTTATAATTTAATTTTGCATCCACTTCTTACTCTCAGAGATAGATTGAAATCATAACAGCAATACTGAAACCTTCTTGCCAGCCTGCAGCACTTCACAATCACATTCACACTCTCTTCCGTTCCTAACCACACCTCCCGCCATCTTCACCAATCAGATTTCTGAGAACGTCACCAGCACACGTCAAGCTGTATCACTGTCCAATCCTCAGTGAGCATGTGTTCTTGAACTGAATAGCAGTGGGTTTTGGGATGCAGGCCTTGAGAATAGCTGTTGTTGGCCAAGGTCTTTTTCTGTTCCGAGCCATGAATACTGCACTTCAGATGTCCAGCTTTAGTTTATACTTGGATAGTTATTTATCTTCGTTTTGGGGTAGGGGCTTGGTTGATGCGCCTGCACGGAGGGGCTTTGCTGTTGCGCCGAGGGGGGGTGCTCTGTGAGGTGATTCGTAGGCAGGGAGAGGAGTAGGGAAACACGCTCCACGTGTTTCCCTACTCCTCCCCCTGCCTGGCTTGTAGTGTCGTAGATGCCCCGCCTTCACGTCAAATGTGATGACGTCATGGGCGGAGCGATATGATTGGTTGAGTGCCATTGCTCCGCCCTCGATGTCATGATGTGAGACATGGGGGTGGGGCAAACACTCATGGGCAAATTCTAGGTTTCACCACCATGCATTTAGAATGTTGGGACTTGTGGAGGCTTCATAGAACGTTGGAGGTGCATTTTATATAGAGAGATAGCATAGTAACATAATAAATATCAGCAGATAAAGACCTGCATAGTCCATCCAGTTGGCCCAACAAGATGGCCAGAATTGAATATGGCACTCTGCACAGGTGCACTTCTTCATGATTAAACACTGGTACATGTGGAGGTGCATTTTCGAACGGGGCCGGCCATCTCTGAGGGCATCCATCTCCGAGGACGGTGCCGCGAAGGGGCAGGGCCAACTGTATTTTTGAACGAGATGGCCGGCCGTCTTTCGTTTCGATAATACGGTTGGGGCCGGCCAAATGTCAGAGAAGGCCGGGTTTGAGATGGCCGGCCTCGTTTTTTGCCGATAATAGAAACCGATGCCGGCCATCTCAAACCCGGCCAAATCCAAGGCATTTGGTCATGGAAGGAGCCATCATTTGTAGTGCACTGGTCCCCCTGACATGCCAGGACACCAACCGAGCACCCTAGGTGGCCCTTCTAAAAATTAAAAAAATAACATTAAAATAACTCCAAGGTGCATAGCTCCCTTACCTTGGGTGCTGAGCCCCCCAAATCCCCTTCAAAACCCACTCCCCACAACTCTACACCATTACCATAGCCCTTATGGGTGAAGGGGGGCACCTACATGTGGGTACAGTGGGTTTTGGGGGGGTGGTTTGGAGGGCTCCCATTTACCACCACAAGTGTAACAGGTAGGGGGGGATGGGCCTGGGTCCACCTGCCTGAAGTGCACTGCACCGACTAAAAACTGCTCCAGGGTATGACATTTCAGGCTGGCAAAAAAAGTTTTTAAAGTTGTTTTTTTGAGGATGAGAGGGGGTTAGTGACCACTGGGGGAGTCAGGGGAGGTCATCCCCGATTCCCTCCGGTGGTCATCTGGTCAGTTCGGGCACTTTTTTGGGATTTGGATCTGAAAAAAAGGACCAAGTAAAGTCGGCCAAATACTCGTCAGGGCCGGCTTTCTTTTTTCCATTATCGGGCGAAGCCGGCTATCTTGTACCATGCCCCTGTCCCACCCCGTCCCACCTTCTGTACCCTGCCGACACGCCCCCTTGAAGTTTGGCCAGCTCCGCGACGGACTGCATTTGAGGCCTGCCAAAATCGGCTTTCGATTATGCCGATTTCGCCGGCCTTGAGAGATGGCCAGCCATCTCCCGATTTGTGTCGGAAGATGGCTGGCCTTCTCTTTCGAAAATAAGCTGGTTAATCTCTGTCTCTCCCTGCCAATTTTTGGGGCACAGACTGTAGAAGTCTGCCTGGCACCAGTCCTAAGAACATAAGAGTAGCCATACTGGGTCAGACCAATGGTCCATCTAGCCCAGTATCCTGTTTCCAACAATAGCCAATCCAGGTCACAAGTACCTGGCAGAAACCCAAATAGTAGCAACATTCCATGCTACCAATCCCAAAGCAAGCAGTGGCTTCCCCATATCTGTCTCAATAGCAGACTATGGACTTTTCCTCCAGGAACTTGTCCAAATCTTTTTTCAACCCAGATACGCTAACCGCTTTTCCCAACTATTAGACTTGCCATCAAATCCCACTCCAGCCTTGATCCTGATCTGTTTTCTTGCCATTTACAGGACCCAGACCCTAGAGGTCTGCCCCACATTGGCCATATTTCCCAATCTCTGAAGCTACCATCAAAGCTCACTCCAGTTATGAGGTCATTTAAGCTTTTCCTTAATTGGATTCCATTCTTTTTCTATATAGTGATCCTCTGTGTTTATTCCACACATACTTGAATTCAGTCACTGTTTTTGTCGTCACAACCTTCCCGCATGAGGGCATTCCAGGCATCCAACACCTTTTCTGTGAAAAAGTATTCCTTTATGTTCCTCTTAAGTCTCCTACCCTACAACCTCAACTCATGACCTCTAGTTCTACCGCTTCACCATCTCTGAAAAAGATTAGTTTACATATTAATAACTTTTAAGTATTTAAAGGTCTTTATCATATTTATTTATTTATACAACACATTATCCTAAACAAGTTCGGGTTCAATGTGGCTTAAAACAGAGTACAATAAGGACTAAAGAAAAATAAAAGACAATACTTGGTATAACATCATAGCAGAAAAATGAGTCATTTGAAAATAACAAACTAGCTAAGAGAATTACAGTGGTGAACAGTGGCAAGTAATTTTTTAGGCACCATATATAGAATCCTCCCCCCCCCCCCCCCCCATGAGCTAACTGCGAATATTCAGCAGAGATAACCAGCTGTCTTCCGCTGAATACTAGCAGTTAGCGAGCTAAATGCTATTTGACCATCAAGGAGCCGTTCCAAAACATGATTTCTGCAGCATTTGAATATTGACTCAATGCAATACATGACAGCAGTATGCAGGTCCCTGGAACAGTTTTTAGTGGGTGCAGTGCGCTTCAGGCAGGCAGACCCAGGCCCATCCCCCCCTACCTGTTACACTTGGGGTGGTAAATGGGAGCCCTTCAACCCCCTCCAAACCCACTGTACCCACATGTAGGTGCCCCCCTTCATCCCTAAGGGCTATGGTAGTGGTGTACCGGCCATCTTGTTTCAATAATACTGTCGGGTACGCCGCTTTACAGATGGCTGCCCTTATAGATGGCCGGCCCTGTTCGATTATGCCCCTAAATATGTACTAGAACATTATAATTGGTAGTGAAGGGTAAGGCAAAGTTGTAACATATAGATGAGTAAGAAAGTAGAAAGAATTAGAAAGTAAAGTGATTTCGCATGTAATCAAATTTTATCAAATAAATAAATGCTTTCATTTTTTTTCATTTATTATTTGCCTTTCCCATACCTGAGCTCAAGGCAATTTATATTCAGATACAAAAGTAATTTTGCTGCTCATAGGGTCTCATTGTCTAGGTTGTACCTGAAATATTAGAGGGTGAAGTGAGTTGCCCAAGATTTGAACCCTTGCTTCCCTGGCTTATAGTCTTTTTCTCTAACTACTAAACTGTACCTTCACTGTACACTGAAAACTGCTGGAAAGACTGCAATTAAAAAGCCCCCATAAACTTTACAACAAATCTGAAAATAGCCCCATAAAAGAACGTGAAATGAGTGGAATAAATTACTTATAGCCCTCCTTCAGCCTGGCCTACTGAATTAATTTATTAATTGTTGCACATTACAGTTTTAATGGAGGCTTATGATGTCTTCCATGAATATGTTCCATTTATACAAAGGGATATTTCACAATTTAGAAGGATTTGTTTACAACTGGTCTGAATCACAGGAGTGACTGAATTCCTATAGACAACTATAGGGCCAATTCAGAAGGTGAGTCTAAATTTGGATACCTCCATGATTAGCTTGCATGTAAAAATTCCACTTATGTGGCATTCACAGAAATAATGATAGAGTGCAAATACTGTCTGCCTTACCCTGCAGAGTTCTACCGTGCTAACTGCCGTAAAGTTAATGGACGGGCTAGTACCTTAGGTGGTGGCAAAACAGTGCTTGCTGTATTATTGGATCTGTATCATTGATCATTCACTTTGGTACTCCTGTTTGAAGTCTTTTGGTCCTGATGGGGTTGGCTTGAAATGTTTTTCAGTATTTTTATTAGACCATACCTTTGAGGTGCTTGTTGGGAATAAAGTCACTAATCTGTATAATTTATTCTGGAATGTGGAGTACCAATGGGCTCGGCCCTGTCTCAACAACTTTTTGAGTCTTTTACTGTTATGCTGAAGATAATTTATTGTTATTGTTAGCTCCACTTCAATTGATTTGACCCCCTTACAGAGGTGTTTAGATGATGTTGCTTTTGTTTAAAAAAATAACCATGTGATCCTGAATGTGGACAAAACACTTACTTGTTGGATTCATGGACATTCAACCTTCCTCCCCTCCTACACAAAATCCACAGTTGTTTGTAAAACTAATTACTACAGTAAATGCATTTAGATACCTGTGTTGATTGATTCCTGGCTTCAACTTGATGAACACATCCGTATGACAATCAAAAAAGGGTTTTGTAGTTTACGACAACTACATGACACCAAGCGGTATCTGGATGAGGCAAACTTATATTCATTATTACATGCTCTGATAATCTCAAGATTAGACTATGGTAACGTGATTTATGCAGGGTTGTCTGCTTCTAATCTTAAACGATTACAGACTTCACAAAATGCAGCCATCAGATTTTTAGGTAATGCTCATAAATTTGAAGACGTAATCCCCAAATAATCCCCCCTCCCCCCCCCCCCCCCCCCCCCCCCCCCCCCCCCCCCCCCCCCACCATTTATTCAGTATCAGTGGCTGCCTATTGCCTATTGGATTACTTTTAAACTGTGATGGGGTGTCATTGTATTTGAAATCATTGGTCACTTCTTACTTACCAGCTAGGGCCTTATGCTCACAATCACACTGTAGGTTGGATATTCCACTCTCAGCAAAGGCACTTTGGAAATGAATCCAAGGTGGTACTTTTTTCTACCTTGCACCCATTCTCCGAGCAGAGGGATTTTTGACTAAATTTAAAAATCTATTAAAAACCTATTTATTTACTGAAGCTTTTGGGGGTTCTGATAGCTCGGGGCATCTGTTGATGAATGACATCAATTATTTTGTATTTTTTAGCTGTTACTTAGGAATTATGATTGATCTAGGTCTGTCTTATCATATATGGCATTCCTTTCCTTGTTTTATATATGTTTTTGTATTTTGTGTAAGCCATTGCAATCTTTTGTAGTCAAGGGATAATTTAATAAAAGATAAATGATAAACCTCACACTGCAGACAGAAAAAGATTTAATTGAGGGTTGAGTACAGAGACTACTTAACTTCCCAATCCCAGAACCACTTAAAACTCTCATTCCTCTAACCCCTTTGACTCCCTTCTGAGTTTCTCTTTGATAGCAGAATAAGAGGATCTCAGTTTGGGTTGATTTCCCATCCAGCAATATAATGGTGCCTCAAAGTATTGTTACACCAGAAGCAATGCAAAACTTATAAGTACATAAGTACATAAGCACTGCCACGCTAGGGAAAGACCAAAGGTCCATCAAGCCCAGCACTCTGTCTCCGACAGCAGCCAATCCAGGCCCCAAGAACCTGGCAAAAACCCAAAATTTAATAACGATCAATGGACTTTTCCTTCAGGAATCTGTCCAGACCCCCTTTAAACTCAGCAAAGCCAGCTGCCATCACTACCGGCATAACTGGCAGACCTAGAAATAGGGGTCTATATGACCATGAAAGCTTATTATCTCTCTATTTAAATAACTGAAATAAATGCAACCATGCTGCAGTCACTTGATTTAGGGCTCCTTTTACTAAAGTGCTCTAATGGATTTAGCGTGTGCTAATCATTAGTGTGTGTTAAATGCTAAGAAGCCCATAGAAATAAAATGGTATCTTAGTAAAAGGAGCCCTTAGTATGATATTTCCCCAGCCCTTGATTGTTAGTGATTAGTTCACTCAGTAGTAATCTGCTAAGAACTATGAATTGATCCCTATGTAATCTTTTTTTCCCTGCACAGTATATATTAAAATAAATATGTTTATTATTGTTGCATAGAACTAATTGGAGGTGATGACCAAACTGGACAATCATTTTGTACAAACTGCAGACACCACCAAAAACACTCAGCAATAACATAAGCAAAATGTGTTTCTTCATCAGCATTATTCTAGTTGTAGTAAACTTAACATATCAGCTACCAGAAAACAACAGCTATGCAAACATATGCATCACAACCAAAATTAATGACAATTGCAACACATTTTCTTTATACATTAGAAAGGCAATTCTGGAAGATACACATTTGCATATATGTGCCCTAGTACACATGAATATATAGAATACTAGCACTTACACTCATAAATGTAGCAGCAGGGTGCCTAAGTGGTATTCTGCAATGGCATATATAACTTAGATAGGGCTAGATTCTATGTTTGGTGCCTAAAAAATTAGTGCTGAAAAAAAACCACGCTTAAAGCTGTTCTATAAACCTCACCTAACATTAGGTGCCGTTTATAGAATACGTTTGGGGGTGTCCCACAACTAAAATTTAGTCCTGATTATTTACACCAACTAAAACTTTGTGTAAATGCATGTCTTATTTAGCTCAGGCTCCTCCCTTGGCCACACCCCCTTTTGAGATCCACATGGCCCGTTTTATGTGCATCACTTTATAAAATATGCATAGCGAGCTATGTGCATAAATCCTAATTAGTGCCAATTATCGATGCTGATTGACTTATTAACCAATTAAGTTCCATATTCAAATTGGCTATGCGTGCTGATTTGCGTGCAGAACTTTAGTCGCCGTTATAGAATCTAGGGTATAGTGTGTAAAAAAGCAAGGGGATAGTATATATGACTGAATACTGTGAATTGCGTACATCCTAGCTGCATTTACGCCAGTCTATGGTTGATGCAATTGTATCCCATCTGGAAAGAGTCCCAGAGTCTTTGGTTATATTCTAATGCTAAGGAAGCAATTAAGGTGGCTTAGGCCTCTTCCACTTGTGACCTAGATTGGTCAATGTTGGAAACAGGATAATGGACTTGGTGGACCTTCAGTCTGTCCCAGTGATGGCAACCCTTGTGTTCTTATATTCAGTATAACGATGAGTGATTTCAAGTACCCTAATATTGACAGGTTAAATTCTACATCAGGGAATGCTAAAGAGGTAAAATTCCTAGACATAATAAATGACTGCTTCTTGGAGCAACTGGTCCAATAACCAACAACAAGAGGAGCTATTTTAGATCTAGTCCTTAGTGGTATGCAGGACTTAGCACAAGAGGTAATGGTGTTGGGTCTGCTGGGAAAGAGTGGTCATAACATGATCAAATTTGACATAATAACTGAAGTGCAGTCACTAAGGAAATGTACTGTAACAGCATTTAATTTTCGAAAGGGTAACTGTAATAAAATAAGGAAAATGTTTTTTTTTTTAAAAAGCTGAAAGGCTCGGCTGCAAAGGTTAGGACTTTAAATCATGCATGGACGTTAATACCATTTTGGAAGCCAAGACCAGATGAATTAATAAAGGTAGGAAAAAGCAAATTACAGCCAGCATGGTTTTAAAGGGAGAAGTGAAAGAGGCTATTAGAGCCAAAAGAACATCCTTTAGAATATGGAAAAAAAATCCAAATGAAGAAAACAAGAAGCAATATAAGCACTGGCAAGTTAGATGCAAAGCATTGATAAAGAAAGCCAAAAGAGAAATGTGAGGATAAATTTGCCTCAGAGGCAAAAACTCATAGTAATAACTTTTTCAGGTATATCAGAAGCAGAAAGCCTGTGAGGGAATCCATGGAATCGTTAGATCATGAAGGAGTAAAGGGGGCACTCAGGGAGGACAGGGCCATAGCAGAGGCTGAGTGCTTTGCCTCAGTCTTTACTGAAGAAGATGTAAGAGATCTACTTGTACCAGAGATGGTTTTCAAGGATGATGATACAGAGGAGCTGAAAGAAATCTCAGTGAATCTAGATGATGTACTGAGCCAAGTCGACAAATTTAAAGAGTAGTAAATCACCTGGACCAGATGGTATACACCCCAGGGTACTGAAAAACTCAAATTTGAGATTGTAGATCTGCTGTTAGTGATCTGTAACCAGGTGTTAAATTGTTCATAGTACCTGAATATTGGAGGATGGCCAATGTAATACCTATTTTTAAAAAGGATTACAGGGGTGATCCAGGAAATTACAGACTGGTAAGCCTGACCTCAGTGCTGGGAAAAATAGTGGAAACTATTATAAAGAATAAAATGACTGAACACATAGACAAACATGATTTAATGGGACAGAATCAACATGGATTCAGCCAAGGGAAGTCTTGTCTCACAAATTTGAATGCATAAATAAACATGTGGATAAAGATGATGTAGTGTATCTAAATTTTCATAAAGTGTTTGACAAAGTCCCTCATGAGAAAATGAAAAACCCATGGGATAGGAGGCAATGTACTGTTTTGGATTAGGAATTGGTTGATGGATAAAAAACAGAGGGTAGGGTTAAATAGCAATTCTCTCAGTGGAGAAGGGTGAATAGTGAAGAGCTTCAGGGATCTGTACTGGGACTGGTGCTTTCAGGGATAGGTTCTCAGGATCTCAGGGGAGGAGAGGGGGTTAAGCTGGGTTTGGGGAGGGGAGGTTTTGGGTTCCTTTTAGAGAATGACACAGGGACGGGGACCCACAGTAACAGTGGGGATGGGGACGAGGACAGAGCCCACAGGGATGGGGTGGAGACAGGAACAGATCCCACAGGGATGGGGACAGAGCCCGTGAGGACGGGGACAAACTTTGTCCCCATGTCACTTTCTACTTTGAAGTCTGTTAATGAACTGGACTGTTATTTATGTTTGATTGATCCAGATGACAATATTTTTATTTTTTGGAAAAACAAACAAACATGCAGGCCACAGCTAGCAAAATTTGCATGGGGGATCCTGTACATACTGCTACCAGCACATCTTCTAAGAAAGACATCTTCTATTGCAGGACAGACTGTGGAAGACAGGAGAGCTAGACTGAATCCTGAGACTGGTGATGTCTTCTCATTCATCCACAGATTAAAAATAACAGTACTTCATAGGGCATATTTCTCCCCTAAAGGGCATAGAAAACAGGTTGTATTTTGTACCACTGGACAATTTAACAGGGTGGTTTAGAATTCCTTGGTATAGTAGAAGTCAGCTCTTGTTGGGGTTGGAAGGGTAGAGGGTGGTTGTGGTTGTGGTGGGAGAGTTATTATAGCTGCTAGTTGTTATTATTGTTTTCTATTTATAATTTATACACAACAGTTGCACAGCATATTGTTCCTTTTCATACTTTAATAAAATGATTTAAATATAAAATCATAAGTGTTCGATGCTTTGCAGATGAGAACAGAGCCCGCGGGGATGGGGGCGGGGATGGGGACAGAACCTGTGGGGATGGGGCGGGGAAAAAGACAGGGACTGCAGGAACGGGACAGGGATGGAGACAGAGCCCACGGAGATGGGGTGGGGACAGGGACAAATTTTGTCTCCGTGTTATTCCCTAGTTCCTTTATCAGAACAGCAAATTAAAATCTAATAATAGGATTACCATGAAGCAGTAGCAAACAATATACACATTTAACAGCACTGAAATTATTTTGAGCTCATTAGCATTGCAATATTGTATTGATGATTCCCTTCTAGATTTAATGCAATTTTTAGCTATCCAATTAATCTCATGCAATTGGAAAGATATTGCCAGGGTTACTAATTATAACTACTAGATCCTTGCTTGTTTGTTTGGCTTATCATTATGAGGCTAATACCCCCAGATTCTATATAGTGTGACCAGAGCTGCATGCACAAATCAGGTCATATTCTGATTTTTGGGTGCAACCTAATTATCTTAACAAGCCAGTCAGCACCGATAATTGCCACTTCACAGCCAAGTATTGACACAAATTGGCTTTAATTACAATTTACGCACAGAACTTGCTAAGTATATTCTATAAAGTTCTATGTGTAAATTCTAAGATGTAGAACTGAAAAGGGAGCATGGCCATGGACGTGCAATGGGTGGGTCAATAGCAATTCTAAAATCTATGCATGCTGATATAGAATACACTCACTCTGGCGGTGATTCTATATATGGCGCCTAAAAAATCGGTGCTGAAATCAGTGCCGACTAAGTGTATTCTTTAATCGGTGCCTAGATTAGGCGTCAATTATAGAATACAGTGAGTTAGATATTTCAGCGCTACGCACATCCATTTACACCAATGAAAATGTGTTGTAAATCCCCGCATGTAGATTTAGGTGCACTGGA
Organism: Microcaecilia unicolor; assembly: GCF_901765095.1. NCBI lineage: Eukaryota > Metazoa > Chordata > Amphibia > Gymnophiona > Siphonopidae > Microcaecilia > Microcaecilia unicolor. The sequence continues at coordinate 393,801,909 of NC_044031.1, read as the reverse complement.
CCATATTCTATAACTAGGCGCGTAAATTTTGGAATGCCCAGAAATACCCATATTCCTTCCCGTAACCACACCCCTTTTTGCCTGCATGCATTAGAAATTTAGCACACATCGTTACAGAATAGGCTTAGAGACTTATGTACCTAAATTCTAATCATTGCCAATTAGTGCTCATTATTGTTTAAGTGCTGTTATCAGCACTCATTAGCTTGTTAAGTTACAGACATTTTTATTTATTTATACATTCTTGTATCCCACTGTTTTCCAAAAACAAGTCTTGGTTCAAAGTGGTTTACAATTTTACAGTACGGGAGCAAGGCATATTCTATAAACTGTATAAACTGCACCTAACTTTAGGCCTAGCTTATAGAATACACCCAGATGTGGGGGGGTTTTGGTGCCAATTTTTACAGCACCATATACAGAATCTAGTCCATATTGCTAAAAAAAAATCTGCACATTTTAATGTTTGCCCCAACTGTGGGCTCCAGTAGATGAATTGTCAGGGCCACATATAAATACGACTATAGATGTGCAGTCTGAATAATCCTTAGTTAATAATTGTGTATGGTATGTATGGTTTTAAATTGTGTTGTTTATTTTATCCATGTAATTGTTGGATTATAGTTTGATTTATTAGTTTTTGTTTGTTTGTGTGCTTGCAAAAGTTAAATAAATGAAGACAAAACATCCTAACTACCTGACAACTAAACTCAAGCCTGTACTAGATAAAACCTAACTCTCCATACTTGACTACCAAGGTCTATCCTACCACGAATGAACTCTAACGCAATATTACTCCACCTCCAATTCTGAATATGAACTCTTAATTACTTAACTGCTTAATCTACTATGGCAATCTTGATTTTTAATGTAATACCACTTGTATCTCTAACTCCGGAATTGGCGATCGCCATGACGGAACAATGTAAGCCACATTGAGCCTGCAAATAGGTGGGAAAATGTGGGATACAAATGCAACAAATAAATAAATAAGAAAAAAACACTGACCACCACTTCTAAAATTATGCTCAGATATTCAATGCCAGATCATGTCCAAGTACCAGCATTAAGGAATCCTTTTACCAAGCTGCGGTAAAAAGGGCCCTGTGGTAGCAATGGGGGCCATTTTTCCCACGCACACTGACCCCTTTTCCCGCAGCGAGTAAAAAGCTTCCCCAAAAATGGCCATACAGTTAAGATTACTCTTACTGCTTGACCATGTGAGGAGGAGCACTTTCTACCACCCATTGTGGTGGCAGTAAGGGTTCCCATAGTAACCCTGGTGGTAACTGGGTAGCACATGGTGCTGCCCAATTACCGCCAGGTTAGTGCCGCAGAAAAAATTCAAAAAATATTTTTAATTGCACCAAAAATGGCATGCACTTGAAGCAGAACTACCACTGGAGGCTGTGTTGGGCTGGTGATAGTTCTGGGTTGCTGCGCAGCAATCCTTTAGTAAGAGGGCCCCTTAATATCTAGGTATGTATGGACAGACAGCACCTAACCAGTTAAGTGTCTATATTCAGCTCTTAACCAGTTAAGTTAAACTTGCCAACAGGACTGCTATTTATGTGATTCAATTTGGCCGGTTATCTGAACCAATTAAGTGCTGAGTATCAGCACTTATCCAGTTAAGGGACAACTCTACCCCAAGTCCGCCTCTGGGCCGCCCACACTATAGCTGATTTCTGCTTCAGCAGTTAGAGGGAATATTCACTGGCACTATCTAGGTGGAGCTCGATATTCCCTTGGGGCCTGGTCAGAGTGTGTTAATTGGATAAGAACCTCTCCTAACCAATTAACTCACTTTGAATATCGACTGCATCATAATTAAAGCTGATTACACCAAAACACAAGAAGATAAATTGACTTTCTCAGACTACAGAAATAATAACTGATTAAATGGATGTGAATGTACATGTTAAAGGTTCTCCTGACTTGTTAGGTGTTTCAGCCGTTATCTATACTACTTCCATTTTGCTACTTCCAGAATCCAAACTGTAGTATGGCCTTGAGTGGGGGAATTACCTAATTGTTGCTGCAGTGGGCTGAGAACCAGGGAAACTGGGTTTGATTCCTACTGAGGTTCTTTGTGACCCTGGGCAAGTCACTTAACCCTCCATTACACCAGGTACAAAATATAGATTGTAGGCCCACTAGGAACATTGAAAGTACCTGTATATAATATATAAACCACTTTGGTTGTATCTAATCTAATAATAATGGCTCAATTTTTTTCTGCAACAGCTGATCCAGTTCTGGTTTTACCCACTGAAGGCATGATTTTGTTGCACTAATGCAATGGGCTGTTGAGGTTAAATCAGTACTAGACTTTAAGAAGGCATGGGATTACGTATTAGACTTGTTTGAACTATCATCCAGAAATGCAAGTTCAGGAACCAGAGGTTACTTACTATTCCATCTACTCAACTGCAGAAACATAATATACAAATTCATCTACAGTTATCTGGGTTCTAAATGGTGGAATTCAATTCCCAGGATCACAAGAAGCACTACCAACTATCTTCAATTCAGAAAAGAATAAAAAACCTATCTGTTCAAGAAATTGTATGGTTAACCATACGTGACACCAATGTCCCATACTGCTTGTAACTGTAAAACAACAATGTAACCTCTCCTAAAATTGTAAACCAAATTGAACCGAAACTTGCTTTTGGATAACTGTGGGATATAAGAATGAATAAATAAAATAATAAATAAAATAAATAAGCACCAAGAATCCTTAGTAGTGAAAAAGAAAGGAGATAGCGAACTAATGACCTATTTACACGTGTTTGGGGTCTAAAATACCCCACTTGAAGGATTCAACAAGCTGCTATTGCTACCCAAATGAGTATCAAAAGGAAAATAGCAGAACCTCAATATATTATAAAGCTTTTTCTTTTATAACACTATGACGGTCATTTTTGAAGCAGATGGATGTCTCAAAATGGCCAAAACAAATCTCCATCTGCCAAAAACATCCAAATCATGATTTTCAAAAGTCAGAATTTGGACATCCAACAAGTCAGTTCATCCAAATAGCAAGGGGGCTTGTTAAGGGCATGATTAGGGTGGGACCCCAAATTTAGGATCTCCATCAGCGATAATCAAACCAGAAGAAATGTCCAAGTCAAAAAAGAAAGGCTTCCTAAGTTATACCTGTCAATCATGTCCAGGATATAAAAAGGTACCCTAATTGAGTAGCTGACCACTGGACAGATTAAGGCATGACCCCTCCTTAATCCCCAATGGTTACTGCCCCCCTCCCCCACTCCTGAAAGTAACACAGGAAAGGGAAAAGAAGGCTCCCTGACAACTTCAGATATTATGGGCATTCTGAACACACCACTAAGCAGGTCTGAAGGTTAGCCTAGTGGTCCGTGCAGTAGACTATAAACCAGGGGGTCCAGGTTCAAATCCCACTTCACCTTTTTTTCTCTCTCTCTTTTTTTTTTAACCTTTAAATTGTGAGCCCTTCAGAAACAGAGATATATCTACTGTGCCTAAATTTTAAAGACACCTGCAAGCCTGAGGGCTATTGAGGTGGTGCACATTTAGGTACAGTAGGCATTTCCCTGTATCCGGAGAGCTCAGCATTTAAAATAACGAGTTGGAGTGAAATATGAACCTGGGTGCCCTGGATTAAAGTCCACTGCACTGACCACTAGACTGCCCCTCTGTTCTGCTAGGATGTCATGGTGGCCATTTTCATACAAATGCTACCGGACAGATGTCCTTGCCCCCTGGTTTTTTTGGTGTTCATAATTTGGATGTTTTATTTTGGAAAATGGCTGCTCACTTTGGACATTCTCCAATATTTTTGACCAGGAAACCCCATTGTTTCTCCTGTTTGAAAATGGCTGTGAGATGGTCTTTTTTTTGTTGTTTTTTTTACATTACGAGTAGGACGTCTCATTTCTGACTTGGATGTTCTTTCGAGAATGTCTCTCCATGATATCAGATCAATCAAACTTTCTTGTTTATAATGGGAGTATGAACAATCATTAATAAGGAGGAAGAAACATTGGGGGAAAAAACATTATCACAGGTGACAGAGCATGGCACTCTTCAACAAGCTGCTTGCTCCAGGAGTGGCCTAGTGGTTAGGGTGGTGGACTTTGATCCTGAGGAACTGAGTTCAATTCCAGCTTCAGGCACAGGCAGCTCCTTGTGACTCTGGGCAAGTCACTTAACCCTCCATTGCCTCATGTTAGCTGCATTGAGCCTGCCATGAGTGGGAAAGCATGGGGTACAAATGTAACAAAAAAAATTACTTCATCTGCAAAAGACTATATGCAAGAAAATAAAGTAATAAATAGATGATTAATCAGTTCTTAACAATCATTATTAACCATATATTATGGGGGGGTTTGTTCAAAATTATTTAAAAATTCATTTTTCATTGATCTAAAATATAGCTTGAAATAATAGATATTGTTATGAAAGAATATTCTTAATACTTTGAAGTTCTGCTATTTTGATTTTGATGAAGCTTTGTGCATCTCACGTCATCAGTAGATTACATATTTTCTTGTTTATTTTTTACATGTGGGTAATATGAAATGTTTGAGGTCCTGGCAGAAATAGAGGCGATGGCAGAGCTAGGTCTCACTGGCAGACTGCAGTCATAAAATTAAATAATAGCTATGTCCACTGGCAGGCTTCAATCAAAACATCAATTAGCTGCTGGGTCTGTCTGGCACACTGCAAGCACTATAATAACTACACGCCCTAGTAGAAACACAGGCATTCAAATAACCAGCTCTGTGGTACTGGTTGTGCATGGGGCCTAGAAAGCTGGATGGAATGCGAGGACAGTGCCAGGCAGACTTTTATGTTCTGTGTCCTGTAAATGACATAACAGATTCAGATAGGCTAGAGTGGGCTTTGACGGCAAATCCAGTAGTTGGAACAGAAAGACAGAGCTGGGTGAACTTCAATGGTGTATGTCAAAGAAATACCAAAGAAAGACCATGATCATGTATATAATCTCACATTCATTGTTGATTTTAGTCATATGCTAAAAAAGGCTAGTGCGCCTCTAGCATGGCTTAGTAAACAGGGTCCTAAGAGTGGGCAGGTAGGCGGGAGGTAGGGGGGGTTAAAAGTAAAAAGAACAAAATGTTGGTAAGGTACAAATGTTTTAACAATGGTGTTGAAGGAGATGAGTGTGAACCAAATGAAGGATCTTGTATGCTCATCTGCCTAGTGGAAATAGTAAAGAAGAAATCCAATCTTTTATTGGTTGTTTAAAGATCCCAGGTCTCGCAAACAAATGCCCGACTTGGCCATGTTTCTCCAGAAGTACAGGCTGAGTCAGGGGCAATGCAAACCAGCTGGTGGAAAACTATAAACTTCACCCATGCTGATTACAGATGTGTCTCTTCCTGAACTAATTAGATTTAGTTGGCATTTACATGTGGAAATTTAGGTGCAGGATCCACGCCTAAAAATGTACGCACGATTGTAAAAAAAGGGCACGGAAATGGGAGGGTCATGGGCATAATGGGGGCATTCCTAAATTTAACACACATTATAGAATAACGGGGATATGCGGCTAATGTAAATGCATACGTTTGCATCACATTTCAGTTGGTAGAAATGGCCATGCCTAAAGTTAAGTGCGATTCCCAAACATAAACGCTATGCTATAAACTGCACCTAACTTTAAGTGTTTTTTTCAGTGGCAATTTGTTTTTGGCACCATATATAAAATCTAGCCCTGTATATCTATATGTACAGCGATATTAAATCTGGAATTTCATCAGACTGCCCAGAAAACATGGAGTCAGTTGGTAACTCTATATGACGCTTGTGCCTTTTGTGAAACATTGAAAACAGCACTTGGCATTTTCTATTCAATCTATAGTTCTCCCATGGACAAACTACACAGAAGAATCTGGCTGATCAAAAGTATGTTAACTTAGATTGTGAGCCTACTAGGGACAGAGAAAGCACCTGTATATGTTATAGAAACCACAGTATATGAAATCCCTGACCCTTGATTTACCCTTTTAGCTCTGATAACATTATAAATGGTTTTGAAGGCATCAGTAAGACAAGAGAGGGAATCCTAAGAAGCTTATACACTGTTAATCAACATTGTGCTAAATAAATATATACATTGCAATTCAGGACATGGATAAAAGTTGAGACATGTATACTCTGTGCTCAGTTCAACTCGGGTTTGAGCCAGGGGCATAGCCAGACCTCGCCGGGAGGGGGGCCAGAACCCGAGGTGGGGGGCACTGTTTAGCCACCCCCCAAGCCGCCATCATTGTCGCCCGCCCCGCCGCCACATTGGACTCCCCTGCCGACGATCCCTTTGAACCCCCCTCCCGCCACCAACCCTCCCCTGCCGTCGCCGCCCGCCCCTGTATCCGATACCTTGTTTGCTGGCAGGGCCAGCCGAAGAGTCTTTTCAGCGCCGGAGTAGCGCCTTCGTTCAACTTAGTTCCTGGTATGATCAGCTGTTTCTGACGCCTTACGTCGTGTAAGGCGTCAGAAACAGCTGATCATACCAGGAACTAAGTTGAACGAAGGCGCTACTCCGGCGCTGAAAAGACTCTTCGGCTGGCCCTACTAGCAAACAAGGTATCGGATGTGGCGGCGGGGCAGGCAGGCGGTGACGGCGGGGGAGGGTTGGTGGCGGGAGGGGGGTTCAAGGGGATCATTGGCAGGGGGCCAGGGCCAAATCTATGGGGGCCTGGGCCCCCTCAGGCCCCACATAGCTACGTCACTGGTTTGAGCAAATGCAGATGATAATATTTCTTTGCTTACTGTGCTATGGGCTTTCTCCCATTTCTTTATGCCTCCTCTTGAAGTTCCCTAATTCATCCCCGTAGAGACAAAAGAAATTTTAGCATGACTTGATGTTCCAAGAAAGGAATACAGGAGAATTTCTAATTAATTTGTGGATTCATCTTTTCCAAAGGCTTGAGAAAAGAGCAACAACAAGGATCGTCATTCTTTATTCAGGAAGAGTGCAAATGATATGGCATTAACAAAGTTTAGCACAAGACAGTGACATACGAACAGTGAAACTGGTGGTGATAAAAATGAGGACACTTCAAGTTGATCTTATGCAGTTTAGAAATATCATAAAATAATTATGGGGCTCATTTGCACAAGAGAAAATCATCTCAAAAACAGAGTAAAGTGGCATTTAGATGTTTTTCAAAGAAAAACATCCAAATCGTGATTTTCAAAACTCAGATTTGAAATGTTTTTCTCTGTAGTGCATCCAAATCACAAGGGGGTGTGTTAGGGTGGGATTTGAGTGTTTCCAAAACTTGAACATTTGCCTGTCATAATGGAACAAAGCAAAGACATCCTGGGCTAAAAGTTAGACATTTTGATCTAGACCTGTTTCAATCACGCTTAAGTCGCAATAAGTGCCCTAAATGACTAGATGACCACTGAAGGGATTAAGGCATGACTCCCCATTACTCCCCTGGTGGTCACTGACCCCCCCCCCCCCACCCCCCAAATATGTGAAAGAAACTTTACATATCAGCCTCAATGACAGTTTTAGATGTTATGGCCAGTCCTATTAGAGCAGAAAGCGGGTCCCTGGAGTAACCTAGTGGTCAGTGCAGTGAACAGTAGAGAAGGGGACCCAGGCCCATATCCTACTCTAACTGGTATGTTTGTGATGGAAAGTGTGAGCCCTACAAAACCACACCAAAAGCCTACTGTACCTACATATAGGTGACATCTGCAGGTATAAGGGCTAATCTCGCCTGGATGAAAACAGACTAAACTGTAGGAAGCACATGGCAAAGTACCACCAAGCCTTAATAGCAACAAAAAAACAGTATTTCTCTCAATGCATTGCACAGGCTGCCAATTCAACCAAGCAGTTATTCAGGGCAGTGGCATAGCCACAAGTGGGCCTGGGTGGGCCAGGGCCCACCCACTTAGGGCTCAGGCCTACCCAACAGTAGCACACATTTAGTAGTAGCTGGTGGGGATGCCAAGCTCCGCCAGCTGAAGGCTTCCCCCTGATGGTAACAAAAACGCTACTCTCCACGCTACTGGCACCTGCACATGCTCAGTTTTCAGTGCATGCCTGATGTAGACTGCCAAGGTGGAAAGAAGCATTTTCTCACCAGCTGAGATATTTTTTTTTGGGGGGGGGGGGAGAATATTTGGTGCCCACCCAGTTCTTGCCTAGGCCCACCCAAAATCTGTTTTCTGGCTACGCCCCTGGTTCAGGGTGCTGAAAGAACAAATAAAGTCAAGGTCCTGGAATTCTATAGTGGGGATTTCACAGGGTTCCCCCTTTCCTCCAATTTTGTTTAATGTTTTAATGACAACTTTGGAGATTTTTGTTATTTTTCTAAAGATACTAAGGCACTTAGACTTACAAAGTTCCATACTTAGTGCTTTGTAAATGATCTTACTTCCATTGTCCAGATAAGTTGAAGATAGTGTAAGTAAAATAACTAGTCACCTAGGGCTGATGGAGCAATGGGCATCTTGATATAAACTTAAATACTAATAAAACAAAGATCCTTTGTCTGTCTCACCCTACCAGGGTCCCTCTTGGCTTGTCTTTGAAAATCTTGGGTTCAAATTTTCCTTTAGAAACATTATTGAGTGTAATGATATTTTTGGATTGTCAATTGACCATGAAAAGCCAGATATCTCAGTTAACCAAGAAAATGTTTCACAGGCTAAGACAGCTCCAATGAATTAAACATGTGATGACAGGTCCATTTTCAAACAATGGTTCAGGCGTTGGTGCTGTCTCAACTTGACTATTGCAATTCATATGATGGCTGCTCTAAGACATCCTTGCAAAATGCCTGCAGATCTTGCAGACATGGCAGCTGAGATTAACTGTGTCTTAGTTGAGATTTTGCAAGTTATTAAAGACTCATTTGCTATCAATCTAAAATAATTAGTTTATTGAAATTACTTGATGTATTGTCAACTTAGATAGTTTATGAATGATGTTGTTCCTCTTCCTAGTGTTGGCCTAGTTTTATTTTATATCGTAATCTGTAGTGATTCTTTGGTGGTAATTAGCAGAATAGAAATTGTATTGTAAATAAGTTTGGCATTTCCAAAGCAAGTTTCAAGCATATGAAAATAAATAATGACTCTAAAATCACTTATTAAAAACCTAGTTCACTCTACGTGGAAGTAACAAATGCGTAGAATAGATCTGCATATAAATTGCATTAGTAATTATTTTGCCTATTTGTTACTTCATCACAGGGTGTGTGCCTGAGAACTGCTTTAAGAATATAAACTAAATGGAGCAATAGCTGGATTTCAATACCAAGACATTTAAACTACTATCATACATCACAATAAGCACCTAGAACAAAGAATATCACTGCAAAAATAAGAATACATTTTAATTTGCTAACAAAGACTTTCTTAGTCAAGCCCTAACAGATGACAGATTTCGACTGCAAAAGGATGCAACTAAACAAAGGACAGAAGATACAAGCTACGGCAATGAACAAACTGTTGACTCACACTGTATCAGTCAATGCAGTAAACTCTTTGAAAGAAAGTTGAGTAAGTCCTGGATGTTCACAGTGTTACTGGCCATTTGGAATAGACAAGATTCCAGTTGTCAGGTGCTAATTAAGGGGGTTTGATCTGATTTTCTTGGGCTAAAGAAAGAATTGGTTTTAACGGGGGAACATAATGGATTGAAGTTTGTAAAGGGGGAAGGAGGAGGGAGGTTTGAGTCCATGTCGTAAGAAAAAAGTAGTAGCTGAAGTATGGATAGTCTGAAGAGGTCTAAATCCATTTGACAAATCTGAGAAAACAAGAAAGCAAGAGGTCCACAAACCTAAGATGACAGTGAGAAAAGCAGACTAGATGGAGAAGGTCTGTTGATGAATTTATTGAAGAACTTTTAACATGTAGAGGATTAAAAACTGTCTGGTCTGCTTTTTTCTCCATCCTAATTGACAGATCTTATTTTCTGTAGGCTAAAATTTTACTCATGCTGGACGTAAGTGAGCAGAAGAGATGGAAATAAACTATGAGTGAAATCTCACAAAAAATCTTTCTGAGGAATTCTTCAGTAGGATAAGTTAGTCGTTTTGCAGACAATGCTAAGATGTGCAATAGGTAGCCATATCTGTGCATGAAGAAAGTATCAGGACAATTTTATGGTCAGCTGCTTGGCAGTGAAGCTTCAATGCTAAAATTGCAGAGTGCAGAAATTTGAAGAAGTGAGGCATGATAGAATGTGAAATACTGATGGTCACAATGCAAAAAAAGAGATCTTAGGGTGATTAACACCAATGATTTCAAGGTAGGAAAGCAATAGGAGGTGGCAGAGCCAGAAGGATGCTTAGGCACAGAGGGAGAGGCATAACATTACAAAAAGGAAGCAAAAAACCAAAAAACTAGTCAGGGATGAGAGAGATTATTTAACCAACAAAGTATATCCCTGGATGCAAATTGATGATATAGAATCATCATCGAATAAGAAGCGTGCCTCATTTTATGACTCTTCATCATCCAGTAGCAGTGGAGAAGGCAGCGATGCCAACAGGCAGAAGGCTTTTTTAGGGAACAGACAGGGAAGAGCCAACAGAAGAGGGAATACAGGACAACGGAACAGGCCGCGAACACGGTCTCAGAAGTAAATTCCGCTGTGATCAACTTATCAAGCAGAACATTGACCTCCGATGAAGAATCTGTACTATTCAAGGGTTTTTCTTATGTCCCTTCAACACACTTTAATGATTTCCAATTTCACGTTGATTTGGAAATATTTATCAGAAAGTTAGAAATTAAATTGTTTTTTGACAGTCATGAGGCTACACATGATAGAACCATCATTAAACCCAAAAGCACTTGGAGACCCCCGGTTTTGCAAATTCCAGCGCTGCATACTTTTAAAACTATGATTCTTAATGATTTGGAGAAACATAAAAACAATAGAAGTTTCTTACATTTCAAAAAGTTTAACATCACTAAGGAAGAAATGCAAGCACTCAAAGCATTGAGAGATGATAATGGCATCATCATCAAAAAGGCAGACAAGGGAGGTGGCATTGTAGTTCAAGATCGTAGTGATTATGTCAACGAGGCATTAAGACAATTGAATGACACTAAATCATATAAAAGACTAATGCTCAATCCAACTAATAGGCTCAAATCTCTTATTAATAGAATCACCACTAAAGCTTTGGAAGAAGGATTCATTACCTTCAAAGATAAGAAATTCTTATGCTGTGGTTCACCAACTATTCCAGTCATGTACTTTTTACCGAAAGTGCATAAAAGTCTCACCAATCCACCAGGGAGACCAATCCTTTCAGGAAGAAATTCTGTTCTAGAACCGTTATCCACTTTCATCGACACTTTTTTACAACCGGAAGTGTCTAAATATCCATCGTATATTAGGGATACCACCCATTTTCTTCAGAAAATTCAAGAATTAGATTTTGACTGTAGGAATGTCCTAATGGTCACGTTGGACTTGTGTTCATTATACACGTCCATCCCTCAGGACGAAGCTTTGAACAACATAAACTGTATACTTGAAAACAGAACAAGACCACATCATATACCTACAGACTTTCTTCTAACACTTGCGAGAATAGCGATGAAAGAGAATTATTTTCTGTTCCTAGACAAACTATACTTACAAATTCATTTCAATGCATCCATTATCTAGATGTAGAAGTGAACATCACACCAGATGGATTTGTCACCAAAGTATACAAAAAAGAGACAGACAGGAATACGTTTTTACACAGTTCCAGTTGTCACCCTACACATTTGAAAGAAAGCCTTCCTTTTTCACAAATGCTCAGGATAAGGCGCATTTGTTCAGATCTCTCCACTTTCAAGACTCAAGCTGACAACCTCATGTCCAATCTACTCGACAGAGGCTACAGTAGATCTACTTTGAAAAAAGCATATCGGAGGGCCAAATACAACAACAGGAGTTTGCTTCTTTCAAAGAATTTGAAATGTCAAGAAGAAGACAACAAATTTACCATGGTAATGCAACATAGCAAACATAGTGAATACCTTGCGACCATGGTTAAGAAAAGATGGGAAATCATGAAGACCACACACACTTTTGAAAACATTGATTTACGGATTGCTTTCTCCAGGACTAGAAACATCAAAGAAATTGTTAGTCCAGCAGATATTAGACCATCGACCAATAGAAATTTGACCAAAATTTGTGGGCATTTTAAATGTGGCCATTGTCAAATTTGTAACATTACTATACAAACTAAACAAATTACAAATCCCAAGACTAGAAAAACACGCAAATTGATACATTTTACTAACTGTCTTTCTGATCATGTAGTGTATTGTCTGACGTGTCCCTGTAACAAAAAATATATAGGGATGATTACAAGACCTTTAAAGGTCAGGATACTCGAACATAGATCAAATCTTAGGAGGTCAGCAATCAAGGAACCCATTGTTGAACATTGTATTGAATACAAACATAAATTTGAAGATTTACAATGTATCACAATTGACTGGATAGAACCGTCTCCTCGGGGTGGTAATCGGAAGCTCACATTAGCAAGGAAAGAGGCTAGGTGGATTTTTGAATGGGACACTTTAGAGCCCAATGGGCTAAATAGTTCAATTGATTGGTTCAATTTTTACTAGCGTTCAATACGTCACGCTCACGACAGTATTTCTATCAGCTGTCTGAACGTGAACGCTGAGGCGCCATTTTGAAAAAATTCACGCCTTCAACTCAGTATGTCTGCCCGTGGTGTGACTTTTTTTTGTGTTTTGTATTTCCATGAACATTTGTTTCTTTGATAGCAGATTTACAACTATATTTATTGTCTGTTTTAGATTTCAGCGTATAATGAGCACTCCATTGCTGATGAAGCCGTGGTCTTAGGTGAAACGGTGATCTCCGTAGAACGGACAATGAAGAGTGCTTGAATTCAGTTTAAGCTAAGTCCTTTTCTTTCTTTATGCTGAATTGATTCAGGCCATTAGTGGGGCCTGTTATCTAAAACTATCGCTGTCAGTCAGTACATTTTTTTTGAGGCTTTTAAAATAATTCAGCCCAAGGTTGACAGAGTTTTTTGCCCAGTGATAGAAACGCTGTGTGAGTTATAATTTGAGCAATATATAACCACGCACTAAACCGTAGGCATTCTGCCAGCGGTTTCTGAGGGCTTTTCTCTGTTATACTAATTCAACACTAATGAGTTCACATTGGAGCTAGTTTGCATAGTATTGGTTTACATGTTTTTACAAATGCAGACGAAATCAAAATTGTTTATAATGACATCATCATTGTGCATGGAAAAAACTTCTAAACAAGTCAATTTGTATTAGCAAATGGCTTAACAAAAACAAAATATATTAAAAAATCCACTGTCATTCAACGTATTTTAAATCGCATACAACGGACTTCTCTCTTCATATCTTGATCCTTGACCATACCAGATGGACTTTCATGCATATCATCCAATAACATCAAACATATGCTACCCAAATGTCTTCTCCTTGGCCATCCTCCAAAAAGATATATACAAAGTGAAGACAATTCAGAATAGGGACAGTGTAACACCTTTTGTTGGAGGGTGTGAGGGATATACAGAACACGGCCCCTCACCCTTAAGGATGATCCTTCAGATAGTCTAAGCTACCCAGCCACAGGAACCATGCTTCTTCACCTGCTTCAGATGTGGGGAAAGAGGTGACATAGCCAGAGACTGCATAGAGTTAGAGGCCATGAATATGGTCAGTTTGTCACTGCTGTGGCCGTACTTTTATGTCCAGACCTTCTGATCCTCTGTATCTGGCCTCCAGACTCTTTCCCTGCTGTTGATGTTCCTGCTAACCAAGCCTCACCTTGGTGTCTCTGAAGCCAAGCCTCGCTTTAGTGTCTCTGAATCCAAGCCTCACTTTGGTCTCTCTGCTTCCAAGCTTCATTGCCCAGTGTGACATCATCAGCCATCTCCTTTATAAGAACCCAGGAAACTTTCCTGGATTGCCTTTGCAACAGGTCTTTTCCCTTTTCTTGTTATAGTTGTACTGTGTTTGATTCTGAGGGAACTGGTTGTCTTTTTAGCTATGTCTCAGGGCACAGTCTTGAGTTCTGTGCCTACTTTCTGTTTAAGCCAAGCTTTGTTCCTGCTCTCTGTTAGCCTTCTGTAAGCCCTGTTCTGTTTCCCTGTGTGTGTGCTTCTGGTTTGTACCTGAATGGACTACTTTTCAGTTAGCTTTGTTTTCAAGTGCTACCTGTACTGTTTCTGGGTGTGTGTAGTTCTTGTCCCTGATTACTTCACTGCTGTGCAGCTGTGTGTGCTACCTCTCCAATTGCCTTGCCTTTCCCTTCCCAGTTATGGGTGTTGGTAAGCACATTGCTTCTTTGTTTGTTAGTCTTCCCTGTAGCCTGCTTTAACTCTTTGTGTGCAGTGTTTGTTCTTTGGCTCTTGTGAGCTCTGCCCCTTTCCTGACTTTTGTAGTTAGAAGAAGCTTTTCCCTTTAGTCTGCTTTAACCCCTTGTCTCCAGTGTTTGTTTCTGGCTCTTATGAGCACTACTCCTTTGCTGCCTTGTGTATTAGAAGCAGCCTTTCTCTTTAGCCTGCTTTTTCCCCTTTGTCTCTAGTGTCTGTTATTTGACTCTGTGGCCTTGCCTTGAGTTGCTTTTGTGTGTTTTCCCTTTACCTTAGAATGGCCGTGTGGCCCTATCTTGAGTTACTTCTCTGTATGCTTTCTGTTTGAGTCCTCTTTGTAAGGTTTCTGTTTGAGTTTGAGTGAATTGCTCTTCTGTTTAGCCGTGACTACTAGCACAGCCCTGAATGGCCTTTCTGTGTGGCACAAGTGAGTTGTTCTTCTGTTTAGCTGCGGCTACTAGCACAGCCCTGAGTGGCGTCTCTCTGTGAGGTTTCTGCTTCAGTTTGAGTGAGTTGCTCTTCTGTTTATCTGTGACTACTAGCGTAGCCCTGAGCGGCCTTTCTGTGTGGCACAAGTGGGTTGTTCTTCTGTTTAACTGTGGCTACTAGCACAGCCCTGAGCATCCTCTCTGTTTGGTTTCTATTTGAGTGTGAGTGGGTGGTTCTTATGTTTAGCTGTGTCTAGTAGCTCAGCCTTGAGCTGCCTCTCTGTGTGATTTCTTTTTGAGTTAGTTAAGCCTATTCGTCTGTATAGCTGTGGTTCTAAGCATAGCTCTGAGCTACCTCTCTGTGTGATTCCTGATTGAGTTAGTTAAACTTATTCGTCCGTATAGTAGTGTTTCTAAGCACAGCCCTGAGCTATATCCCTGTGTGGATTCCCCTTCAGCCTCTTTGTGCTTGTGTGTAGGGTTTTTGACCTTCTGTTTGTGGCTCTGTTTTGTGCAGTATGTGTGCGCTGCTTGGGTAATTTCTACTCAGGGGATTCTGTTCTGTTTCTTTTCCCTTCCCTCTGGTACGTGTGGGTTCCCTTTCAGCCTTGTGGCCCATATGCTTCGACTCTGTTATGTGTGGGTTCCAGTTCAGCCTTGTGGCCCTATGAGTGTCCTTCCTTTGTTCCTGGTTCCTGCTTTTGTCAAGTTCCATTCATGGTTTTTGCTTTAGCCAGGCTCTGTTTCTTCCCTGTTTTGAGTATGCCCTGTCTATTGCTATGTCTTATGTCTTGTCTGGATTCAGTGTCTGGCTCACCTCTGCTTTGTACCTTCTCAGAGGACTTGTCGGCTGCAGTCCAAGGGCCCACCACCCCTGTATTCGTGACACACTTCACATGCTTGCAAATTTGTGGAGGCCTCTCATCATAAGAACAGGAATTGTGTACTGCAAGTTGAAGTGAACAGGAAGCCCTAACAAGCACTGGCAGACTCTGGCAGTGTGAGAACCCTTATGTGATGGGGAGTGGTTACCAAACAGCAAATAAACTATGAATGAATCATGGCATTATCTTGTGGGCATGGGGACCAGAGACAGTACCCCACAGCTCAAATTTCCCTCTAAACGTTGACTGGACCAGCCCTGCTGGAAGTGGTGGTGGTGGCCAACCTCCCTTACCCAGTTGTTTGGGGCCAAGGTTTTTCAACCTTTGAAGCTATCTAGGCCCAGCAAAGAGATGACCTAAGAAAGAAGCTGGATTGACATGACCCAAGCTTGAAGGAGCATTGTCCTTTGCATCCAGAGGTGACAGTAGACCTGACTCCAGTGGTCTGTCAGAATCTAGATGGGTTATCAGTAATGGTATATCATGCATGGGAGGAAAAGGATCCCTGGCCGGGCCAACTGATAGGAGTTCTGAATTGGTCCTCAACTTTGTATAATGACTTGGAGAAAGCCCACCACTATATTGCTGAGTATACCCAAAGGTTATGGGAGGATAAGGAGTCCCTGCAGACCCAACTTGTTGAAGCTCTGAAGGAGATTAGAAGGCAAGCGGTAAATATATAGAGGAAATCTAGGCTGTCCGCATTGCTGTAGAAATGGAGAACAAGGAGGTACATGAAACTATCAAGTGACAGGTGGAGGAAATCAAATGGTTGAGGCCTAAACCATAGAAGGAGAGTCCCGGGAAAACCGTAGTGCAATGGAAAGAGGACACCCAGTCACCAAACCAGGTTGACGAGCTGCTCTGGAAATTGCAGGATCAAAGGAGAATGCCTGACAGATTGAGGAACAACATGAGAAGTCCAGAGGTAAGGATCTGGCAGGCATAGTACTCTGAGCTGCAAGGGCAACTAAGAGGAACCTAGTGGAGCTATAGCATGGTGCTAGAATGACTTCAAATGCTGGCCATCATGAATACTGTACTACAACAAGTACAAGAAAGTCAGGAGGAAGTAGAAGTCCTAGATCATCAAGTTCTGTAAAACCAGCTGGAGAAGGTTCAAACTCAGTTGACCCAGGCAGAAATGTCCCAACAAAAGATGCACCAAAAGCTGGAGGGCTTAGCTACCTAGCTCAGGAAGGCTTCCCAGAGGAGGGCCAGATTGGGTGAGTGGAGCCACAGCAGGGAAACACAAACCTCACAGAGTGAACAGAAAGCACTCAAGGCCCACTGCTAGGGAGTAGAATTTTTGCCTATTGTGAACAGGTCATCCAATTCCGTGGGTCTGAAGAAACTTTCTGGACAACTTCCTTATGGAGAAGTACACCTAAAAGAGGAGTAGACAGGAACCCATCAACAGGTGTGGCAGAGGCCAGTACCACAGTAAAGACAAAATCACTGCCAGAAAGCCTTGCTGAACTGTCAGTGGCCGGAGCGTACCCAGAAGTACCTACAATGGACCTTCCAAAAAGCTTAACTAACCAGGCAATGGCTCACCTAAACTTGTATGCGACTATGGAGAGACCCTCGCAGGTGTAAAAGCCCACGTGTGGGTGCTGCCATTACCCCAAGAGGGTCATCACAGTTCATGCCACAGCCAGAACCTATCTCTGCCAGATTATACGCCCAGATTGATTTAGAGGGAGTTTTCTGGAGGTTCCAGAGGAGTGAGCCAACTGTGGACCATAATGCTTCACAGGTGACGTGGCAAGTCCCTGGAGCTCAGTCTCCAATACTCATGGACCTTCATGGGTTGCCAAGTTTAGCCCTAGGATGGGGGACTGTCCTGGAAGAAGAAATGAATGAGGAGCCTACTGATGATGGATTCAATGCGGATGATCAGGAAGCCCTGGACTGAGACCCAGGAGCTGATTGGCTGACTGATGGGTGTGATGCAACGGCGGAAGACAGTGGAACTGATGAAGGGAGAAGCCTTTACCCCATTGTCTACCACTGTGGCTGGGGTCATGTGCCCCAAATCTGGCTGGTTTTTTTTTTAATCTCGAGAGATGGACCCTGAAATGGGAAGTGCTCAACTGGGTAAGGTTGAGATGAGGGGAAAGCTATGTGAGGGGGTATACAGAACACTGCCCCTCGCTCTTAAGAAGGATCCTTCAGGTAGCCTGAGCCACCTTAAGGTCTCTAGTCCCACACTGGGAGGAAGTGAGCCAGAAGTGATGGAGTCAGAACCAGGAAGTATAAAAGGCAGGGCCAAACTAAGGTTGAGGAGGCTCAGGGAAGGAAGAACTGAAGCCCCAGCATATGCTGCGACAACTTATGTTTAATTATCGTGATCTGGCTGAGACAAGTCACCCTTTTTCCTGCTTTCAGACTTGCAAGCCTTGCTCTGTGGTCTGGCTTCAAGTTCCTGAAGATATTCTGTCTGAAATCCAGACACTGGAACAGTAGCTCCTTTCTTCAGTACCCCTGGGCATGCCAACCTCGAGGTCTCCACAGACATCAAGGGATAAGTTCAGCTTCCCCCTCCCTTTGTTTCCTAGATTCAGTGACATCAGAATGATATTGCCAGGGCTGCTCTGACTGATCAACTGGGGTGCTCTGAGCCTTTTTTTTTACAGAGAGAGACAGACAGACAGAGAGACAGAGACAGAGAGAAACCTCAAACAGTACTGCTCCAGAAACTCATTGAGTGACAGTAAAGTGGTCTATGGTGCTCGTCTGATGAAAGAAACTCACAAAGGGACAGAGGAACCACTCTAGAGTTTCCTTTCTTTTTCATTATATTAAAGATTCAGAGGTAAGTTGTTTTCAGCAAAAGGAAACAAAAAACATTGAAAAGCTCAGTGCAGCAAAGGGCAGTCACACACACCTCTCATCAGGGCGCTATGTTGTTAGATTAGAACCAGAAATATTTGATTTCAAAAGTCTACCAGATGACATTTAGCCTGCAGCAGTCAGCAGTGGAAGACACTGACAGCGGATGGTTGATATTGAGTGTCAGGACCTGCATACCTAACTTGGCACACAGAACTGCATTGATGTGGTCCTATCTGTCTGGTTAGGTATGAGGGCATTGACATTGAATATTGCTGGTGCCCACATAGCGTACAGGTCTATCCCGACTCTGCCCCCAGACTGCCCGGTACTGCCTGGACAGTCAAAGCAGATATTTAGCAGCCCAGTTATGTGCCCGGTTAAGTATTACTGAATATCCATGGCTGGCCTGTTCAATGTGGTTTTGTCACGTTTGTGACTTTTTCTTGGTTTGCGCTCCTCTCGCCTTCTGGTGGCCAGAACTGGTGGCTGCCATAGACTTTTCAGACTCTCTTTTTGTTCTGGTCCAGATATTGTAGCCCTCCAGTCTTGCTTGGAAGTTTGGCAGCTAGCCTCACCCTTAGCTGCCTTAAGATTGCTGCAGTGAGCCTCAGCTGCTGATGGGCTTATTAGGCCCCTGGAAACTTTCTGCTTTGCCTTTGCAACGCCAAAGGTCCAGGTTGGTGTTTGTGCAGTTAGCACTTCTGCCTTGTCTTGCATTGTTTCTTAGTTAGTGTTCCTAGTCTGTGTTTCTTGCCTGTTTGAGTCTCCTGAATCCTGTCTTGAATCCAGCCCTGATTGCTCCTTCCCTGTCTGCTTTTGGCTTCCTTTCCCTTTTGTTTGTGAACCTTGTATTCCTGTCTGTTTGAGACCCTGTATCTTGAATCCTGTTCTGGCCAAGCTTGTGTATGTATTTCTGCCTGTTTGTGACCCTGTATCTTGAATCCTGTTCTAGCCAAGCTTGTGTATGTATCTCTGTCTGTTTGAGACCCTGTATCTTGCATCCTGTTCTAGCCAAGCTTGTGTATGTATCCCTGTCTGTTTGAGACCCTGTATCTTGAACCCTGTCTAGTCTAGCTTGTTTCTCCTCTCTGTCCAGTAAGTCCTGCCAGCGGCCCGCATCTAGGGGCTCAACCCCTAGGGAACGGCGGTCAAGCGCAGGTGAAGTCCTGTTCTAGTCACGCTAGTTCCTGTGTCCTGCTTGAGAATCCTGTATCCTGTTCAGTCCTAGTTGGTGGGTTTTTGCCTGCTGCTGCCGCTCCTCGTCAGCAGCCCAAGGGCTCATGATTCCAGACTATCCATGAGAACCTGACAGGTTTTAGGGGGAAATTACAACTTTAGGTGCTTTAAATTGGGCACCTAGATCTGTTGAAACTCAGCCTATATAGCATTAGTAAAAGTGTATTCTCCTATGCCTTCTGCAAAATACAGTTAAAATCTCAAGGCCAAGAAAAATTCAAAGGGAAGAAGGAATAATTTTCTTGATGTAGACATTTTTGAGTCAAGCATATTTGGGAGTTGGCAAAATCATCAAAATTTTTGATGTGTCAAATACTTGGCCCTTGAGGCATTCATACAGCCAATAATTTATTTATTTAAAACATATTCCCCCATATCTATCATAATTCTAGTTGTGACTAAGGTTCTTCTGTGCTCATCCAATGCTTTCTGTTGAGTCTTGGAGAGAGTTCTATGCATTCACCAACCACCTTTTCCATGAAATCTATTTGTTGACATTGCTCCTGAGAAACTCCTCCTGGAGCAGTACATCATGAATCCTTGTTTTGAAACTACCACTTCATTGAAAAAAAGGTTTACCTCCTGTGCATTATTAATTTTGTTTGAGTATTTGAATATCTGTCATATTTCCTCCTTTTTGAGTTTCCTGTAGAGTATGCATGTTTAGATTCTTAAGTCAGATCTCACAGGCAGTGGCGTACCAAGGGTTACTTCCTGTTCCGGGGCAGAGGGAGTATGGAAACGAAAGAAGCGGACAGGCGTGCGGCACCCCCCCCCCCCAGCGGCGTGCACCCAGGGAGGGTTCTTTCACCGGGGGGTGTCCTTTTGCCAGGGGGGAGGGTTGCGCTGCACCCGAGGGGGGGTGCTGCACCCGGGGGGGGCGGGGCGCATCGGCGATCCGCCCCGGGTGTCAGCCCCCCTAGGAACGCCACTGCTCACAGGACTTTACTGTAGAACCTGTACCATATACAGACCTACTCTGAATTATAGCTAGCAGAATGGGGTAAGCCAGCAGGGCCATGACCTGACTGATATTTGCCCAATACAGCATGAACAACTATAGAGCTTAAAGAGGGGGCAAGATTTGTTTGACCCCTCTGTGATACCCCGAGAGAGGGTTGAGGGTGGGCCTGCGAAATAACACAGCCGGACAAAGGTATATAAATGAAAACAAGTGTTTTATTAACTGAATCCTGAGGCCTGTTACATCACAGGGCTAGGAACGCAAGGTTAAACACCTCTGTAGTTCAGTACACACAATCTCAAGCAGGCCTCTGGCTGGCAGGGCCAAAACACAGTCTGTGGCTGGTGGGGCTGCCATGCCCCAAACACAACCTGTAAGTTCTTCTCTGTCTTTCTCCAAGGCAGCTGAGACCAAGCGGTGGCCTCGTGAGACTTCCAAAAGTCTTGCAAGGTCACCGCTTAAAGTGTCAGCAGCCATTTTGAAGCAGCGCCAGCAGTGAGCAGGCAGTGGCATCACTGGACAGGAAAGAGTGGGGTCCTTTCCTGCCCCGAAGAGGTCACTTAGACCACCAGGGTCTGATAAGGTAGAGGAGGGGAGCTGGGGAGGGGATATAGAATGTGGGTAGAGGGTAGGGGGATGAGGGAGCTGTAAAAAAAGGTAGTGGAGGGAAGCTGGAAAAAGACTTGGGGGGAGAGAAATATATAGAAGGGGATGGCTTTCTTTGGGGAGGTCAAGTCAAGGTGACTGTGTGGTGTGGGGGTGAGGAGGGGGCATGACAGAGGGTGTGGGGTGGGAAAGGGTGTGGTGGGATGGGGAGGGAAGAGGAGGGGAGGGGGCATGGCTATTGGTATCCTCTTTTTTGTTAGGGCAAATATGGTAACCCTACCTTAAACCTAATCTGCCAAAGCTCAGGAAGCCAGTGTAAATCTTTCAATGCTGATGTAATGTGATCAGATTTCGACAATCCTGTCAGAAGCCAAGCAGCAAAAGTTTGCACAATTTGAAGAGAATGAATCATCGACTTAGAGAGGTCTAAGTACAGTAAGCTACAGTAATCCAGAACAGATAATAGCAAAGCTTTCAAAACTGTCCGGAAATTAACCTCAGATAACAAATTCTTCAAACATCTTAATAATCACAACCTGAAGAAGACTTTCCAAATAAGATTCCTTATTTGAAATTTGCATCTTGCTGCAATGCACAGAAGGTTCCCCAGACCTGAAAGAACACAACCAGGACACCAAGTGCGAATAGTTGGGGGTTTGTCTCCTAAGGAAGCACGCTGTGGAACAGGGGTGCTCTGTTGAGCAAACCGGAACAAATTACCTTTAAATTAAGATGTGTCCTAAAGATTTTTAAGGTTCCTAATATGGAAGAAAGATTATGGCTAGAAGCAGAAGAAAAATTTATGTTTTGACTTTAGGTGCGTCATTTTTGTTGCAGTTTCCATATGAATGCATTATTGGATATCAAAATATGCAGTATGTCTTTTTTTAACTTGTTCATCTTCGTGCCTTTTTGGATTCCTGTGTAGTATCAGGGCTAGGGTTGGAGGCTTGCTATTGATCCTGGTTTGAGAAGATGAGGCACATCTTCTCTATTTCTGACGTTTACCTATAGATTCTATATATGGTGCCCAAAATTGCACTCAGTGCCAATTTAGTGCCCACATAAGTGCGTATATGCTAGCATTCTAATCATTCACATGAGTACTCAGCACATAGCAACTTCTTTATAGAAATATTTCCTCCTGTGTTTCTATCATCAAGGACAGTCTTATGGGGCAATTCTATACCTTGAAGCCACAATTTGGTGCACTTAGTGCCAATTCTATAATTGGTGTTACAGAATACTAGCAAAAAAAACTGTTTTGGTATGCTGAAATTTTGGTGCACCCACTGTCACCTAAGAATTATACATAGTGCCGATGCCTGGGCCTAACTTTGGTGTAAATGCTGGCACCCAAGTTAGACACACTAAGACAGTATTCTGTAACTACAGACACAGCTTTTCAAAATGCACCTAGTATGCCCATGGCCACACCCTCTTTTGAGTTACATGCTAGTAGTGTTAGATGCCATGCCTTATAGAATAACCAAATATAATGTCCCAACAAATGAAACTGTACCCATGGACTTTACAACCTCATAGATATTATATAGAAATTCTAAGCAGGAATAGCATACAATTCAACTTGTGTCATCTTCATCAACTTAGTAAAGTGTTCAGTCTTTTTTGTATGGGGATCATCGGATACTAATGCAGCTCACACCATCAGAACTCAGCATTCCTTGTTCTATTGAACAATGGTTGTGGTGCAAATCATCATAAGATCACCCTTTGAAAATTTTCTAATGTGCATTTCATTGTAAACATTTATCCAGAAAGGTGCATAGTATAACAATGTCTCTTATCTTTGTGCAACATTTCTCATCTTTGTTCAAAAAATAGTATGTAGTAAAACATCAGCACTTATCTCTTATCTCTTTTTTCAAAATAGCAGCAACCTTTTACCACAGGAGAACCTCCGCCGACTTGGCCAGGTTTCGAAAAACCTTCCTCAGGGAAGAGGCTCTCTAAAAGGGCAGAGAATAGTATTATATAACAAAAAAAAAAACCCTTATATTACATATTCAATATAATTTTAAGCATAGAACAACACTCACTGCTCCATGGTTCAGACGCTCCTGCATATGATACAATAGACTACCCAGTCTCATGTGCAGGACGTGCTGTGTTGTAACTCATATACCCTGTTGGTTTGTGAATCTGTAAACATATTGGTTGTCGGCATAATCCCACACATGTTGCAATTGCCGCAGCTCGTATGCCTTTCTTCACTGGTCTGTTCTGTCATTTGTTGTCTTAATACTGTCGGTGACAAGATTTCTTTTAGGTTCCACTCCCTGCTGAAGGATAACCTCAATGCAGTCTTGTCTAACCCCGGTAATGTCTGTATCACATGCCAGTTGGATCTAATGATATTCACAACCTTAGTTGCCATATTAGTGTGACGTATCATACATGTCATGAGTTCACTGTCCGTTGTCCTGTCCTTATCCCTCGGTGTCAAGAGATACTCCTGGTAGTTATATTTGACTCATCTATACGCCTTGTGCACAATATCTTCAGCGTATCCCCTATTTCTTAATCTGGACCCCAGTTCCTTGGCTTTGTTTCTAAATTCATTGACATCAGAGCATATGCGTCTGTAGCGTATGAACTGGGAAAAAGGTAAAACTGTCTTTAAGTTTCCTTGGATGACAGCTTCTATAATCCAGAAACGTGTTTCTGTCGACTTCCGAAACACTGTGGTCTGTAGCTTACTGTCTTTGTTGATGACAGAACAGACCAGTGAAGAAGGGCATAAGAGCTGCGGCAATTGCAACATGTGTGGGATTATGCCGACAACCAATATGTTTACAGATCCACAATCCAACAGGGTATATGAGTTACATCACAGCACGTCCTGCACGTCAGACTGGGTAGTCTATTGTATCATATGTCTTTGCAACAAATTATATATAGGGCAGACGTCCAGGAGTTTATCCATAAGATTAATTGAACACAAGAGCAATATCAATATCAATATCAATAAGACAACAGCTCCGTTAGCAGCTCATTGCATCAAAGAAGGACATGCATTTGAAACTCTGAGATGCATAGTACTCCAGCAATTAAGATGGAATGCGAGTGGAGGTGACAAGAAACTCCACTTATTACAACAAGATCAACGCTGGATTTTTCATCTTAGTACTCTATACCCACAGGGTATTAACACTAAAATTGAATGGAATCAATTTTTCTAAGGACCCGCCTATAGTCTTTCAACCTTGATCAATCAAGTAGGCGATTCCCTTTGCAGGAGGCTGGTTGCTTGCTTCTAGCTCCGCCCCAGTGATTTACCCATTGGAGGATTAGGTCTGAGCGTCTGACGTCAGGCTACATATACATCTAGATGAGGTAGCGAGCAGTTAACAGATGGAAGGAACTGCAGCACTAAATGTGAGGTAACTGTTTAAATGAGATCTCTGCGGAGTAGATGTGTGATGTAACAGTATCATGTTATGGTATATTTTTAGGAACTACAGCTTTGGTTACAGTCGGTTGGTCCATGGACCCTGAGGCAGTCTACAAAACCCGAGCCGAAGTCGGGCCGTGACCAGTGAATTACGACTACAGCTGTTGTTCTATACCTTAGAACCTTTAAGATACCAATCAGGTTCAAGTGTAAGGTTACTTATAACGAGGTTTTTCAGCCTATGATGAATGAAAGGTTGCTCCCTTATGTTGGGTGACTAACAAAGGAGCTTTCCTTAGCGTTTGAGGCTTTTTCTCGTGTAAACCATAACAAGATATACACACAGAGCTACTGGATATTTTGGTGAACTTTATCGTGGATAGACTGGGAGAATTATCCACGCCCTTATTCGATATTTAGAGTGATGCCAGGATACCAACCAGGCACCCTAGGGGGCACTACAGTGGACTTCAGAAAAAGGTCCCAGGTGCATAGCTCCCATACCTTGGGTGCTGAGCCCCCCAAACCCCCCTAAAACCCAAAACCCACAACTGTACACCACTACCATAGCCCTTAGAGATGAAGGGGGGCACCTAGATGAGGGTACAGTGGGTTTCTGGTGGGTTTTGGAGGGCTCACATTTACTACCACAAGTGTAACAGGTGTGGGGGGGATGGGCCTGGGCCCGCCTGCCTGAAGTACAGTGCACCCATTACAACTGCTCCAGGTACCTGCATACTGCTGCGATGGACTTGAGTATGGCATTTGAGGCTGGCATAGAGGCTGGCAAAAAAAGTATTTTTAAAGATTTTTTTTGAGGGTGGGAGGGGGTTAGTGACCACTGGGGGAGTAAGGGGAGATCATTCCCGATTCCCTCCGGTGGTCATCTAGTCAGTACGGGCACCTTTTTGATGCTTGGTCGTGAAAAAAAATGGACCAAGTAAAGTCGCCCAAGTGTTCGTCAGGGACGCCCTTCTTTTTTCCATTATCAGCCAAGGACACCCATCTCCTAAGCACGCCACAGTCCCACCTTCGCTACACTGCTGACATGCCCCCGTGAACTTTGGTCATCCGCACAACGGAAAGCAGTTGAGGGCACCCAAAATCGACTTTCGATTATGCCAATTTGGGTGACCTTGCGAGAAGTTGAAACTCAATGCAGAAAAAACCCAATGCCTAATACTCACGTCTCAACATAATACGAACAAATTCACTACCATCAACACACCAAAACTGAATCTTCCAATTTCGGATACCTTAAAAATTCTAGGAGTCACCATTGACCAGCATTTAACACTTGAAAATCACGCGAAAAACACAACCAAGAAGATGTTCCACTCAATATGGAAATTAAAAAGAGTAAGACCTTTCTTCCCAAGATCCGTCTTCCGAAACCTGATACAATCAATGGTACTTAGTCATCTAGATTACTGCAATGCACTATATGCTGGCTGCAAAGAGCAAATAATCAAGAAACTTCAGACAGCCCAGAACACTGCAGCTAGACTCATATTCGGCAAAACAAAATTTGAAAGTGCTAAACCCCTCCGAGAAAAGTTACACTGGCTCCCACTTAAAGAACGCATCACATTCAAAATATGCACCCTAGTTCACAAAATCATTCACGGAGATGCCCCAGCCTACATGTCAGACCTGATAGACTTACCATTCAGGAATGCCAAAAAAACATCCTGCACACTCCTTAATCTTCACTTCCCCAACTATAAAGGTGTAAAATACAAACTAATGCATGTGTCAACCTTTTCCTACCTGAGCACACAATTCTGGAACGCACTGCCGCGAAACTTGAAAACGATTTATGAACTGACTAACTTCCGCAGACTACTGAAGACCCATCTCTTTAACAAGGCGTACCATAAAGATCAACAAATATGAAATCCTCCGCACATCCAGAATTGTCTTATAATATTTTCTGTTATACTATTATCATGCTTTACCACTATCATGTTACCCAAGATCCTTCTGTTATACTAAATGTCTAAATGTGCCGGCACATGTTTTAAATGCGACAGATCACAGAAAAAATAGGCTCCGGCATCATCAGGAGTCCGTCAGGGGGAGTGTCGTCTCCATTAGCACCCCCCCCCCCCAGCTAGATATAGAATCGTGCTTAGCGCTGATGACCGTGCATGCCTTACTTTGGTGTAAATGCTGGCACCGAAGACAGACGCACTGAGGCAGTATTCTGTAACTACAGACACAACTTTTCAGAATGCACCTGATACGCCCATGGCCACACCCTCTTTTGAATTACGCATTAGTAGAGTTAGGCGCCATGACATATAGCACTGATGGCAAAACTATGGCACGCGTGCCAGAGAGGGCACGCGGAGCCCTCTCTGTTGGCACGCGCACCGGCCGTTGCCTCAGCTAGTTCAAGGCAGCCCTCCGTTGTCCCTCCCACCCACCCGGTACCAGTCCTTCCTCCCTCCCACCCGGCACCAGCCCGCCCGGCCTCCATCCCTCCCTCCGAGCATGAAATTTAAAAGTCTTCCCTTGTCCGAGTTAAGGCGGCATCAGCAGTAGCAGCGAAAAGCGTGCTGCTGGCTCAGTGCACCTCCTTCAGCCTTCCATCTCTCAAGCTCTGGTCCCGCCCTAACAGGAAATGAGGGCGGGACCAGAGCTTGAGAGACAGAAGGCTGAAGGAGGCGCGCCGAGCCAGCAGCACGCTTTTCGCTGCTACTGCTGACGCCGCCTTAACTCCGACAAGGGAATACTTTTACATTTCGTGCTCGGAGGGAGGGATGGAGGCCGGGAGGGATGGTGCCGGGTGGGAAGGAGGGAGGAATGCCTGGTGCCGGGTGGATGGGAGGGAAGAAGGAAGGAATGCCTGGTGCCTGGTGCTGGGTGGGTGCCTGGTGCTGGGTGGCCTGGTGCCTGGTGCTGGATGGGTGGCCTGCCTGCTTGCTTGCTGCTGGGTGGGTGGGTCGGTGGCCTGCCTGCCTGCCTGCTACTGGGTGGGTGGGAGGCCGGCCTGGTGCTGGGTGGGTGGCCTGGTGCCTGGTGCTGGGTGGGAGTGCTGGGTGGCCGGGAGGCCTGGTGCCTGGTGGCCGTCTGGTGCTGGGTGACCTGGTGCCTGGTGCTGGGTGGCCTGGAGGCCTAGTGCTGGGTGGGAGGGAGGCCGGCCTGGTGCTGGGTGGGAGGCTTGGTGCTGGGTGGGTGGGAGGCCTGGTGCCTGGTGCTGGGTGGATGGGAGGCATGGTGCTGGGCGGCCTGGGTGGATGGCAGGCCTGGTGGTGGGAGGGAGGGAGGCCTGGTGCTGGGTGGGAGGCCTGCCGCTGGGAGGGAGGGTGGGCAGGGGGGAGAGGAGGGTGGCTGGACATGGGTGGATGGAGGGGAGGGCAGGGAGGAGAAAAACTGCACATGGATGGAGGGCAAGAAATGAAGAAGAAAGGAGGAAAATAAAAAAATAAATGGAAAGGAAGCCTGGAAACGGAGTTAAGAGAACAGGACCAATATGGATAGAAAAACAAAATCACCAGACAACAAAGGTAGAAAAAAATCATTTTATTTTTATTATAGTGTTTGGAATATGTCCAATTTACATCTGCTGTCTTATTTTGCACTGGGTATACTGGAGCTGTAACAGCTTGCAGAAATGATTTATAATGAAAAAAAATCATGTTATTTTTTTCTCCTATACTAGTATAATATTTTCAATGATGTCTGTTTATATGCGCCATGGCTGGTGTAAGGGGTGTGGCCATCATAGGGGTGGAGTCATGTGGTGACCCCGCTCATAATGAGTTAAATTGCCCTGTTGGCACTTTGCGATTAATAATTAGATTTTGGGTTGCTGTTTGGGCACTCGGTCTCTGAAAGGTTCGCCATCACTGTCTTATAGCATTCATTTCCAACCCAGTCTTCGGGGCACACCTAGTCTCATCAGGTTTTTAGGATATCCATAATGAATGTTCATGAGGTAGATTTGCATGCAATTGAGACAGTGCATGCAAATCTATCTCGTGCATATTTATTGCACATTACTCACTAGTAACCGTTTAACATTTTAAAAAAATTCTTTATTAATAAATCAATACAATCTTCCTAAAATTAAGTCCATTCCCTTAACCCATAGTTACATCAAACCAATCCATACACACTCACATTCACCAACACATTTAAAATCACACACAATTCTCCAAAATACTGTTTCAATACACAATTAAATAACATATATCTGGCGATATTTTGCATCAATATGTGATCATAGTTCTTTTAGTCACTTGTAAATCCAGTGCTCTGAAGTCTCCCGCCAGAGCAACCTTTCTTCAAATCACATTCAATGAATCAAAATCATCAACTTGTGGAATAATAATATTCTTTCTTCCAACAAACCATCATAATGTCAGTGATAAGTCATAAGCAATCAGTGATGATGTCAGTCATAAATATCCAAGATGCCCGTCTTCACTGTTAACAATATCTATTGGTCCAGATATATATATATCTTTTGAAATCGTTATTGCACTTCTTTTTAGAGTTTCACTCTCTCATATTCTTTTAGTATTCCACCATATGACCAGGACCCGACATGCTCATGTTTCGCTATAAAAGCGTCATCAAGGGTCTTGAATTTGGCTCATCCAGGTGAGGTAGGCGAATACCAGCAATGCGATGGCGAGCTCAAACTGCTCTCCCAAATGCATATTTATTGTGGATATTCTGAAAACCTGATGGGACTAGGTGTGCCCCGAGGACTGGGTTGGGAATAGATACCTTATAGAATAGTGCAGAGCCAGATGCATGCACAAATTTTAATGGGTGCCAATTAACTTAATAATTGGCTTTGTGCAATTATTGAGGTTAATTCGCTCATTAGCCAATTAATGTGTACGTGCATCTTGGGAGCTCACCAAAATTTTGGCATAGAAATCCAAGCATGATATATACATTCTGGAGGTTACTGTTCAAGACTAATTAGAATCTTCTACTTGTTTCGTTTCTTAACTATGTTGTTTGGACAAAATTAACCTTGTGTGTAATCAAAGCAGACCTGAAAGAACTCAACCAGGACACCAAGTGCGAATACTTGGTGGTTTGTCTCCTGAGGAAGCACGCTGTGGAACAGGGGTGCTCTGTTGAGCAAACCAGAACAAATTACCTTTAAATTAAGATGTGTCCTAAAGATTTTTAAGGTTCCTAATATGGAAGAAAGATTATGGCTAGAAGCAATGAAGGAAAGTAACTAATAAGAAAATTGAAAAAAAGTAATCATAAAAAATAAAAATTGACTGAAAGGAGGTTTTTCAGACTGATGAGGAAGTTCGCACGGCAGTTTTGCTGAACAATTTACAAAGATAAGCCGAGCATCTGAGGTCTTTTCCTCCATTCATAAAGTGAAGTAAAATCAGAAACGCTTGCTATTTTTTATGTTGAGAAAGTTCTCTTGAACAAGATATTTGCCATATAGTGTATCCAATAGCGCTGTTAATTATAAAAAAATAATTTTTTTTTAAAATGTCAAGAAGTGGTTACAGTCTACTGACTCAGATTTTATTTCCTTCCTAAATCCTTCATGTGTTTTCTAATAAATTCCTATACCTTTAATATTTATTGCAAACTGCTACTTTACATCCCATTTTATTTCTTGTTGGCTTTCTTCGACTTCATTTTCCAGATCCCACTTTCCTACCAATCGGCCTAATGGAGAAGCGTTTGAAATGTTGGAAAAGGCACATTTAAATTGAACATCAGCAGCATGTTTTGTTTTGCTTCCAATTCAATGCGCATTGTATTCCGCACTGCCAATTGTGCAATATGTACACAAAGAGACCAAAATTGTTTAACTAGTTTCGGTTCCTCTGCAGTCAGTAACTCTGCCTCAGGTGCAGAAAGAGATACCAGCAAATCAGCTTTTTGATTTCACAAACTGTGTATCTTTTAGCTCACTTTGATCCATTCTTATATACACAGTACTAGGGTGTGACTTTAATAGAACAAGTACATGCAACAACAATATTTATGTTAGCCCGAGACTTATCAGAAGCAACCACAAAGCAGCTGATTCTTAATGGGCTTGCTTTTATCATTTTAAGTTCATTATAGCCTTTGACTCACCCTTTCATATACTATGTTGAATTCTGGCTTTTGTAACCATCTTTTCTTTTTTGCCCTGTACCCTAACATGATTTGGCTTTGATCTACCATATTGTTTTTCTAAGAAAGAGAGAAACAAGGTGGTGGATAAAAGGACCCTGAATAAACTCTTCTGAATGCATTGATATAAGCAAAAGGAAATCATTTACCATGTTTCTTTGATACCTTGACAAATGGTTGCCATAAAAGGGCATATACAGTAGGCGTGCTCATTGATAGACGTGGAGCAGCTTAAGTTCTGTGAAGCAGGCTGTTCAAGCTGGGCATTGCTTACAGAGTTAAATCACTAAGGGGTCCTTTTACTATGCCGCGATAAAAAGTGGCCTTCAGTAGTGTGGATGCATGCCGGCCCCCTGTCGCTCCCCCTACTGCTGCAGTCCCCGGTCTCACCTGCCTGCCTCCACGGCTCTGGGCCCCTTGCATTCGAAGCGGCAGTCGCAGATCTCCTCTCTTCTGGTCTTCCTTCCCTGTGTCCCGCCCTTGTCTAATGTAACTTCCGGTTTCCGCGAGGGCAGGACACAGGGAGGGAAGGCCAGAAGAGAGGAGATCTGCTACTGCTGCTTCGAATGCAGGGGGCCCGAAGCCAAGGAACCAGTCAGGTGAGACTGGGGACTGCAACGCCGGCGACCTGACCCCGACGTCGGGCCCCCCTTGGAGGCCCAGGCCTGGGAAATTTTGTCCCCCCTGCCCCCCCTCTCAGCGGCCCTGCCCACTGGACCATTTTTTACAGCAGCTGGGAAAAAGGGCATTTTTTTATTGGGGTAGTAAATAGCAGTGCACTAAAATTAAAGGTACTGCGCAGCTATTTACTGCCTGAGACCTTACCGCCATTCATTGACCTGGTGGTAAGGGCACACGTGCTATTCGTGCAGTAATCAGGCAGCGTTGGGAATACCATCATGGTTGAAAGTATAAAATTATTTTCTACTGCAAGAAACAGCAAATACCAGCTTCAAAACTACTGCAGGGTATCCATGCTACCCCTGCAGTAGTGCCGATTTGGCGCATGCTACCCACACATTAGCCCTACCGCTGCTTAGTAAAAGGACCCCTAAAGTCACTGTCCCAAAACCCAGACTCTTCTGAAAACTACTAATATCAGGGTCGATGTTCAGCCGGTGTCACGCAGTGTTTTGCTGTCTGCTGTCAACGCTATGCCCAGAACTTCAATGGCAGGTCACATTTATTTATTTATTATTAGAATTTAATAAACCGCTCAAACGAACTGGCAGACCTGAGCGGTGTACAATAAAATGAAATAAAACCAAATAAAAGTATGAAAGGACCTCCATTAATTAGACAGGAAAGATGTACCTCATTCATTCCATACAAACAAAAAATCAAACATACAAACTATGGAGAGCAGGAGAGGGAAGGACATAACCAGGAAGAGAGGAGGGAAGGGAAAAAGTGAAAGAGAAGATAGAAAGTAAAAGAAAAAAGGGAAAAGACAACCTCACCCCCCTCAGAAGTTTTTGTGATAATCTTGTTGGTATAACCAGGTTTCCTAATTTCTAGGTTTCTGAAGCTGGCTAAATCATACCTGGTTAAGTGCAAAATTTTTTTTTGTTACATTTGTACCCTGTGCTTTCCCACTCATGGCAGGCTCAATGCAGCAATAGAGGGCTAAGTGACTTGCCCAGAGTCACAAGGAGGTGCCTGTGCCTGAAGTGGGAATTGAACTCAAGTTCTTCAGGACCAAAGTCCACCACCCTAACCACTAGGCCACTCCTCCACTTAACTGACTATGGGGCACCTCATAAGGATTAGACTGACTTTTATGCAGTTCTTTTTATATGGTGACCTTGGCCGGTTAAGGGGAGGTCTTTTACTAAAGATTAGCATATTTTGTGTTGTTACTTGAATATTTTTACTGCTGTAATTGCCTATTGCTCATGTTTGATCTATTCTTACTGTACACCGCCTTGAGTGAATTCCTTCAAAAAGGCGGTAAATAAATCCTAAAAAATAAATAAATAGCTCAAGTTATCTGCAACAGGGCCCAGTCTATTCCTATGGGCCCTGCTGCAGATAACTCAAGCTAATCTTTTGTAAAAGACCCCCTAAGTGCTGAATAACAGCCAAGTGCCAACATTGCCCCTGGAACACTCCCAAAATAGCCAATTTAGCTTCAGGCACTAACTGGTCGTTTTCAGTGGTAATAACTGTTAAGTGGTGCTGAAAATGCCCGGTTATCCTCAACCAAGCAATTTAACTGGCCAGCTGGCTGGTTAAATTGCTTTGACTATCAACCCCATTATGACCAACACAGCAGGATTCAAAAGAAGATGACAAGTTCCTGGAGGAAATGTCCATTTTAAAAACGTATTAGCCAGGTAGATTTGGGAGGGCCACTGTTCAACCCTGGAAAATAACTATGGAAAGTAGGTGTTACTTTTTCAGACCTGGACTGGTCACTGTCAGAGACAATATGCTGGGCTTGACTGACCTTGTTCTGGCTCAACATGGCTTTTCTTATGTGCTAAACATTCAAATAGTACTGCAAGACATAGGAGTAGTTTGGGAAGTTACTTAACAGGCTCCCTTTCCCCAGCTATGTTTATTGCTTATGTTTATTGGGTGCTTGATATATTTGTAAACCCCCTGGTGGCAGAGCAAGGTATGACAATGATGGCACCAAATATGTCACAGTGTTTCCCTAAAATGACTCAACGTCAACCAGGGAGTTAAACAATAAAAAGAAAATATTTTCTTATTATTTGAATTATATCTAAATGTTAATGAAATTTTACCACCTTGCAAATTTAACACGTATTTCAATTACAGGTTTGCAACAGAAATCCATTTAGTCTCTAGAAACATTGAGAGCATTTTCAGATGAGTATAAATATTAGTTACATAAATCATTTATGCACATTCAATTTTACAAAACATTAGATTCTTTAAAGTTTCTTTTCTCCTATCTTTCAGATTTCTGGAGACTTTCAAGGATCTCAACAGGTAAGTTTTCCTCTACTCTTTTTTTTTTCTTTGTTATCTCTCATTTATTGTTCAGGTTTCCTTTACTATTTTCTCTTATGTGCACTTTTTTAATAGTTTCATAGGCAGATGCACTAAACGTTAATGAGCATTTAACGACCCTCCAACGAGGAAATTTTGATCCATTGCATGCATCAAAGGGCTTTTACAGAGGAAGCTAGCAGCTAATGAAAACGGAATGCAGATGAGCAATTTGTGCACAAACCCCATTGAAACGAGATGCACTAACCTTTTACGATTGCCTTTACGCAGGAAAAAGGCAGGAAATCTAACGAGAGGTCTGTACCTCTCGTTAGGACAGCTCTGTGCCAGGAAAAATCGTAAAGTGAAAAAACAAACAAACTGTGAGCCAATCCCAGCGCATTAGCAGAGCTAAAAGTGCTGTGATTGGTCAAAAGGACGTAGCATTACATATGTCCAAAAGAGCTGTGTTTAAACTTAAAGAAAACGTGTCATAAACCACATCAATGTAGTGTTTGCGTATCCAGAGCATGTTTGAGCCTTACCCAACAAAAATCAAAAAATGAATCGGGAGGGGGCAAAGGTGCTTGTGAGGAGCGTCCTGTATGGCCATCCTACGTAGGTTACTAATGTCAGACGGGGGCGGGCCCAGGAGGAGAGAGATGCACGACCGAAGCTGGGTGAAGACAGGCATCAGCTTTTCTTCTTGCCCGTGCAGGGCCTTCGGACAGAGGAGAGAGGTGCTGCATGGGCCCGGGAAGAGGGAGAGGGGCCCGGTGGAGGGGGGAATGGCAGCGACGACCCCAAGAGCGGGTGGGGCACAGGGTGGAGGATGTTGGGAGGCGGAGCTGAGGGGAGACAGAGTAGTGAGGAAGGGAGGGGGGCCGGGGCTGCTAAAAGTATGTTTTGCTTTTTTATTTATAATGCAGGGGGAAACGACGACCTTGGGTGGGGGGGCAAGGACGGCCATACAGGACGCTCCTCATGAGCGCCTTTGCCCCCTCCTGACCCTTTTTCTATTTTTGGTTTGATTTGGGAGCCACGTGCTTGTGTTTTGACTGTTTGTGGCATGCGCAGAGCAGCTAACATAACGCTTGGCTGCTCTGCGCATGCTTTAGGGGCTGGTTACCAACGTGGATTACGATTCTTTGATACATTGTACTTTTCAATACCGATCCGAGCATGTGTGACTTGTTTTTTTGGTGCATTCTTCTGCCAGCCTGAACTGTTTGTCACTAAGGGCAAGATGCACTAAACTAAACGAGGCTTTAACGAGCCTTTAATGAACAGTTTTCCTACCCTGGCATGCATTCAAGCCCAATTTCCGACGACAGTAGCAGCAAACGAAAACGGAATGCAGATGAGCAAATTGTGTAGAAACCCTATTGAAATGAGATGCATCAAAGTTTACCGCTTGCCCTAACGCTGGAAAACTACCGGAAAGCTAACGAGAGGTCTGTACTTCTCATTGGGGCTGCCCGGCTTCCAAAACTCTAATGTAAAACAACAACAAAAAAATCCTAAGAGGTCTGTACCTCTCATTGGGGCTGCCCAGTTTCCAAAACTAATGTAAAACAAAAAAAAAAAAATCAGGAGGGGGCAAACACGCTCGTCAGGAGCGTCCTTTATCGACAGCCTTGCCTCGCCTACCCGCCCGAGGTCGCCGCTGCTCCTTGCTCCCCCATGATTTAAAGTCATAGCTTTAGGCTGCCCCGGCCCCCCTCCCTTCCTCTATTTCTCCTCAGCTCCGCCTCCCGCCATCCTCCGCCCCCATGCCCCGGGCCCAGGAGTAAAGGAGGGATGTCCGAAGATTCGGCGAAGAGGCGATCAGCTGTTCTTCTTGCCCGTGCAGCGCCTTCACACTGAGGATAGAGGCACTGCAAGGGCCAGGTAAGACGGAGGGGGGCCCGGTGGAGGGGGGGAGCGGCGGCGATGACCTCAGGGGGGCGGCAGGGGTGGGGTACAGGGATGGAGGATGGTGGGAGGCGGAGCTGAGGAGAAAGAGAGAAAGAGAGGAAGGGAGGAATGGAGGGGGCCGGGGCAGCCTAAAGCTAAGACTTTAATGCAGGGGGGAGCGGGGAGCAGTGGCAACCTCGGGTGGGCGGGGGCAAGGACGTCCATAAAGGATGTTTGTTTGTTTTTTTATTCTTATGTCCTTAGCTTGCGCCGAGAAGCCAGCATAACGCTTGGCTGCTCTGCGCATGCTCTACGGGCCGATTTTGCGACGGTTTAACGAAGGGTTCGTGAATGCAAGTGACCTGCAACGAACAGCTCATTTACATTCCCTATCCTTCATGCATAGCCGTTCCGTACTGATTCGTTATGGAATTCGGTACGGAACGACTCTAACGAGGACTTTTGTGCATCTTGGCCTGAGAGTTCCATCCAGGGGCGTATCTGCGTGGGGCCACAGGGGCCTGAGCCCCCGCAGATTTCGCCCTGGACCCCCCTACTGCCGCCGTGGGTACCTTTGCTGGTGGGGGACCCCAACCCCCACCAGCCGAAGTCCGCTTCCTCCTGCCGCTGCGAGTTTTTTTAAGTTCTTCATCGGGATTCGTTCTCCGTCACTCTGTGCTGCTGTTCAAAGAAGCTGCTAGCTGAATGCAGTTTCGGACTGAGTCTGACGTCCTGCACGTACAACGTGCAGCAGCGACTTCAGACTCACTCCGAAACTGCATTCAGCTAGCAGCTTCTTTGAACAGCAGCACAGAGTGACGGAGGACGAATCCCGATTAACTTAAAAAACCTCGCAGCGGCAGGAGGAAGCGGACTTCGGCTGGTGGGGGTTGGGGTCCCCCACCAGCAAAGGTACCCACGGCGGCAGGGGGGGGGTCGGAAATGGCGGCGGCGGCTGGGGGGGGGCTATAATGTGCCCCCTCACTCTGGCTTCGGCCCCCGCTACCGCCGACTTTCAGATACGCCCCTGGTTCCATCAGCATGCAGAATACTCAGCACAAGCACACTGACTACTCAGTTTCATTGCACTGTTCACTGCCTCTACACCAGATCTAGAAGGAGCCAGGTAATCTTTTAAAATTTAACCCATATGGTTACATATTGCTTTTCTAGAATGCAATCAAGGCGGTGTACATTACACAGGGGCCATTTTACTAAGCCGCATAAGTACCTACGCGCGTCCAACATGCAGCAATTCGAGTTACCGCTTGGCTACAGCGTGGCCCGTGCAGTAATTTCATTTTTTATGCATGACCACTATGCACGCCGGAAAATATTTTTATTTTCTGGCGTGCGTGCGGTAATCATACGGTAATTGACATTTTATATGCATAGACCATTACTACCCAGTTACCACATGAGACCTTACCACTAGGTCAATGACTGGCGATAAGGTCTGAGACCCAAATGGACGCATGGCAATTTTCATTTTGCCGCACGTCCATTTTTGGCAAAAATAAAAATAAGGCATTTTGTACAGATGCGCTGAAAAATGATTCTGTGCACGCCCAAAACACGTGTCTACACTACCACAGGCCATTTTTCAGCATGCCTTAGTAAAAGGGCCCCATAGTCAAGTATGAAAGGTGGGGGGGGGGGGGGGGGCAGAGAAAAGAAAACAGCTAAGGAATTACAGAGTGTCATTTCACATCAGGATCCAGGAACCTCCAGGAACCTAAGAGGCTCATTTTCAAAGCACTTAGCCTCCCAAAGTTCCATAGAAACCTATGGAACTTAGCCTCCCAAAGTGCTTTGAAAATATGCCTAAGCCTGCATTATGGATCAGAAAAAAAGTGCACCCTGTTTCTACAAAGGTGACAAAAATTAGGTGACAAAAATATGGGCACTAAGCCTCACTTCTATAATGGCAACTGCACGTGAAACTGCCATTATAGAATAGGACACAAGTTGGCATGAGCACTTAGGCCATGTCAAAGGCTAGTGTAAATGCTGGCACCTAGAGGTTGCAGTTGTGCATATAAGCAATAGTATTCTGTAATTACATGTGCAACTGCAAGACACGCCCCTCACCCGCCCATGGATACGCTCCCTTCACAGTTGCACACTACAGCAATTAGGGGCTATGTTAATAGAATAGCACGTAAGTGCACTTCCACATGTGTCTACAAATTAGTGCCAATTAACCCCACTTAAGGGGTATTATTGATACTTAAGGCTAATTGTCTTCTAATTTAACAGCTCAGTTAGGGCCTGATGATCAAAACTCCAGCGCTATTCCGAACAGCACCTGAGAAATACTGCCCGATCAGCGCGTCTGAGCAGCTCCCTCATACTCAATGCTAATCACATGTAAATTTAGGTGTATTGTTAGCACTGAGCATGAGGGACAACTGTGGGAGGTTTGTGCCTGTGCATGAGCTCAAGAGCTATGGGTTAACTATCATATTGTATTTGATGATTTAACCGCAAAATTTATTTTGTCTTTAATCTGCTTGCTATGAATCATCTACATCACCAAGGTCCTGCAGTCTGCATGCAGTTTAAAGTGTCTCTGGGAAGAAAACAAAAGTATTCTGAAATTCTACATTAACTCTTTTTTTATTTTTACAGTAAGTACAGATGAATTGGAGAAAAGAATCCTGAATATGCAAAAGTAATGTGCTGTTTAGAAACAGAGAAGCTCTGTGCCTATCAGTCTATGATCTCTCTGAGAATGTCAGCAAAAGTGTCAATTAGTTTCACGTTGTGATGGTGTTTCTTTAGTCATATGGACATCTATCCCCTTGGCTAAGACCACCAACTCATCACTTTAGGTGAGAATCAATTCTGGCCACTTCCGAATCAGATTTAAAGTGGTGACATAAAGGTGGTCTGATTTAGGCTTTGTTTTTTTAGCTTATTTATTTATTACATTTGTACCCCGCGCTTTCCCACATAATGCAGGCTCAATGCGGCTTACATAGTAATTTGAAATACAAAGTTATAGAATTTTCAATAAAACAGTAGTAATACAATGTAAAGTTGGGCTTAGTAGTGTATGATAAGTTGAGCTTGATAATGTATGACTAGGATAAAAGAGGGTAGACGGGATAGAATAGTAAGAATTGGGAGAAAAGGGGTAAGGAGGGATAAAATTAAGGAGAGATGGGAAGAGAAGGATGGGGGTCAGTATTTAAGTCAGAACAGAATTGGGAGTGGAGGTTGGTGAGATTAGGTTGGGGCATTAGGGAACATAGTAACATAAGTAGATGACGGCAGAAAAAGACCTTCACGGTCCGTCCAGTCTGCCCAAGAAGATAAATTCCTATGTGCTACTTTTTTATTTGTACTGACCTCTTCAGGGCACAGACTGTATAAGTCTGGCCACCAACCCCGCCTCCCACCACCAGCTCTGGCACAGACTGTATAAGTCTGCCCAGCACTATCCTCGCCTCCCCAAATACCAGTCCCGCCTCCCACCACCAGCTCTGGCACAGACCGTATAAGTCTGCCCAGCACTATCCCCGCCTCCCAACTACCAGTCCCGCCTCCCACCACCAGCTCTGGCACAGACCATATAAGTCTGCCCAGCACTATCCCTGCCTCCCACCACCGGCTCTGGCACAGACCATATAAGTCTTCCCAGCACTATCCCCGCCGCCCAACCACCAGCCCCGGCACAGACCGTATAAGTCTGCCCAGCACTAGTCCCACCTCCCAACCACCAGCCCCGGCACAGACCATATAAGTCTGCCCAGCACTAGCCCCGTCTCGCAACCTCCAGCTCTGCCACCCATTCTAGGCTAAGCTCCTGAGGATCCCTTCCTTCTGCACAGGATTCCTTTATGTTTATCCCACGCATGTTTGAATTCCGTTACCGTTTTCATCTCCACCACCTCCCGCGGGAGGGCATTCCAAGCATCCACCACCCTCTCCGTGAAAAAATACTTCCTGACATTCTTCTTGAGTCTGCCCCCCTTCAATCTCATTTCATGCCCTCTCGTTCTACTGCCTTCTCATCTCCGGAAAAGGTTTGTTTGCGGATTAATACCTTTCAAATATTTGAACGTCTGTATCATATCACCCCTGTTTCTCCTTTCCTCCAGGGTATACATGTTCATGTTCAGGTAGGACTTTCAGCATTTTTCTAAAGGGCAAGTAGTCATTTATTAATCGGATTGATTTGGGTACAGCGTTCCAAAGCTGGCTGCCCAAAAAGGAGAAACTGGATGCATAGTAGGTCTTGTATTTAATTCCTCTACAATTGGGAAGGTGTAGGTTAAGATAAGTTCGTGAAGAAATAGATCTGGGAGCCAATAATTTAGCCATCTGATTGACTAGGATAGATTTCATGAATTGCATTTGGAGAACCCTGGTCAATTTGATCTGAAAAAGTAACCCTACAGTGTCAGGCTCAGATTTAGGCATACAGTTGATATACTGCCTCGGCTTTGATAGACACCAGAGTGTTGCAACTGTTGCCTAAGTTTGAATTCAGGAGTGTCCAAAACACGCACCTACACCAGCGCAGGCCACTTTTAGGTGACCCTTAGTAAAGGGTCCCTGAAAGAACTGTTGCTGCCTTATACCATCTATCAGTTGTGCTCCACTGGGAAAATATTACTATCAGCCTCTCCCCCCCATCCCCAACCACCCCACCCCACACCCCACACCCCACACCACCACCCTTGAACACACACCACAAAAGCATTTGACTATAGGAAACATATCATCAGGTCTTTCTTTTGTGGAGCACCTTTCTTGCTGTTCTTGGGTGGAGACTGACTCTTTAATTTTCCTATTTGTGTAGGCTTCTGTATAATTACTGGTATCTTATTTTTGATGATTTTGTTTAGCTACTGTAGCTTAATGTTTTGTAATATGATGTCCTTTATTTTTAGTTGTTTGTCTGTATTTGTCAGTCTTTTTATTTCTTATGTTTTATTGTTGTTTACCAAAGATAAGTCTGTTGAGGATTGGCAGAATAGAAATTTGCAAGTAAATAAATTTATAATTTCACACATTTAACGTTGATGGTTCAAATCATTCACATATTCTGCGATGATATTCATTTAGATAGAGCCACTGAATATCTGCATATAAACCTGAAACATCTAAATTAGGCATTTGGGCCCGATATTCTTCTGGTGGCAATCAACGTTTTGCTGACCCCTGCTGGGGTTAAACCCAGAGATTCAGTGGCAGGCCATGTTTAAGCATGAGCATTGAAATTCTAGGTTTCCAGAGCTGGCTAACACATAGTTGGATAAGGGGTCCTTTTACTAAGCTACTGTAAAAGGAGGCCTGTGCTAGCATCTGTGCATATTTTTGATACACGCTGATGCCTCTTTTACCACAGGCTTCAATTTTTGGGAAAAGAAATGGCCATGTGATAAGTGAACCACTTACCACATGGTCATTTCCGTGGGAAACCCTTACCACCACCCATTGAGATGGTGGTAAGAGCTCCCGCGCTAACCCAACAGTAACCAGGCAATGTGCGGCGCTGTCCGATTACCGCCAGTTAAATTCTGGCACTACAAAATAGGTCATATTTTTGTAGCACTAGAAATGGCGCATGCTAGGGATGGGAATGTGGCAAGCCCACGGTGGACTTACTGCTTCTTCATACTTATAGATAGTATAAGGCAGCAACAGTTCTTTCAGGGACCCTTTTACTAAAGGTCACCTAAAAGTGGCCTGCGCTGGTGTAGGTGCATGTTTTGCAGGTCAATTTTCCAGCGTACCTGGAAAAAAGGAACTTTTTTAGTGGCCGAAAATGGACGTGCGGCAAAATTAAAACCAGTGCTTCTATTCTTATGCACCTGTTACGAATCATATATCTATTTCTCCCAATTCATTTGATGTTTATTATCACATCTAATCTATGTGATATTTTCATGTACCTTGATTATAGCACCTCTTTGTATTTATCATTCCGTTAATGGTGATCACCATTGCGGCATAATGTAAGCCACATTGAGCCTACAAATAAATGGTAAAATGTGGGATACAAATGCAGCAAATAAATAAATAAAAGGGCCCCTTAGTCAGATATTCAGCACTTAACTGGCTATGGTTTACCACATAAAGATGGGACTGACTTTTATACAATCCTATTTATGCAGTTAACCCAGCTGATTAAGTGCTGAATAACAGCACGTAACTGCCCCAAGTGCCAACTCAGAACTCCCCCCAAATAGCCAGTTTTCAGTCCGGTGCTAACCGGCTACTTTCAGGAGCACTAAATGTCACTGAAAATTAGTGGTTATCCCCATACAGGCAATTTAACCAGCCAGGAACCATTTCTAACCTGTTAAAACATTTTGAATATCCACCCCTTCCGGGGGCCCTTTTACTAAGCCTCGTAGGCTCCTGCGTGAGCCCAACGCGTGCCAATTCAGAACTACCGCCCGACTACCACGTGACCTGGGCAGTAGTTTCATTGTTTATGCATGCCCACTAAGCGCACCGGAAAATATCTGGCACATGGTGCTAACCAGGTGGTAATCGGCACTGTACACGCGCGCTGATAATTACCACCCAGTTAACGTGCGAGACCTTACTGCTAAGTCAATGGGTGATGGTAAGATCTCAGGCCCAAAATGGATGTGCACCAATTTTCATTTTATCGCACATCCATTTTTGGCCAAAAAAAGGTCTTCTTTGCAGGTGCACTGAAAAATGAACCTGGGTGCATCCGATACACGTGTCTACACCAGCACAGGCCACGTTTCAGTGCACCTTAGGAAAAGGACCCCCCCCCCCCCAATTTTCCCTTCCATCACTGCTTAGACATGTGAAACGCAATTGTAAGTGGAGGAGTGGCCTAGTGGTTAGAGCACTGGTCTTGCAATCCAGAGGTGGCCGGTTCAAATCCCGCTGCTGCTCCTTGCCATCTTGGGCAAGTCACTTAACCCTCCATTGCCTCAGGTACAAACTTAGATTGTGAGCCCTCCTGGGACAGAGAAATATCCAGTGTACCTGAATGTAACTCACCTTGAGCTACTATTGAAAAAGGTGTGAGCAAAATCTAAATAAATAAATAAAAATGAACACCCTTCGTTACATATCCCTTGAGGAAACTTAGCACTGACACACATAAGCAACCTAAGTGCTATTCAAAAGGTCATGCATAAATGCTGTAGTGCTCAACTGTGAGGGGAGGGAATGGGTGTTTCCCTTATTTACATGTACAACTTACAGACTACTGTGTATTATGTACCCCCTTACCACACACAGGTGCCACACTTCAGATCATTTCAGATCAGGTCTATGGCTATAGACTAACTGCAGATGTGTAAATGTAAGACATGCCAATACTGAGTTATGCTAGTATTCAGAAACAGCAAACCCAGGCCCCAGTTGTTTCAAAGCAATTTAACTTGGGAAGAAGACACTTCTACCCAGTTAAATTGCACCAGGCAGCCCACAGGTTAATATTCAGTGTCACTTAACTGGACAATACTATAGACTGCCATCTATGACCACCGGTAGTGCTCACCGGTTACCCCTGATTCTATATATGGAGCCCAGATTTGTGTGCTGCTGAGAATCATGTGCAAATTAATTACATAACAAGCTCAGAATTATCAATAATTGGGTGCTAAGAACCAATTATTGATGTTAATTGGCACCCATTAGAATTTGTGCACGGATCTGACTGCGCCCTATTTTATAAGGCAGTGCGCCTAACTCCCATAGTGTGTAACTCAAAAGAGGCATGGCCATGGGCGTATCAGAGGCTTTCCAAAATGTTGTGTACATAGTTATAGAGTACGGGGTCAGTGCACCGAACTTGTTTTCAGCTGTTGTTGTATCGCATGGGATTTC
The DNA here is from genome assembly GCF_901765095.1 of Microcaecilia unicolor. Lineage (NCBI taxonomy): Eukaryota > Metazoa > Chordata > Amphibia > Gymnophiona > Siphonopidae > Microcaecilia > Microcaecilia unicolor. The sequence goes on along the minus strand of NC_044031.1, from coordinate 393,758,347 downwards.
ACAGTTCTCCACTTCAGCGGATTTCTACTGGACCTAACATGGGTACCAGCATTTACACCAGGTTTTATCAGGCGTATAATTGTTCTCAAAATGGCACTGGCATGAAGACGCCAACATTTTATGGATCAGCTGACAGCAATGGACCAATCAATATCTACAATAGCGAACCCCAACCCGCTGGAAAAACAGTGTGTAGTTTGAATATCCACCATTGTTCTTTGTAATTTAATAACACATTTATAACACCACCCTTCCACCCCACTGTGATCTTATCCAATATTCACCATTTGAAATCTGTAATCCCATGCTTTTTTCCTAGCTAATGAGCAAACAGTGGAGCTGCCAACATACCATTTTTACTCCTGGACTTATGTTCATTCAATCTTATTTTAGCAGCTCAACTAAAATGCCCCACATAAACAACTCATGAGGACATTGTATTATATATATGATATTATCAGAATCACAGGTGGTATTATGGTGTGCCAGCAGCTTCTGACTAGTAGCTGAGATATTCCATTCTAAACCTTCTATAGTAGAGTCGCACCACATTTAACATGTCCACACATGACACTCTCATTCTGATGTAAAACACAATCTAACCTCTTATAAATCAACATCTCTCCAATAGTCCTGAGATATGTGTAGAGCCCCTGCAATGAGACCACATCTACTAACTTAAATGGGACATATTGCTAACCAGGCACGTAGGACTGCATAAAAACCAGATACAGCACTGAAAATCACACTTACTCCCATAATGTCCAGGTGCATAGGCGGTCGGTGGCCCAACTGTTTGGGGAGGCTAAAGGGGGCGGGGTTAGGGGTGGGGCCAGGGGTGGAGCTTAAACCATAATTATATGATAACACACAGAAAAAATAAATAAATTCACAATTAATACCTTTTATTAAATTTAGATATTAGATATGTATCATATGTTAAAGAATAAAGTGGTTGCTCAAAGCAAATTCTAAGCACAATCGCTCAACTGCAAAACACTATGCACAACTTTGTGCAAAAACACGCTCAGAACCTTACTGTACCATAAATATTACACTGGGCAGAACATAATACACCAATATACCACCCATACGGAAAATGCAGACCGTCAACAATATGAAACAAGGGATCATATCATCACAATTCTCATGTAGAGCCACAAAACACCCTAATTCATGTTTAATGTGGGATAAAATGCCATAAATAAGTAAATAAATATAAACTTTTAATGTTGAGCACCTGATTCTCAAAGTGGACATATTCCAAACACTATAATGAAAATAAAATGATCTTTTCTACCTTTGTTGTCTGGTTGTCCGATTCTGCTGCTATCTGTTCTCAGTGCAGGTCAGGAAGTCATCCTCCTTAAATATCTCCCTGGCAACCCAGCCAACCCCCCCCCCCTCCCCCTGCTCTCCCAGCAGTAAGGTAAACAAACCATAAACCAATTTCTACAACTGGTTACACAAGGCTAGAGGGCTTTCACTGCAGCTCCTGCTGTGAGGATGGAGGTAAATCAACAATTTAAACCTCTCAGAACACAGCAGGGGAGGCTTAGCCTGTCCAAGCCTCTTATACCGGGCGGGCGCCTATGTCCAGGTGCTACCAAAAAAACAAATATTGAGTGCAACTGCCCAGATAGTCAGCATTTAAAGAAACAATATCCACCACTGGCTCAGTATTGACCTGATAAACAAAGTGTTGCCTCTCTTGGAACACCACCTTTTTGGTCAGAAAACGTTTGCTTTATAATGATTTATGCATTCAAATTATCCTTGAAAGTGGTCTGGATTTTCAAAAAAAAGCAATTTTTCAGTTGACCTTGATGCTGACCGCATAAGTACTTTTGAATAGCAATAATGTATATATAAACATGATCCAAGTTACAGAAATTTACCCTATAATTATTGCATTAATACAATAATGACCCAAAAGGTTACAAAAACTACTATATGTTTGTACAGCAGTCCAAGAAGGTTACATAACTTTCTTGCATTTCAGGATCTTGATTTTGTTTTGTTTACATTAAAACATAAAAGCAGAATGTAAAAAAAAATATGTTTGTTCTCTGCTTCCTTCTTGGCATCTGATAGAACTCTTTGTGATAATGCATATTAAGAAAACATAGTTGATAGTACTTCAAGAAAGCATTTTTTACTTTATTTCAACATCATTATTCTAACTTCTCCAATCCTATATGATGAAATGTAGTTCCAGTAATAAGACATAACTGCAAAATTGCAGAGGAAGGAATTCTTAACCAAAAAAAGAACCCATGTCAGGAAAACATAATTCTGTCAACTAAACTCTTTTGCAAGATCTGAAATCAGATATGCTCCTAGATCATAGTGTCTGTTGAGCTAGCAATTATAGATTTCCTGTAATACAGAGTTCAACTAGCCATAATGGTGTTGAACATAAGAATTACCATATTGGGTCAGACTAAAGGTCCATCTAGCCCAGTATCCTGTTTCTAACAATAGCTAGTCCAGATCAAAAGTATCTGGCAGAGTCCCAAGAAGTTGCAAGATTCCATGCTGTGGCTTTCCCTAGGACTTCCTCATGGAGTTTTCTCCATGAGTTTGTCCAAAATTTTTTAAACCCTGTTACACCAGCTGCTTTTACAACATCTTCTGGCAACAAGATCCAGAGCTTAACTAGGCACTGAGTGAAAAAAATATTTTTTCCAATTTGTTTTAAATGTGCCACCAAGTAATTTTATGCCGTGTCTTTGTACTTTTTGAAAGAATAAACAATCAATGTTCATTTACAGATTCCACTCTATTCAGGATTTTGTAGACCTCTATGTTTATGTTTATTCCACACTTTGTATACCGCCTTTCTGTAAATACCCCCTCAGCTGTCTCTTCCTCAAGCTGAAGAGCCCTAATCTCTTTAGTTTTTTCTCATATCAGAGTCAGTCAATCCCTTTAATTATTTTGGTTGCCTCACACTGTACCTTTTCTAATTCCAGTATATCTTTTTTTCTAATATGTGGGAACCAGAATTGCACACAATACTCAATCCCCCAAATTCTATACCTGGCGCCTTAAGATGTATGTGCTGATTTGGCCGCATGGCCAAACTGCACACACAACTTAATTTATTAACAAGCCAATCAGCGTTGCTAATTGGTACTTAACCAATTAGCAGCACTAATTGGCTTTAATTATAATTTATGTGCACAGCTTTCTAGGAATATTCTACAATGTGGTGCATGTAAATTCTAATGTGCACAGTCGAAAAGGGTACATGACCATGGATATGGAATTGGCGGGTTGTGAGCTTTTCAAAAAGCTATGCACACTATTATGAAATACATCTGATCTGCGCCTAACTTGGGTGCAGGTATTTAGGCCTGGTTTTAGGTGACCTAAATGGGTGCACCTAAATTATAGTCACAAGAATGGCCCTAAGGCATGTTCTATAAACTACGCCTAACTTTAGGTATAGTTTATAGAGTCACGCTAACCGCATGATAACTATTGTCAAATGGCCCCAGCACCATTACCTCTTGTACTAGGTCCTCTTTTCCATTAAGGTTTAGTTCTAAAATAGCTCTCATGCCCTTTGGGGCTCATTTTGGAAACAGAAAAATGTCTGTAATGTAGTATAAAGCAGCATTTGGATGTTTTCCTTGCCAAAACGTTCAAATCATTATTTTTGAAATCTGTTTTGCAGACGTTCATCTATGCATTTCATCTGCAGTGCGTCCAAATCACAAGGGGGTGTGTCAGGGGTGTGTTGTGGGGTGAGATTAGGGCATTCCTAACACATGGATGTTTTTCTGCCATAATGGACAAAACCAAAACATTTTAAAGCCGTGGTCGCAATCAGCGTTGAGAAAGATTTGCTATACGAAGGACACGATCCTAAAAAAAGCTAAGTAGCTTTAAAATCCAAGAGTTTACTGAATATTCTGTGTAGTTCTGGTGAAAATATACATAAAAAAGAAAAAATTACAGTCCAGAGGTTTGGGCCGATGATGAAGCAGCCCAGCCTATAGTGAGCTATAGAAATACATAGCCGGGGGTTTCTTGACGCCTTCCCTCTATACACAAATAATGTGTTTTGATGTATACGTCAATTGAGTTATTATGATCTCCTAATTGCTCTAGATAGTATATATAAGTGAAACATCAAAGCATTCCAGTGACAGTCTAACAGGATGGGGTGGATAGGTGAGAGACAGGAAGAGTCGGGTGGATGACAGATAGGGAGATATGCATGGAGATGGGAGGGTGACAAAGCAGTACAATTTTATGGTTTATAATGGGCTAAAAAAGCCCAGATCTTTGTTAAGTCCTGCCTGGTGGGTGTCGAAATATTTAATCATTCTGACTTCAAAGGTCTTACTCACAGTCAGATGTTCAGAAGTGTTGCCCTGGGACACAGAGCCTCTGTAATTCTGAGAGCTGTATCAGTGGTTGGAGGTAGAAATCTGAAGAAAGGCAGCTTTATTGCAGAGGTGGGAAAATAGTTGAATAGGTTGAAGTAGCTCAGAGCTGTGTGATTGGAAATTGCAATATCTTATTAGGAAGATATATTCAAGGTAAAAAACCAAGTTCATTCCAGGTAACCTAAATGAATGCACCTAAATTTGAACATATTATAAACCAAGTGTAACTTTAGGCGTAGTTTATAGAATCACGCTAACCGTGTGGTTTTTCGGCACCAGTTTTTAAGGCACCATATATAGAATTCCCCCCCTAAGTAAATAGGAAGGACAGACAAAGGTAGAGATTCTGCTAATTCAGGGAACCAATAACTGAGGTAAGATGGAAAAGGTTAGAAAATGTTTGCCTTTTCCTTTCCATGTGCTGGGTGCAAAGAACTGTACAAGCAGCATTATTGCTCTGGAAGCCCAAGCTCTCATAGTTAAGTGTGGAGCCTCAGGGTTCATTTGTCTGCCTCTGCTGCCAGCAACCTGAAACAAGACCACTGATAATGTGACAGTTCATCAGCAATACAATTTCTGGATCCAGGGACATGCTTTGATTTCAAAACGGTGGAAAGTTGACAGCCAGCATTTAAACCCTGGGTGACTGGGGTCCATACAGAGTGGCAGGTGCGGCTTGTTGAGCAGACTGGATGGACCATGCGGGTCTTTATCTGTCAACATTTATGTTGTTACTGTGCCTTATGGATCCTTTTATTAAACTGCATTAGGTGCTAATATGTGCCTAATACATCAACAAAGGCCTAAGCAGGATGCACAAAAGCATTCCACCTTAGTTTTGGAATAACTGCATGGTAACCATGTGGTAAACATTTTAAAAACTTCTTTTGAGGGGGCATGTCATGGGCAGAAAATAGGAGTTCCTGCATTAACCAATTAGTGCATCTACATTGTTGCACCCTAACTGGTTACTGCACAGACAGCGTAGGAGCCCTTCCCACCTAAAAAATAAGTGGGGGTTAGTGTTCACGCAGTAATTTTTTTAAATGGCCAAGAGCTAATGGCAACATTAACGCACAGCCATTAATGGAAAAAATAGAATACCTGTGCTTTTATGGACCTAGTAAATATGGCCTTAGTGCACGGGAAAGACCCAAATGAGGGCACGCTAAGGTCACTTTTTACCACAGCTTTGTAAAGGACTGCTTTGATTTCAGCTGTTAACCTCTAATAACTGCTAAATTGTATTATACATTAGTAAATAGAGCCCTTAGGGCCCTGTTTACTAAGCTGCACTGTAAGCATGCTTGCGTTTTTAGCACACGCTAAAAATCAGTGTGTGCTAACGCTAGAGACACCCATATATTCCTATGGCTGTCTCTAGCATTAGCACACGCTAATTTTTAGTGCACGCTACAAATGCTAGCGCACCTTAGTAAACAGGGTCCTTAGTAAATAGCTGGTAGCAATAAAGACTAAGAGGTCCTTTTACTAAGGCACGCTAACAAATTTAGCTCATGCTAATGATTAGCGTGCATTAAATGATAAGAGAACCATTATATTCCTATGGGCATCTTATTGTTGAGTGCGCATTAAGGGTCCTTTTACTAAAAGGTTGAAGCGCGACAACAGGCTTGCCACTTGGCAACCCGGAACTACTGCTGGCCCAATATGGGTGCTGGTGGTAGTTCCACCCCCAGCATGCACCATTTCCGGTGCTATAGAAAATCAGATATGATTTTCTAGCGCAGGGGTTACCGGGTAGTAATCGGGCAGAGCCACGTGCTGCCCGGTTACCACCGGGTTAGCATGGGAACCCTTACTGCCACCTCAGTGGGTGGTGGTATGTGCTGCCCCTGAAATGGCCAAGTGGCAAGTGCAAACTTACCACATGGCCATTTCCTTTTTTGGCCTTTTTACCCACTGCAGTAAAAGGGGCCCTGGCACATAGCAAAAACAGCTATCTCAAAGCCCCTTAATGAGTCCATCTAATAAGGTAGCCAAGGTTGCAATTGCTGCTTTCTGCAGATTACCTCTCAATGCCTGCATTTAGGGTTGTAAGTGACGCTCCAATGCAGTTACCCCCACATTTTCTTGAAAGCACACACTGATCACTGTAAGCTGAATACTGGGCCCCAAATTTTTCAAGGCATGCTAACAAACCAAGGGATCCTTTTATTAAGGTGTGTTAATTGATTTAGCGCATACTAATGATTAGTGTGTGCTAAATGATAAGGTATCCATTATATTCCTTTGAGTGTCTTATCATTTAGCACATGCTAATCGTTAGTGTGTGATAAATCTATTAGCGCACTTTAGTAAAAGGACCCCATACACATGTGCACTTAGAAATACATATCTCTAATTTCCAGATGTTGCTCCCAAGCAGAGAAGGCCATGAGTCAATGGGTTGTGGCTCAGTGAGTCAAACAAGTGAAAGAAATGGGTGGGCCAGATGGGTCATGGATCTGTTGTATACTCAAAACATGAGATGGTTCAGGGAAGCAATGGAAAAACAACCTGGTAATCATCAAAAGCTTTATTGTAGAAAGGACCCAACATGGCCAGGTTTCAGCAAGATTGCCTGAATCAGGGGTCTACAACATAAATATAAACATTTAATTTACTGGGATTTTGCTCACATCTTTTTCAGTAGTAACTCAAAGTGACATACATTCAGATTCACTGGGTATTTCTCCATCCCAAGAGGGCTCTACAATCTAAGTTTGTACCTGAGGGTTAAGTGATTTGCCCAAGATCACAAGGAGCAGCAGTGGGATTTGATCTAGGCACTTCTGGATGTCAAGAGCAGTGCTCTAACCACTAGGCCACTCCTCCACTCAAAATATATCAAAACATATAAATGTTGATTAAATTTGAAATTAAATTAAATTGAACCATATGTAGAAATAGTATCACATAGAAAATAAATCAAATGTGACATATAGAAATGAATGAAATGGAACATAAAAAGATTTTTACCACAGCTTCCCACAAAATTTCATAGAGATGTTCTAAATGCCATATACAGGTTATTGCCACCTATAGTATAACCAATAAGTTAGAGAGGGTTGCACAACTCACAGCTGCAACAAAGTATTAGGAATGTATTGACTAATCCTATGTCTCTCTGTTATAATCCACTCTTAATTAAAGTGTATGTGATGCTTACAGCTTCAACACTGTTGCTGCAATGATGATAAAGATCATGTGGATTGCTCCTGTCAAACACATCCATAGATACAGCCTGGAAACAGATTTTATCTGTAGGTGCCAATTTTTTACATCTTGATAAGTTTTTGGCATGAGCTCATCAAATGCATAAACCAAGGATCTGGAATATAATCACTTTTGCCTGCATTGCTGAAATACAGCAGTGAAACAAGGCCATGGTGTAACTTAAGTGGAATGTTTGCTTCTATTTACCAGAGCCGTGAAACTCTTCATTGTGTTCGAAGAGACAAGAAAAAAGAACACGAAATAGCTTGAATTGATTTTGATCTGATGAAGTTGTACCATTCTTATATGTGTTTACGGCTCTGTTGGTGTTCTGGAACATGCCAAAATTCCTACTCTACAGAATGCCTTGCTTGTATTTTACACTCTTCACAGTCTTTGGATAGTGCTCAGATTTCTCTGCTAAAGAAGGAGTTTCTAGGAGCCTTAACCAGCAAATATTGGGGGAGTTTAAATACGATGCATTATGTTGGAATGTTCCTTGATCCCACTTTATGAAACTTTTTCTTTGTACGATGTATTCATTGTGACTGTGATAGTTTTACACAGGACAGAGAAAGTGTAATGTCACTAGTGAGTGAAGCATCAGAGTGTGAACCAGAAACGCTCACAACAATACCATCAGTGTCAAGTCCATCAACACATGACGTTAAAATTTCTTCCACATCAGGAGACCCTAATGCGCCTGCGACCAAGAAGATGAGAAGCAATCCACTTGACAAGTTTCAAACTGCTACACTGAAAAGCAATGGGGCCACCAGCGATGCTTCAGCAAAACACGTTGTACCACTAGCCAACAGGACTCACGATGAGATAACGAAGTAGACTATGGAACTGATATCGCATACTCTCTCTCCTGGATAATTCAATCCATTTCAAAAGTAAGGGCAGCAGACATTACTAGGAGGATATTCATTATTCCTGTTTCATCTGCTGAATGTGAAAGGCATTTCAGTGCCTCCAACGCTCATAATATCACTACAACACAATGCAACAACAGGCTTCCAAAATCTGTGCAGGCATTGTCAATTGCCCTTGAGGGATATAAGAGCAAGCTGCTGAAGTGACGTATGCAACAGTTACAGAATTAATTGTCAATGATTATATTCAGTGGGTGCCTTTTTTAGGCACCCTGATGCTATGTAGTAAAAGTCTATTCTATAATGGCATCTGAGCACCAAGATTCCGTTATATGAATACTATTGTAACCTGGCATCGGTACACCTTACATTTAGGTGCCCTCAGTTACACCAGACATAAACCTGTTATAACTGCAGGAGCCTAAATGTGTGAATGGACTCAAGACAGATCACTGAGGAATCTGCAAGGAAGGCTAATAATGGAACAAAAGAGTGGTGATATCACAGGCAGAGGGGTCAAAGGAAAACTACTACTACTACTACTACTACTAACTAACATTTCTAAAGCGCTACTAGGGTTACGCAGCGCTGTACAATTTAAACATAGAAGGACAGTCCCTGCTCAAAGAGCTTACAATCTAAAACAAGATTTGGAAGTACAGCCAATAAGTAAAGGAAGTGGTGCCAATGAGATATTGAAAAGGGTAGGAGCAAGTAAGGTCCCTGAATTGAAATCCTTCACTAAGGAAGATGCTTACTTGCTAGCCACACTAGGTGAAAGGAAGTATCTATCACCTTCCAGTGCAATGGACTGATGTCCTGGAGGGATAAACTAGTGGTTCACCTGAAGGAAAGGAAGTGCCAGAGGCCGAGGGGCAGTGGGTATGCAGCAGGGAAAGGATGTGATGTTGTCAAGATGTATTTTCAGCTGCCAACTACCACTTGCTCCACCATCTATATCCACCAGTCCCCCATGATCCCTACAACAGGCCACAGCTACAGTGGCAGGTGGCATAGACTAGCACCAGTACCTTGCAGAGCCCATCAAGACCATCAGCACAGACTCATTGGTATCCCGGGCACACAAGTCCACTCAAGATGGGCAGCCACAAAACTTAAACTGGCTCATCTCTTGTGACACAAATGGCTGAAACCATTCTGCTCACACAATTAACTTTCAATTATCTTGGGAGCAGCTGGCAGAAGCTGAGAGGATTCCTTTTAGGGTCTGCTGATGGGGTCCATTCTCTGTAACCCTTCATCACTAGGCCCACCGCTTGAACCAGAACCAAGGCTTTCACTCCATTCTCTCCAGTTACCATCGGATTGTCTCTTCATCACTGCACCTGGATAGGAGATTGTTTTGTCTGGAATAAATAACAGCTATTGTTATGACTACAGTTTTGTTCAGCAAAATGGAAGAGTAAAAGGAAGCCTCGGGTAAAGTAAACCTTTGATGCTATTCATTTTTACTTACATTGGTTAGTATTCGTACCAAGTCCTTATTCAAAAGTGCTTACACTGCTGGATCATTCTCTAATAGTAAGGGGCAAAACATTATGAAGTCACCGCACCTCTCCAGTGCACCTGTGGATCAGTGTTTAAAATCCTATACAAATGCATAGGTGCCAGATACACCCTACAGGAGTAGAAAGAGATGCAATATAGATGCTGCACATTTCTTACACAGGTGTTTTGTTTTTTTTTTTTTTTTTTACAGGAAAATAGCTTCTTAATTTGTTGGGGGGGGGGGGGGGTAGCTGCATCAGGGTGACCTTTGCCAGTTGTCCTTTTAATGTTTAAATCCTTTTATTGGAATAGCAGAGCAATAAGCAGAACAAAGGATCAGTCAAAAACAACAACCATGTCAACAGAAGAAAAAAAAGGTCCCATCAGGTAGAATAGAGCAAACAGCATGTATATAAGTCTTCTACAATTCGTATGGCAATAGTAGGCCAAAGTCTTGGGTTCTGATAGCCTTTTGTCTCTAAAATGTAATATTTACATTAAAATTTTCTTGATTGAGCTACAGAAGCTGTACCAATAATCGAAAAAATACAAAGCTATAAGTAGATCTTTACCCTTATGCCCAATCCCCATCCACTCCACACCCTAAATGTCCGCACGTACGCACTCTCTTAACTAAAGCCATAAAACATAATACCAAATAAGTTAGAGATTTAACAAATAACTCCAGGCTCGAGAAGGCAAAGAGAGCCATAAAGGTTCCCATGCTTCTTGAAACTTAAGTCCCAGTTTAGTATCCAGAGAATGTTGTTCACACTGCCAGCTGTCCTTTTTTTATATCCTTAATTTATTTGGCCAGTCTGCAGTTGTGCAGAAGCTGACAGAGGAAGCAAGACCCCAAAATGTAGGACAGACAAGGGGAATTGAGCAGAGTACATAGGTATAATATAGAGGGTACCTTTATTTTATATACCATCTACAGGCGTGAAAGCTTTTGAAGCAGTGTACATTCAGGTACAGTAGAGCTCACAAGCTGAGTTTGTACCTGAGGCGATGGAGGGTTAAGTGATTTGCCCAAGATCACAAGAAGCTGTAGTGAGTTTTGAACCAGGCTCCCCTAGTTCTCAGCCTTGTGCTCTAAACATTAGGCAACTTCTCCAGTAACTGCTAGTGTATTTCAACTTACAGATTGTGCTAGGAGTGTACACATCCAAAAAATGGTCTTGGTTTGCTATTATTTAAAATGGAATTTTCCCAATTTTCAGGCATTTTTTCAAGTTCATTTCAGGTATTCATTTTGTTACGGGTGCACCAGATGCACCATATGCATGTAAGAACTTTAAAATGCATGCAATTGTTTGTATGTGTATTAATTCGGTGCTACACTCGCAGATCCTGACTTGTTCGGAGTCTACAAGACATTTGCATTCTTCTTTGTAGCTCCCTCACTCTGGAATAATCTCCTTTTACAATTAATCATGTGAGTTGATTTGAGATACACTGAACCTCTATAACAGAATGACTAAAAGATTGTGCACTGACTGACACTTTTCCTTTGTATAGGAGTTTCATATTTACCTAGAGGGTTTGCTCTTATTGAACTCCCTGCTTGTGTATCTTTGTATTGAAACTTGGGTAAGGCAGTTCACCCTCTCTGCTTTTTTTGAAGTTAGTCGGTCTGTATTCTGCTTGTTATTTGCTTTATGATAGTCTCAAGTTTACCAACAATATATATATATATTTTTTAATTATAGTTATAATCTATTGTTTCATATTGTTTAGGCACACAACACAGAAATTTATGAGTTATGCAGTTTATGGTCACTATAAGTCTATATTGATGTGTATTATTTTATGATTTTATTTTAATATCAATATTTTTATCTAAATATTCTTCTCTAATAACTATTTTCTTAGAACTCTTTCCCACTCTCAGTCTCTCTACATTACCAATTGTATCTGACTCACTGGAATGGCAATGCCATAACAGACCTCTGTAAGCCACATTGAGCCTGCAAATAGGTGGGAAAATGTGGGATACAAGTGCAATAAATAAATAAAATATATACATATATTCTTTTACCTCTTTATATTTTCTAGATAATGATCATTACCAATGTAAATGTTTCTTTATCTAGTTTTGAATGTGTTCTGTTATGTGGTGTATTTATAGTTATGCTGTTTATTTCATTGCAATGTATAGGTTTTATTGATAGAACCCTGGGGCAGGTGTCCATATGTGCCCAATGTGTGCCAAAATGGAGTTACCACACATCTACTGCATGGCTCATGTGGTAATTTCATTTTTTGGGGGTGTCCAATTTACGCGGCCGAAAAATAATTTTTATTTTCTGCCACGCGTATCAGGTGTGTGCCAAGTGGCATTTGGCATGCGTAGGTCATTACCACCCGGTTACTGTGTGAGACTTTACTGCTAGGTTAATGGCTGGCAGTAAAGTCTCAGACCCAAAATGGACATGTGGCAATTTTCATTTTGCCGCACACTCATTTTTGGCAAAAATTTTTAAAAGGTCTTTTTTACAGGTGCGCTGAAAAATGATTTTGCGCACGCACAAAATCCGCATCTACACTACGGCAGGTCATTTTTCAGTGGACCTTAGAAAAAAAGGGCCCCCAAGTGACTTGCCCAAGATTGCAAGGAGCAGCAGTGGGATTTGAACTATCCACCGCTGGATGTCAAGATGGGTGTTCTAACCACTAGACCACTCCTACTGCCAAAAATGCACCTGACCTGTGTGACCCAGGAACTCATTTTCAAAAGAGAAAAAAACCTCCAAAGAGTGGCATTAATCTGCATTTGGACATTTTTCTCACAAACAAGTCCAAATTAGTATTTTCAAAACCCGTTCTTAGATGTTTTTCTATGAAGTCCATTAGAAGTGCATTCAAATCACAAGGGGGCATTCAGGGCTATGTTAAGGGTGGGATGTGGGCATTCCTAACACTTGGACGTTTTTCAGCAATAATGGAACAAAACAAAACTGTCCAGGACTAAAACTAAGACATTTTAAGTTAGACCTGTTTTTATAACAAACAAGGCACAAAAAGGTGCCCCAAATTAACACTGGAGGGAATCATGGATGACCTCTCCTTACTCACCCAGTGGTCACTACCCCCCTCCCACCCCCCAAAAAATATGATTTAAAACATTACTTGCCAGCCTCTTTGTCAACCTCAGATGTTATACTCAGGTCCATTAGAACAACATGCAGGTCCCTGGAGTAGTCAAGTGGTGGGTGCAGTGCACTGCAGACAGGTGGGCCCAGGCTTCTACCTCCCCCTACCTGTTACCCTTGTGGAGGAAACTGTGCCAAAACTCACCAGTAACCCACTATACCCACATATAGGTGCCCCCTTCACCCGTAAGGACTAAAGTAGTGGTGTACAGTTGGGGGTAGTGGGTTTGTGTGTGGGGGGGGGGGGCTCAGCAGACAAGATAAGACAGTAATGGTGAGAAGTGTACCTCAAAGCATTTTATGAAGTCCATTGCAGTGCCCACTAGAGTGCCCTACTGCTTTCCTGAGATGTCTGGGGGACCAGTCTACTAAAAATGCGGGCTCCTCTTACATCCCAATGGCTTGATTTTGTGCGTTTTCCACTTGGACTTTTTCTTTTTTTTCAAATGGACCAAAAAACAAAACATCCAAATGACAAAACCTTGTTCAAAATATTATTAAAAAAGAGAAGACGTTTTTCTTTTTTGAAAATGATCTTCTTTCCTATTCAGATTTTGGACGTTTTTTTGCAAAATGTCCAAAGTCGGACTTATCAAGAATGCTCCTCCCAGTTTAACAGACTTGCAGACACATAAGTGTAACTTGGTTTAGCAAAAGGCTGTTATAATGGCAGGAAATAATATTTTGTAACAGCACAAATCATTATAGACAAAGCTTCATCAACCAAAATGTTTCTGCTATATTTCTATAGCAAATCTTAAACACTATTACAAATGTTGAATGACTAGAACTTGCAACTTAAAAATAAAACTTCCTGATCTAAACAGCTCACCAGTATTTAGAGGGCAAGCAGGTACCTATTTTATAATGGTTAGATTGAAACCATAGTCAGTTACACCTGTTCAGGAGCAGGTGTTAATATCAGCCTGCAAAGTATGTGTGTAAATCACCACTGCTCACCAGAACATGCCACTGAGCACACTTTTTCATTCGAAGCACTTTTATAAAAGGCCATCTACATACATGAAAAGACCTTTACACATAAAAGGTCAAATTCTATAAATGGCGCCTAAAAAATCAAGACCAAAAAAACCAGCTTAAGCGGTATCGATCTTCCATTCAGGAATTCTGTGCCTGCTGCCCGGTCATATCTTCAACGCCACTTTCCAAACTGCAAGGGCATCAAATACAAGAAGATTTTTTCCTCGTCTTTCCGCTATTGCTGTCCAAAAATGTGGAATGCTCTGCCGAGGCACCTCAAAATGCAAATGGACCACACCCTATTCAAGAAATGACTGAAGACTTACTTCTTTGTTGCAACTTACTCCCCTTGTTCCCCTGCTGATTAATATTCCCCTTTACATTCCCCACCCTGCTTAGTTTTCCACTGTTAGTCAATGCTCCCCTTGTTTAACCTTTTTTTCGCTTTGTAATTCCTCCTAATTTTCTGTAAACCACATTGTGCCTGCATGTGTGGGAAAATGTGGGATATAAATGAACCATAAATAAATAAATTCTATAAGCTGCACCTAAAGTTCAGTGCGGTTTATAGAATAATGCTTAAGAGACTCCCGGTTGGCTCTCAAACAGGATAGCTGCTTGAGTGCTGTGCTGCTAAGCTGAAATTTCTCAATTAAATTCCTCACCTCAGCACCTACTTTATATCCTAGCTCCACTTATGAAGAAAAACAAATCAGACTCACCATTCACTGGGGTCCTTTTACATAGGCGTGCTGAAAAATGGCTTGTGGTAGTGTAGGCATGGGTTTTAGGTGCAAACCGATCCATTTTTCAGCATGCCTGAAAAAAAACCTTTTTAACATTTTTGAAGAAAATGGACATGAGGCAAAATCAAAATTGCTGCATGTCCATTTTGGGTCTGCGACCTTACCGCCAGCCATTGACCTAGCGGTAAAGACTCACACAGTAACCGGGCAGTAATGACCTATGCATGCCCTAGGGTGCCCGGTTGGTGTCCTGGCATGTCAAGGGGACCAGTGCACTACGAATGCTGGCTCCTCGGTTTCCATTATCGCCGAAAACCAGGAACGACCATCTCTAAGATCAACCATCTCTACATTTAGGTCAACCATCTCTAAGGTCGACCTAAATGTTGAGCTTTGGGCATCCCCGACTGTATTATCGAAATGAAAGATGGACACCCATCTTGTTTCGATAATACGGGTTTCCCCACCCCTTCGCTGGGACGTCCTTAGAGATGGGCACCCTTAGAGATGGTCATCCCCATTTGATTATGCCCCTCTAAGGGTTTCTGTGTTATGGGCAGGCTAACCAGTTAGCACAGCAGTAATGTCAGTGCACTAAGGGCCCCTTTTACAAGGGCACACTAGCGTTTTAGTAAGCACTACAAATCAGCATGCTCTAAATACTAAGAAGGCCATTTTACTCCTATGGGCATCTTAGCGTTTAGCACACATGGGGCCCCTTTTACAAAGCGGCGGTAAGCCCAATGCTTACCGCTCACTAAAAAGGAAGTACCACATAGCTACAGCAGCAGCCCAATGGTAGTTCCCCCCCCACCCCATCCATTGCGTCATCATATCTGGAGCTACAATATATATTTAGTTTTGTAGCACCGTTGTGTACCCAGTGGTAATTGGGCAGTTCCCCGTGCTGCCCAGTTACTACTGGGTTAGCGCAGGAGCTCTTACTGCCACCAAAATGGCAATGTGGCAAGTGCTTCACTTGCCGCATGGCCATTTCCTCAAAAAAAGAAAGACCTACCTTTTACCCACTGTGCTAAAAGGAGGCCTTGGCGCGTGTCAAAAACACGTACTGATGCCATAGCAGGCACCCTTTTGCCACAGCTTGGTAAAAGGGGCCCATGAATTTTTAGCTTGCTCTAAAAATGCTAGCGCACCTTTGTAAAAGATCCATTAGCTGATTAGCACATCCACACTCATTCTCTGACCCTGACATGACCCCCTCAAGAAAATACAACAAAATAAATCCTACACAGTTAGCATGCACAGATGTCAAAACTAACGCATAACATTAATGTGTCCTGCACTAAGCCATTGTTACTGTTTAGGTACCTAATGAAGCTTACTAAAAGGGACCCTTAGTTCACTTGATAAAGTCATTTATAAAATGACAATCAAGAAAAATGAGAAACAGAAAAACTGTACAGTAACAGAAAAAAGAGTGGAAAGTGGGGTGAAAATACCATAGGGTCTCTTTTACTAAACTGGAAAGTTTGGGCACTTACCATGCTTTAATAGCAAACAGTGCACTGAAAAGTTGTTTACTGTTTGTTAAGATTATTCACAATTAGTGTACAATATTGCCTAGTATCTTGATTCAACTTATTGAGGACAAAATTTAAACATTTTTTTTCTTTAAATTATATCAGTATTGGATATAAGTACATAAGTACATAAGTACATACTGTAAGTACATAAGTAGTGCCATACTGGGAAAGACCAAAGGTCCATCTAGCCCAGCATCCTGTCACCGACAGTGGCCAATCCAGGTCAAGGGCACCTGGCACGCTCCCCAAACGTAAAAACATTCCAGACAAGTTATACCTAAAAATGCGGAATTTTTCCAAGTCCATTTAATAGCGGTCTATGGACTTGTCCTTTAGGAATCTATCTAACCCCTTTTTAAACTCCGTCAAGCTAACCGCCCGTGAATATTACCTTTGTATTTTTTTATTTTCTGATATTTCCAGTATTTATGTCAGTAGATGTAAATGAAAAAATTGTAAATAAAAATTTTAAAAAGCAATTAGCGTACTAGGTGCACTTAATGCCTCCCTTTTGAGGAAGCTTAAAGTGCCTCCTCACTGAGGGACCCTTTTACTAAGGCATGATAGGCCTTCCACGGGCCTACCAAATGCTAAAAAGTACTACCACGGGATGCACTGAAGCATCCCACAGTAGTGTTCCACTTAACACATGCTAATCCCACACTGGAAAATATTTTTTTATTTACAGCGCAGGAGGCGTGTCTGGGGGGGGCGGAGAGTAGGTGTGCCTATGCTAATCAGGTATTGTGGGCACATTACCACATGCTACCCAATTAGCACAGGAGTAGCATGGGAGCCCTTACTGCCTCCTAAATAGGTGGCAGTAAGGACTATCTCGGCAATGGCCACCTGCTAATTGGGAAATTAGCACATGGCCAGTACTAAAAAAAACCCTGAATGCAGCCATTTTACCACCACTCCTGGAGCATGCAGGAAGCCCACGCAAAGACAACATTCGCCAGCCACTTTTATCGTGGCTTAGTAAAAGGACCCCCAACTGCACAAGTGGTAACACATAGTACTTACTGCGTGCTGACTGTAATGTGTTTGCACATCCATTCTCTACCCATAACCCACACAGTTCCCGCCCCCTAACACAGCTAACATATGAATGAGCTTCTGCAGCCATGCCACCATGGCATCGGTTACTATGGTCATGTGGTAACAGCACATGCTAATTCATACATTAACCATCCCCCCAATTCTATAAATGACACAAATTTCTGTGCACAAAATTGCATGCAATCCTGAAATGCGTGCACAAGTAAATTGGCTAGCAAAGCAATTATTGCCAATAATTGAGTGCTAACAATCAATTACTGGCATTAATTGGCAACCATTGAGATTTGCAAGCACATCTTGCTATGCGCTATTCTTGTAGCGCACAACTCAAAAGGGGACATGGCCATGGGAGAGGAATGGGTAGGTCAGGCGCGTTCACTAAAGATGCACACTGGAAATTCGTGCCTTACTTAGGGCCCCTTTTATGAAGCAGCAGCAAAAGGGGGCCTGCGTTGGTGTCAGCACATGTTTTTGATGAGTGCAGAGGCCCTCTTTTAACACAGCGGGTAAAAGGCAAGTCTTTCTTTTTTTTTCAGGAAATGGGCGTTTAGCAAGTGAAGCAGGGGCGTAGCCAGACAACAGATTTTGGGTGGGCCTAGGCAAGAATTGGGTGGGCACCAAGTGTTTCCCCCCCCCCCCCCCCCAAAAAAAGAAAATCTCAGCTGCTGGGAAAACGCTTCTTTCCACCTTGGCAGCAGGAATGCACTGAAAACTGAGCATGCGCAGGTGCTGGTGTTGTGAAGAGTAGCGTTTTCATTACCATCAGGGGAAATATTCAGCTGGCGGAGCATGGGACTCCCACCAGTTACCACTAAACATGTGCTACTGTTGGGTGGGCCTGAGCCATAAATGGGTGGGCCTGCCACCCATTGAGGTGACGGTAAGGGCTTCCACACTAATCCAGCGGTAACCAGGCAGCGTGCGGCACAGCCCATTTACCGCCAGGTACACATTGGTGCTACAAAAATAAAAATATTTTTGTAATGCTGGATATGACGCACGCTAGGGATTGGAACAACCGCTGGGCTGCTGCGATAGCCCGGCGGTACTTCCCTTTTAACGAGTGGTAAAAGAACCCCTCACAATCCAGTATTTACACCAGGTTTTTGTTGGTGTAAATCCTCAATACCAAAGTTTGGTATGGAAATCAACTCTAAGCACTATTTTATCAACTGCATGCAACTTGATAGAATAGTGCTCCATGCAGAATTTTTTTTTTGGCAGCCATTTTGTCAGTTCCATTTTCCTGAATCTGGTCCTAAATGTCTAACACATTGTAGTAAAAGAACATATTAAATAATGATTACCAGTAGGTAATTTACGCAAACTATTTAACTATAAAGGGTGAAACAGCTTTCTATGAGCCACGGACTTTATATAGCATCAGTTTTTAGAAACAGTGATATACAAGAGATACAGGAATGGTTGTGTCATCAAAGTGAAACTAAAATCAACAGAGTGAGCAGCAAGTAGAGATAGAACATTGTATCTGAGGATATGTCAGAAGGAAGGAGGAAACCAGAGGTGCTATGGCAAGAGACAGAAGGGGAAGAGTGAGTTTTGCCTCTCTATCATTTACATATGCCTGTTTATAAAATTATTATTCTCAGAAAGACTCAGCCCAGAGTTGTTCTTCAATACCAACAGCACTGGCCCGTCAGTACTATTAATAGCCAAATTGTTTCCAGGAACTCTAGACCATCAAAGAATAAAATGGTAATAAGGGAATGCCTTCTGATGTAAGGTAGCTAATTTGCTAAATCTGGAACAGCACCACACCCAGACATTTTTCAAGATAGTAACCCAATTGTCGGGACAGCAAAAAACATTCCATACCATTCATTCACATGCTCTCATTCTCAAAAAAGGCACACTCATTACTTATTCATGATGATGATGCTTACAAAATTGGTGGGGGCCATTAAAGGGCTTACCTTTCATTTCAAGTACAACGGGGAAAAAGAAAACAATTCCAGAAAGCTTTGGGTCATTGGGTTGATAACCTGGTATGACTTGGAAAAAATAAATAAATAAAAAATCACTGCTTAGAAATACAAGCAATTTCTTTTTTTTCCAGAAACTTTATTAATTTTATTTAATACAAGCAAAAATGTACCAATACAACCAATTATCTAAGTTACCTATATTGTTGCAAATTACAACTAATAAGCATTTACTATACCATGTAGTAACAAAAAAAAGGTATATAAACGGTGTAGATTCTGAATAGAAAACAACATTCAAAGTCATTCAGAGGTTAAGGGGTAGGAAATATATTAACAGTATCATCAACATTAGCTCACTACATTTAAACATTATTATTGCAGTTATTGATTAGGTTCAGTGGCTTTTAAATAATCATCTAATGTAGACAAAATTAAGTGTTTCTTCTCAAGTAGTCCTGTAATTGTGGCTGCTGCTAGTTCAAGTTTATGATATACTAAAACTGATTGCCAGCAAAAGTGTGCATTTAACAAGTTCGCATTTTTCCAGTTAGTTAAGATTAGTTTTCGTGCTACTGTAATTAGAATATCAAATAACTGTTTTTGGTGGTCAGATACAGTGGTGGAAATAAGTATTTGATCCCTTGCTGATTTTGTAAGTTTGCCCACTGACAAAGACATGAGCAGCCCATAATTGAAGGGTAGGTTATTGGTAACAGTGAGAGATAGCACATCACAAATTAAATCCGGAAAATCACATTGTGGAAAGTATATGAATTTATTTGCATTCTGCAGAGGGAAATAAGTATTTAATCCCTCTGGCAAACAAGACCTAATACTTGGTGGCAAAACCCTTGTTGGCAAGCACAGCGGTCAGACGTCTTCTGTAGTTGATGATGAGGTTTGCACACATGTCAGGAGGAATTTTGGTCCACTCCTCTTTGCAGATCATCTCTAAATCATTAAGAGTTCTGGGCTGTCGCTTGGCAACTCGCAGCTTCAGCTCCCTCCATAAGTTTTCAATGGGATTAAGGTCTGGTGACTGGCTAGGCCACTCCATGACCCTAATGTGCTTCTTCCTGAGCCACTCCTTTGTTGCCTTGGCTGTATGTTTTGGGTCATTGTCGTGCTGGAAGACCCAGCCACGACCCATTTTTAAGGCCCTGGCGGAGGGAAGGAGGTTGTCACTCAGAATTGTACGGTACATGGCCCCATCCATTCTCCCATTGATGCGGTGAAGTAGTCCTGTGCCCTTAGCAGAGAAACACCCCCAAAACATAACATTTCCACCTCCATGCTTGACAGTGGGGACGGTGTTCTTTGGGTCATAGGCAGCATTTCTCTTCCTCCAAACACGGCGAGTTGAGTTCATGCCAAAGAGCTCAATTTTTGTCTCATCTGACCACAGCACCTTCTCCCAATCACTCTCGGCATCATCCAGGTGTTCACTGGCAAACTTCAGACGGGCCGTCACATGTGCCTTCCGGAGCAGGGGGACCTTGCGGGCACTGCAGGATTGCAATCCGTTATGTCGTAATGTGTTACCAATGGTTTTCGTGGTGACAGTGGTCCCAGCTGCCTTGAGATCATTGACAAGTTCCCCCCTTGTAGTTGTAGGCTGATTTCTAACCTTCCTCATGATCAAGGATACCCCACGAGGTGAGATTTTGCGTGGAGCCCCAGATCTTTGTCGATTGACAGTCATTTTGTACTTCTTCCATTTTCTTACTATGGCACCAACAGTTGTCTCCTTCTCGCCCAGCGTCTTACTGATGGTTTTGTAGCCCATTCCAGCCTTGTGCAGGTGTATGATCTTGTCCCTGACATCCTTAGACAGCTCCTTGCTCTTGGCCATTTTGTAGAGGTTAGAGTCTGACTGATTCACTGAGTCTGTGGACAGGTGTCTTTCATACAGGTGACCATTGCCGACAGCTGTCTGTCATGCAGGTAACGAGTTGATTTGGAGCATCTACCTGGTCTGTAGGGGCCAGATCTCTTACTGGTTGGTGGGGGATCAAATACTTATTTCCCTCTGCAGAATGCAAATAAATTCATATACTTTCCACAATGTGATTTTCCGGATTTAATTTGTGATGTGCTATCTCTCACTGTTACCAATAACCTACCCTTCAATTATGGGCTGCTCATGTCTTTGTCAGTGGGCAAACTTACAAAATCAGCAAGGGATCAAATACTTATTTCCACCACTGTAAGTGTTCATGAACTGCAACTAATTTAAAGATCACTAGGGCTGCTGAGATAGGAGTGTTCAGATGAAAAATCACTTTTATGGTGCTCCATTTTGATTACCAAAAAGTTTGAGTTAGATTACATTCATATAGCAAGTGAGAGATGTACCATGTAAGCCACATTGAGCCTGCAAATAGGTGGGAAAATGTGGGGTACAAATGTAATAAATAAATAAATAAATAAATATAGCATATGAAGTAGAGTTCCAGGATACAATTTGCAGTGCCAACATATGTGTTAGTGTCAGATCCATAAAGCTCTGTGGTACAGGGAGAACATGGATTGCATTATGTTTGCTGAAAAAGGTGATCTTATAGCTGCTAATGGAAATTTATTACTTAAACCTTCATCTATATAAGTATTGTCACACTGGGCCAGACCAAAGGCCCATCAAGCCCAGCATCGTGTTTCCAACAGTGGCCAATCCAGGTCACAAATATTTATTTATTTATTTATTTATTTATTTATTTATTTATTTATTTAGATTTTGCTCACACCTTTTTCAGTAGTAACTCAAGGTGAGTTACATTCAGGTACACTGGATATTTCTCTGTCCCAGGAGGGCTCACAATCTAATTTTGTACCTGAGGCAATGGAGGGTTAAGTGACTTGCCCAAGATCACAAGGAGCAGCAGCAAGATCCCCAAAAAAGTTCAATACATTTTATGCTGCTTATCTCAGAAATAAGCAGTGGATTCTCCCCAAGTCAATTTAATAATGACCTATGGATTTTTTTCTTTAGGAAGCCATCCAAACCTTTTTTAAACCCCGCTAAGCTAACTGCCTTTACCACATTCTCTGACAATGAATTCCAGAGTTTAATTACACATTGAGTGAAGAAACATTTTCTCAGATTTGTATTAAATTTACTACTTTTTAGCTTCAGCCCATGCCCCCTAGTCCTAACATTTTTGGAAAGAGTAAACAAAGGATTCACGTCTACCCGTTCCACTTCCACTCATTATTTTATAGACCTCTATCATATCTCCCCTCAGCCATCTTTTCTCCAAGCTGAAGAGCCCCAGACACTTCAATCTTTCCTCATAGGGACGTCATCCCATCTCCTTTATCATTTTTGTCGCCCTTCTCTGTACCTTATCTAATTCCACTATATCTTTTTTGAGATGCAGCGGCCAGAATTGAACACAATATTCGAGGTACGGTTGCACCATGGAATGATACAAAGGCATTATAACGTCTTCACTTTTCTTTTCCATTCCATTTCAAATAATACCTAGCATTCTATTTGCTTTCTTAGCCACTGAACCACACTGAGCAGAGGGTTTCAACGTATCATCAACAATGACGCCGCGATCCCTTTCGTGGTTGGTGACTCCTAATGTGGAACCTTGCATTACATAGCTATAGCTCGGGTTCCTCTTTCCCACATGCATCACTTTGCACTTCCTCACATTAAACGTCATCTGCCATTTAGACGCCTAGTCTCGTAAAGTCCTCTTGTAATTTTTCTCAATCCTCTCGTGACTAAATAACTTTGTGTCATCAGTAAATATAATTAGCTCACTAGTTACTCCCATCTCGAGATCATTTATAAATATGTTAAAAAGCAGTGGTCCCAGCACAGGACCCCTGGGGAACCCCACTATCTACCCTTCTCCATTGAGAATACTGACCATTTAACCCTACTCTCTGTTTTCTATCCTTCAACCAGATTTTAATCCACAATAGGACACTACCTCCTATCCCATGACTCTCCAATTTTTTCTGGAGTCTTTCATGAGGTACTCTGTCAAACGCCTTCTGAAAATGTAATAGATTGGTGAGGCAAGATTTCCCTTCACTAAATCCATGTTGGCTTTTGGGCTCATTTTTGAAAGATAAGGGCGCCCATCTTTCAACATAAATCGGAAGATGGGCGTTCTTCTGACAGGGTCATCCAAATCGATATAATCGAAAGCTGATTTTGGACGTCACTAGCTGCTTTCTGTCGCAGGGACTGCCAAAGTTCAAGGGGGCGTATCTGAGGCGTCGTGAAGGCGGGACATGGGCCTGCCTAACACTTGGACGTCCTCGACCCATAATCAAAAGAAACAAGGATGTCCCTGACGAACACTTGGACGACTTTATCTGGTCATGTTTTTCTTACGACCAAGGCACAAAAAGGTGCCAGAAATGACCAGATGACCACCGGAGAGAATTGGGGATGACCTCTCCTTACTTCCCCAGTGGCCATTAACCCCTCCCACCCTCAAAAAATATCTTTAAAAATATTTTGTCCCAGCCTCTATGTCAGCCTCAGATTTCATACTCAAGTCCATCACAGCAGTATGCAGGTCCCTGAAGTAGTTTTAGTGGGTACAGCAGTGCCCTTCAGGCAGGCAGACCCAGGCCCATACCCCCACTACCTGTTACAATTGTGGAGGAAACAGCGAGATCTCCAAAACCCACCACAAACCCACTGTACCCACATCTAGGTGCCCCCCCTTCACCCGTAAGGGCTATGGTAGTGATGTACAGTTGTGGGTAGTGCGTTTTGGGGGGGGAGTTGGGGGGCTCAGCACACAAGGTAAGGAGCTATGTACCTGGGAGCAATTTATGAAGTCCACTGCAGTGCCCCCTAGGGTGCCCGGTTGGTGTCCTGGCATGTCAGGGGGACCAGTGCACTACAAATGCTGGCTCCTCCCACAACCAAATGGCTTGCATTTGGTCGTTTCTGAGATGGATGTCTAGGGACAACCAAATTTAAGGATTTGGATGTCCCTGACGGTATTTTCGAAATGAAAGATGGACGTCCATCTTGTTTCTAAAATATGGGCTTCCCCACCCCTAGATCGGGACATTTTGCGAGAACGTCCATATCAAAACATGGACGTCCCTTTCGAAAATGTCCCTCTTTGACTCATTAATCCATGCTTTTGAATATGCTCTGTAATTTTGTTCTTTATAATAGTCTCTACCATTTTGCCCAGCACTGATGTCAGGCTCACTGGTCTATAATTTCCCAGATCC
The DNA here is from genome assembly GCF_901765095.1 of Microcaecilia unicolor. Lineage (NCBI taxonomy): Eukaryota > Metazoa > Chordata > Amphibia > Gymnophiona > Siphonopidae > Microcaecilia > Microcaecilia unicolor. Next base: position 393,733,690 of record NC_044031.1, on the reverse strand, counting down.
CGTCTGTTAAATATTGGCGTTACATGGGCTACCCTCCAATCCTCCGGTACAACACTCGATTTTAAAGATAAGTAACATATTACTAACAATAGTTCCGCAAGTTCATTTTTCAGTTCTATCAGTACTCTTGGATGAATACCATCCAGTCCAGGAGATTTGCTACTCTTCAATTTGTCAAATTGCCCCATTACATCCTCTAGGTTTATAGAGATTTCATTCAGTTTATCTGACTCATCAGCTTTGAATACCATTTCTGGCACCAGTATCTCTCCCAAATCTTCCTCAGTGAAGACCGAAGCAAAGAATTTATTTAATCTCTCCACTATGGCTTTTTCTTCCCTGATTGCCCCCTTTACCCCTCGGTCATCTAGCGGTCCAACTGATTCTTTTTCCAACTTCTTGCTTTTAATATACCTAAAAAAATTTTACTATGTATTTTTGTCTCCAACGCAATCTTTTTTTCAAGTCCCTCTTTGCCTTCCTTATCAGTGCTTTGCATTTGACTTGCCATTCCTTATGCTGTTTCTTATTATTTTCAGTCAGTTCCTTCTTCCATGTTCTTTTAGATCTAATAGCTTCCTTCATTTCACTTTTTAACTACAGTGGGGGAAATAAGTATTTGATCCCTTGCTGATTTTGTAAGTTTGCCCACTGACAAAGACATGAGCAGCCCATAATTGAAGGGTAGGTTATTGGTAACAGTGAGAGATAGCACATGACAAATTTAATCCGGAAAATCACATTGTGGAAAGTATATGAATTTATTTGCATTCTGCAGAGGGAAATAAGTATTTGATCCCCCACCAACCAGTAAGAGATCTGGCCCCTACAGACCAGGTAGATGCTCCAAATCAACTCGTTACCTGCATGACAGACAGCTGTCGGCAATGGTCACCTGTATGAAAGACACCTGTCCATAGACTCAGTGAATCAGTCAGACTCTAACCTCTACAAAATGGCCAAGAGCAAGGAGCTGTCTAAGGATGTCAGGGACAAGATCATACACCTGCACAAGGCTGGAATGGGCTACAAAACCATCAGTAAGACGCTGGGCGAGAAGGAGACAACTGTTGGTGCCATAGTAAGAAAATGGAAGAAGTACAAAATGACTGTCAATCGACAAAGATCTGGGGCTCCACGCAAAATCTCACCTCGTGGGGTATCCTTGATCATGAGGAAGGTTAGAAATCAGCCTACAACTACAAGGGGGGAACTTGTCAATGATCTCAAGGCAGCTGGGACCACTGTCACCACGAAAACCATTGGTAACACATTACGACATAACGGATTGCAATCCTGCAGTGCCCGCAAGGTCCCCCTGCTCCGGAAGGCACATGTGACGGCCCATCTGAAGTTTGCCAGTGAACACCTGGATGATGCCGAGAGTGATTGGGAGAAGGTGCTGTGGTCAGATGAGACAAAAATTGAGCTCTTTGGCATGAACTCAACTCGCCGTGTTTGGAGGAAGAGAAATGCTGCCTATGACCCAAAGAACACCGTCTCCACTGTCAAGCATGGAGGTGGAAATGTTATGTTTTGGGGGTGTTTCTCTGCTAAGGGCACAGGACTACTTCACCGCATCAATGGGAGAATGGATGGGGCCATGTACCGTACAATTCTGAGTGACAACCTCCTTCCCTCCGCCAGGGCCTTAAAAATGGGTCGTGGCTGGGTCTTCCAGCACGACAATGACCCAAAACATACAGCCAAGGCAACAAAGGAGTGGCTCAGGAAGAAGCACATTAGGGTCATGGAGTGGCCTAGCCAGTCACCAGACCTTAATCCCATTGAAAACTTATGGAGGGAGCTGAAGCTGCGAGTTGCCAAGCGACAGCCCAGAACTCTTAATGATTTAGAGATGATCTGCAAAGAGGAGTGGACCAAAATTCCTCCTGACATGTGTGCAAACCTCATCATCAACTACAGAAGACGTCTGACCGCTGTGCTTGCCAACAAGGGTTTTGCCACCAAGTATTAGGTCTTGTTTGCCAGAGGGATTAAATACTTATTTCCCTCTGCAGAATGCAAATAAATTCATATACTTTCCACAATGTGATTTTCCGGATTTAATTTGTGATGTGCTATCTCTCACTGTTACCAATAACCTACCCTTCAATTATGGGCTGCTCATGTCTTTGTCAGTGGGCAAACTTACAAAATCAGCAAGGGATCAAATACTTATTTCCCCCACTGTATGTCGGCTGTCATTTGATCTTCCTCCCTCCTTTTTTAATATACAGAATATATTTGGCCTGGTCTTCCAGGATGGTATTTTTGAACAGCATCCACGCCTGATGTAAATTTTTGACCCTCGCAGCTGCTCCTCTAAGATTGTTTTCACCGTTCTTCTCATTTTATCATAGTCTCCTTTTTGAAAGTTAAACACTAACGTATTGGATTTCTTGTTTATACTTACTCCTAGGCAAATATTAAATCTGATCATATTATGATCACTGTTATCAGTGGCCCTATCACCATTACCTCCTGCACCACATCATGCGCTTCACTGAGTGAGAGAGTGTAATTAAACTCTGGAGTTCCTTGCCAGAGAATGTGGTAAAAGCAGTTAGCTTAGCGGGGTTTTAAAAAGGTTTAGATAGCTTCCTAAAAGAACAGTCCCTAAGCCATTATTAAAATGGACTTGGGAAAATCCACTGCTTATTTCTAGAATAAGCGGCATAAAATGTTTTGTACTGTTTTGGGAGCTTGTCAGGTACTTGTGACCTGGATTGGCCACTGTTGGAAACAGGATACTGGGCTTGATGGACCTTCAGTCTGTCCTAGTATGGCAACACTTATGTACTTATGTATTTATGTACTTATGAGTCATTCTTTTTATAGGTAGCATTCAACAACAGTTTATATATAGTTGAGACTACATGTCCCTTAGCCAGAAGAGATTGTACTAATGAAAGAAATGAGGGTTCTTCATTATGAAAATTTTTAGATATATTTGTTCAGTGATTTAGTTGTAGCCAACGAAAGCTGCTTGAAGATGTCAGTGAGAATTTAGTTTGCAAAAGATTGAAAGGTGTAATACACTTAGGGGGGTCTTTTACTAAAGATTAGCTTGAGTTATCTGCAGCAGGGCCCATTTTATTCCTATGGGCCCTGCTGCAGATAACTCAAGCTAATCTTTAGTAAAAGACTCACGTAGTGGAAATGTTGTACACATCTTTAATTGACAAGATATCTTTGGCAGCCCAATCTTTCCAATAGCAGATGGATTTGTTAATTTTTACATAAGAACTGAACCATAAAGAAGCATGTAGCAATTGTGCATAGGGATGTTCCTATAATTGGTCAATTTTAATAAGCAGATCCGTGTGTTTGATAGTACAGAGTTATCCTCATTCATGCCAGAGAGAACTGCAGTGGGAAGTGAATAGATAGGAGCGGGCTCAACAATGGATCGTTCTAGCTGTAACCATAAAGGGATGTATTAAGAGTTATCAAAAGATAATCATTTGCATCCTTATTGTAGTGTAAAGGATTTACATGCATGGAAACATTTCACCAAAATATTCTTTGGGTTCTTTCAGTTTGGACAAAGATATTCTTGTTTATAGAAATGATTAGGGAATAAGGTCGAGATCATACTAAGCACAAAATTTACCTTGGGGGAAATCAAGCAGTTTCTGACAAATAATCTGAATTGTTTGCTTGCCAGAAAAGGATTGGTGCCACATGGGTTGTAACTTTCTGATCTCCTCTTCAGTAGTTATACAATAGCACTAAATGCAACCAGGAGTTGAACCTACAAGTAAAGACATAGAATGATCACCTGATTTTGTTCCCTATGTTAAAACAAATTACATGAAGTTTTCTTCAACACAGGTACTTTAGTTTAGAACCTATGTATCCCAATGGTATAATGGTACATTGTAGACCACTTTAATATGTTGGCTTCCTGTACTCTTTCGTGTCCATTTAAAATTGAACTATTAGCCTTTAAAGCTCTTAATGAGGACTTCCCTGTTGCCTAGGGAATCCTACTAGATCCAGATTTGCCTGACAGGGTTGATCCAGTCCTGGACTTACCCCATTGCATGCAGGGACCTGTGGTTCTGATTTCCCCATTGGATTCCCTAAGAAAAGCAAAGCTACAAGTCCCTGCATGCATTGGGGTAAGCCCAGCACTGGATCAACCCTATCGAGCGAATCTTGATCTTGTTGGCAACCTTAACGCTACCTTGCTTCACTATTATTTCCTATATCTCTTCCCATCACCAGCCCTTACTCATTTGGAATCTACAAGGCACTCTGCATTGTTCTTTGTAGCTCCCTCATTCTGGAATAATCCCTCTTTACACTTAAGATCTGAATTATCTATCACAAATTCAAAGACACATTTATTCTGTTTAGCATTTGGAGACCAGGGACTGGGACCTGTTGAATAACGTCTTACCTGTCTCTATTCTATTCTATTCTATTCTATTCTATTCTCTGAGTCGATCTCTTCATATTTCTTTCATACATTTCCCTGACTTAGTGGTATGATTGTGATGCTGTTCTATCTGAATTATAATTCCTTTTTTATTTCCATATTTTTTATTTTGTTTTGTAAAACACTTCGATCTGTGCACCACCAATGTGGTAAATAAAGTATAAATAAACTAAACTAATCTAATCAAGGCAACAGTCAACAAGGAAGCTCAGGAGCTCTATGGAAAAAAAACCTGGATTTTTATGATGTATTTCTTCTGTAAATTGTGATTTTGAAAAGCCATTAGCTATGTAAATTGCCTGAAAATCACCCACCCTATATGCAGAGTCTTCAAAGTCTCGGCAGCCATTTAAATGAAGTGGTGGTGCTGGATAGAGCAGTGACAGTGGGCTGTGGGCAGGAAAGTGTGGGGTTCTTTTCTGCCCCTGAATAGGTCTTTATACCAGCAGAGCTCTTCAAGGTAGGCCCAGGGAGGGCCCACTGAGGTTTGGGGAGACTGTAGTATGCAGGTGGGTGCTGGAAACAAAAGGTGGGGGCTGTAGGTTGTAGGAGGGGGGCTATGGTATGTAGGAGGGGGTTTGAAACAAAGGTGGACCTGTAGTGTGCAGGAGGGGTGCTGGAAACAAAGGTGGGAGCAGGGTGGCCCAGTGAACTTTACTGCACGGGGGCCCAGATCACTGTCAGTCTGCCCCTGGATGCAGCAACACATATAGTTTTGCATTTCCAAATTCTGTTTGCAGCTAGGTTTTTTATTTTTGTTTTGAGGGAGAAAAAGCAGTTATAAGACTCTGTGGTTCCTTATTGCTTAGCAAGAAGCCAAAGCAGAAGTAAAGGATGACACAATGACCAATCCACCAGGGAGATATAGTTCAAAGCAGATTTATTCAAGCATCAAAATGAGAGGACTCAACATGGGCTATGTTTCAGCAAGTGTGACCACCTGCCTCCGAGGTCAATATTCGCAACTGTATGTGAAAAGAAATACTAAATCATAATAAATCCACATTCTGTTTTCATATAATAGATGCATTAAAATATCAAGAAATACATATACAATATAAAACACAAAAGAATAAAAGGAATAAAAAGAAGTAGACTACAACAAATATGAACTATCACAATATGATAAAAATATATTAAAATGTCCATAAATATAACCATATAATAGATGCATATTAAAAGAAAGGATATAAATATGACTCACTGGCAGAGATGGACATAACAATGATAAAAGGAATGAGCACACTGAGTGTTCAAACATTATTAAAAGACAGCATTGCTAAAGTAGTGACTACATAAATAGATAAATACCTTAAAACACTACGACAACAGAGAGTAATGTCTGGTGCTGTAGCAAAAGTCAATAAAAGCAGTAGCCTCCACTGTAAAACATGTATATAGAGATGCTTGAGAAAAATGACGATAGCAGAGAACACAAATTCAATACATAAATGAGGGTTAAAAGACATATAAGGGCTCCGTTTACTAAGCCATGCTATAGGCACGCAAACGTTTTAGCGTGCGCTAACGAGCGAGACACCCATGGGAATATAATGGGTGTCTATCATTAACACACACTAATTTTTAGTGAGTGCTAAAAAGTTAGCGTAACTACAGCGCAGCTTAGTAAACAGGGCCCTTAATATATAAATAACATAAAAGAAAAAGATTAAAAGGAGACCAGTCAGCATTGTATAAAAATCACAATAGCCACTGTACACGGTTTTCTGGAGTACCCCTGACTCACCCATGCCTCTCCAGTGGGAATGCTACCTTTGCAGTTGTATGCAGATATACTTAAGTGCTATCCTGGGCATGTAAGTGCATTTCCTCACTGATCTGCCATTTCAGTCCCATTTTTGGTGCCTTGCATCTGTAATTAGCACCTAATTTTAAGTGTCATTTATAGAATTTCCCCATTAATGTGAGCAAGTGCAAAGTGGTGGATGTAGGGAAGAAGGGCCCAAAATATAGATACATGATGCAAGGTTCCACATTAGGAGTCACCACCCAAGAAAAGGATTGATGATAAGTTGAAACAGTGTGCAACAAATAGAATGAGGAATTATTAGGAATAGAGAACAAAACTGAATGCCTTTCCAGCTTATTTTCGAAAGAGAAAGATGCCCATATTTCGACCCAAATCGGGAGATGGACGTCTTTCTCCCGTGGATGCCCAAATCGGTATAATTGAAAGCCGATTTTGGGCGTCTTCAACTGCAATCTGTCGTGGAAACGGCCAAAGTTGATGGGGGCGTGTGAGAGGCGTGGTGAAGGCGGGACTGGGGCGTGTTTATCGGCCGAGGAGAGATAGGCGTCCTCGGTCGATAATTGAAAAAAGAAAGCCGTTTTTAGCGCAAATTTGGGTCACTTTTTTTGGCCCCTTTTTTTTCATGAACAAGTCCCAAAAAAGTGCCCTGAATGACCAGATGACTACTGGAGGGAATCAGAAATGACCACCCCAGTGGTCACTAACCCCCTCCCACCAAAAAAAGCCACAACTTTAACAACTTTGTTTTCCAGCCTGTATGCCAGCCTTAAATGTCATACCCAGCTCCATCATAGCAGTATGCAGGTCCCTGGAGCAGTTGTTAGTGGGCGCACTGGAATTCAGGCAGGTGGTCCCAGGCCCATCCCCCCTACCTATTACCCTTGTGATGGTAAATGGGAGCCCTTCAACCCGCCCCCAAAACCCACTGTACCCACATGTAGGTGCCCCCCTTCAGCCATAAGGGCTATGGTAATGGTGTAGAGTTGTGGGCAGTGGGTTTTGGGGGGAATTTGAGGGGCTCAGCACCCAAAGGAAGGGAGCTATGGACTTGGGGAGGTATTTAACTTTTTTTTTTAATTGTTACAAGTGTCCCCTAGGGTGCCCGGTTGGAGTCCTGGCATGTGAGGGGGACCAATCCACTATGAATCCTGACCCCTCCCATGATCAAATGCCTTGGATTTGTTCGTTTTTGAGCTGGGCACCTTTGGTTTCCATTATCGCTAAAAAACAAAACCGCCCAGCTCAAATCCGCACAACTCCAATGCATTTGCCGGGCACAAACTGTATTATCGAAAAAAAAGATGGGCGGCCATTTTTTTCAAAAATACGGTCTGTCCCACCCCTTCACGTACCCGTTCTCAGACATAGACGCCCATGGAGATGGGCGTTCGCGTTCGATTATGCCCCTCTTTGTATCACTCCATGGTGTCACCACACCTCAAATATTGTGTGCAATTTTGGTCATGGCATCTCAAAACAACAAACAATGAATGTAGTCACAAAAATGTTCCAAACAATGTGGAAACTTGACGCATTACAGGATACTTCCCAAGAAAGATCTTTCAAATGCTAGTGCAAACACTAACCTTGGCACACCTAGACTACTGTAATGGAATCTATGTTGGATGCAAAGATAAGGCCTTAACTACAAAAGGCACAAAACACTGCTGCACAGCTGATTCACAGAAAACCTCGTATCGACAGAGACACCCCACTACTCCATGCCTTACATTGGTTCCCAGTGAAAGCACAAATAAATTTCAAGCTAGCATACAGAATTATTTTTGGTCTAGCTCCTGGTTACATGGCAGACCTTCTAACTATCAATATGCAGCATCAGCAAGGAATCAAGGAACTTCCCAATTGCAAAGGTCTACGCTACTTATCAACTCACAAATCAAGCTTTACATATATACGTATCCAAAACTGGAACTTACTCCCGAAGACCTTAAGAAATATAAACAACTACCTGATTTTCCGTAAACAGCTCAAAGCCTCCTTTTCAAAAAAAATTCTTCTATAAAGAATCTGGGGATCACCTAATTAGATATATCAACCAGAATGTAACCTGTTAATCTGTCTTTCGACACTAACTCGAATTCTATCCTTCCCTCTAACAATTTTTCTCACTAATAATCATTTCACATCTCTACCTCATCAACAGATAATTTCATCAAATGTAACAATGCTATTTGTGTGCAAGCCAAATTGAAACAATGTTAATTGGAAGATGTGGGATATAAATGCCAAAATAAATACAAATAAATAAAAAAGATATAACAAAATTAGAAAAAGTACAGAGAAGGGCGATGAAAATGATAACAAAGATGGGACAACTTTCCTAGGAGGAAAGGCTAAAAAGGCTAAGGCTGTTCAGGATTGAAGAGACAGCTGAGGGGAGATATGATAGAGGTCTATAAAATACTGAGGGCCCTGTTTACTAAGCCGTGCTGTAGGTGCGCTAACTTTTTAGCGTGTGTTAATGCTAGAGACACCCAAATGGGTGTCTTTAGCATTAGCACGTGCAAATCTTTAGCACTAAGAAGTTAGCACGCCTACAGCACGGCTTAGTAAACAGGGCCCCGAATGGAGTAGAATGGTTAAACATGAATCACTTGTTTACTCTTTCCAAAATACAAGGACTAGAGGGCATGCAATGAAACTTACTAAGTAGTAAAATTAAAACAAACCAGAGAAAATATTTCTTCACTCAATGTGTAATTAAACCCCTGGAATTCATTGCTAGAGAATGTGGTAAAAGCAGGGTTTTGAAAATTCCATAAGCCACTATTAAGATGGACTTGGGGATAATTCACTGCTTATTCCTATTTTTACTCTTTTGGGATCTTGCCAGGTCCTTGTGACCTGGATTGGCCACTGTTGAAAACAGAATACTGGGCTTGATGGACCTTCGGACTGATCCAGTATGGCAGTGCTTATATTTTTTTTGTAAGTTGCTAATGGAATAGGAATATGTGAGCTGAAGTTCCCTAAGATTACTAACAGTGCTAATATATTTTTTTAACAATTATTTATTTATTTATTTCTAGGTTCCCCTCATAGACCTAAAAGACTGTATTGCTAAGAGCTAATTACTGGCTGATAGAGATAACCCTGATTAAACCTTCCAGCCTCCTAATTGGTTCAAAAGCATATAAATCAAATATGCCAGAGGTGGATGAGAGGTAATTAAACTGTAAACAGAGGCTTCCTTTAATTACTAACTGTGCTCTACACTGATACTATGATAAACTCTAAAACAGTAACTTTAAATTATTTATTTATTTTATTTATTTATGGCATTTGTATCCCACAATATTCCCGCCCGCAGGCAGGCTCAATGTGGCGTACAATAGTCTAAATGACTACTCTAACAAAGACCTTGAATGCTAAATTATTCCCATAGCGGTGTTTGCTAAATAAGCAGAGTAGCTGAAAATAAAGATATTCCTCTCCCCCCCCCCCCCCCCCCCGATATTCAGCAGGTGGCAGGCAGCACTGTTAATGTCCACCGCTAGCGTTGAACCCGCTAGGTTAACTCAATATTCAGACTAACGAGCCAATTCGTTAGCACATAAAGTCAAGCAGTACTAACATTAAGGCAAATCACTTGTCTCGGTTTTTGTGAAGATCATCTAGTAGGGATACGAGGACCATTTCTGTACCATAACCAGGGCATGTACACAGGAGACTGAAGAGAGAGTCAGCATATAAGCTGTCATTTATTCTATTTAGGTAATATTCCTATTTTGTTGCAAAACGATGTCATGTTCAGAAACTATAGCACTCTCAACCATAGGGCACCAGGAATTTAAATGCATAAATATAGGACAGCTATTTATGAATATCAGGAACTAACTGAACTTGAAGTCTACCACTGATACAGCTGCACTTTAGCACCAACTGATCGTTTTCAGTGAAGATAAAGGGAAAGGAACTTGATGGACTGCCTTTCTGTGATTTTTACAACTACTATATTCAAAGCGGTTTACATAGTATATACAGGTACTTATTTTTACCTGGGGCAATGGAGGGTTAAGTGAGTTGCCCAGAGTCACAAGGAGTTGCAGTGGAACAGGATACTGAAAGGGACTTGGCTTGGCTGGAACAGGTTACTGAAAGGGTCTTGGCTTAGCAGGGAACTGGGACAGAACTAGCTCAAACATAGAGCAGGAGCAGAACCTGGCTCAAACACACAACAGGAACAGAACTTGGCAGAAACAGAGCTCAAGAGCCAGGAAACAAACATAGCAGGCAAAGGATTAAGCAGACTAAGGGAAGACAAACAAACAAAGAAGCAATGTGCTTACCAGCACCCACAGCTAGAAAGGGAAAGGCCAGGCAGATTGAGAGGCAGCAGACACAGGGGATTAGCAATGAAGTAATCTGGGACAATGCTGGCTTCTATAAACTCTCAGAATTAACAGACAAGAACTACACATACAAGAAACAGAACAGGGAAAACAAGAACAGAGCTTGGCTAAACACAGAGACTGGCTTAAACACAGAGCTTAACTATAGCAAGAGTCAAAAGCAGGGCTAGACTAAAAGCAAGAGCCAAGGATAGAGTCAAACAGATACAGACACCAAGGGCAAGGTGTGGCTCTAGAGCCAGGCTTTCAGGATCAAGGTACAAAAGCAAACACACAGAAACAAAGCAAAGCACTGAAACACAAGACTCAAAGAAACACAGAACAGACCTTCAGGAGCAAGATTCTCAGGAACAAAGCCAAGCAGGGAAATGATCTAAACAGGTAACACAAGATTAAGAGACCTCTTGCAAAGGCAACATGGGAAAGCTCTCTGGGTCCTTATAAAGAAGTTGGCTGATGATGTCACAAGTAGGAAATGAAGCAGAAGCAGGGAGACCAAAGCGAGGCTTGGCTTCAGGGACACCAAAGCGAGGCTTGGCTAACAGGAAGAACAACAACAAGAAATGAAGCAGAAGCAGGGAGACCAAAGCGAGGCTTGGCTTACAGGAAGAACAACAATAGGAAAAAAGGCAGACTACAGAGGTCACAGAGCTAGATACAGAGAAATAGTAGGTCTGAACATAAGGGCACGGCCACAACCATGACACTCACGGGCTTCCAGTCAGTTATAGAATTCAGTTCAAAATACTCTGACATTTAAGGCACTCCGTACTGGACTGCCAGACTATCCGTCTAAATTAATGATCCCGTGCAGCCCCCCCCCCCCCCTTTGTTTGCCTCACTCTATCAATGACCACAGACTTATTCTACCTAACCCCCTTACTAGGAGTCAACCCAGAAAAGTGCTTTTTACTTTATGGCATCATTTCTTTGGAACAGTCTGCCCTCTGGGATTCAAGCTGAATCATCCCTGAAAACCTTTAAATCAAGTTTCAAAACTCATCTATATAATGAGGCCTCCCCTGTCTGAACTTTGGTATGATGCTACTGTTCACTGCCAGCTGCTTCTTGTGTGACTGGTTTTCTTTCCTATGAATGAATTGGAGTTTTTTTCCTCAGCTTAATTTTATTGTACATCACCTTGAATTATCTGGTAAAAAAAGGCGATTCAACAAATCTGAATAAAGCATAAACCATAATTTCAAGCATACTTCTGGTCAACTATCACATCACAACATTCATGTATTCATTTGCACATTGCTATGAACTCTACAAAATTAAACAGGAAACACCTGTCACAAGAGTATAGAATACAATGATCGTTTCAAGTGGTTATGCAGGAGTAAAGCAGGAGAATTCTGGCATTTTACCAGTTTATCCACTTCTGAGTGATGTTAGAAAATACTGTTCCTCTCCTGCTTCCTTCCTCCTGAGCCCAAGGATGCCATTCTGGAGATGAGAGGAAAAAAATCATTTGCTATAGAAATAAACATAATACCTTCAAAAACTAGCTTACAGTGACGATAATATAGGCTTTGGCTACATCAAGTTCTATGGTGAATCAAACGAGAATGCAGCAAGAGGAGGAGAATGGCATGGGGAAGCATTGTATCATCATGAAAATTTGAAAGCAAACCAACATGCTAAGCCTACACACAAAAGCTAAGCAAGAACAAAATAATAGCCAGCAATGCATGAAGGTCCCGACATGAATGATAAGATATTAACATGTAACTACTACTACAATCTGTGTGCACATATTATTAAACAAATGATTGTCAGACCCAAACAAAACTTTAACATAATAACATCAAAATGACAGCAGGTTATTTAGGTGCCCTTTTACTAAACTGTGTTAAAACGTTTTGTAGTAATTTGCCTGTCAACGTACACTAATCGCATGCTATTTACATTTTTTCAAATTTTTTGGAGGAGGGGTGTGTCATGGGCAGGGAATGGGCATGGAAGCATTATTCAGCTAGTGCATTCTGATTAGAGCATGCTAACTGGATTACGCTGTCTTAACGGGGGAGCACTTTAGCGCCTCCTAATCTTCCCAAAGAGATCCAACATCTTCTCCATTCCCTGCCCCAGCAGCCACCATGGCCACACTACCTCCATCTTTGCCCTTGGCTGCTGTTGCAAAATTAAAGTCAGCCCAGTATGGGATCTTGTACACAGGCCTGCACTCAAGGCCTGCCACATCCTGTTCCCCGTGATGCAAACTTCCTGTCGGAGTTGACTGAATGCGGCAGCACATTTTTTTGTCATGGGCCTATGCTGGAAGGCCCTGCATTGCACTGAGAGCAGCTTTAAAGTGGTGTTCTCCTGCCAAATTCTGCCACCCTAAGCAAATGCCTATTCCATCTAGATGCCAGGGCCCCCCTGTTTTGACCCATATACAGATAGATGGGTCAAAATTAATCTGACTTCTCAGTCACTGTCTTTATAGTGCAGGAGCAGAGATAGGATGGCGTAAGGGCGGCAATCCAAAATTATTTAGCTATGAAATGGATAATTCAGCCATGAAATAGATAAATTATACATTTAGTTTAGGCCTCCTAAAAAGAAGGCCCAAACTAAACGGATATTGGTAGCAGTAGAGAGTGGTGACATAATTAGTATATTATGCAGCTGTTGTTGGCTCCTGCTTCTCGCACATGTTGTCAGTTGATTAGCACAACAAATAGAAGATTATTTGGAAAATCCTGAATTCTGGAACAGTTTGCCATTTTTAATGTAAGAAATATTTCACATTATATGTGTTTTAGAAAGGCTATAAAAACATGGCTGTTTCAGAAATATTTGTAAGCATATTGTTTTATTGATTGGGGAACTGTTAAATTTGTTTTGAATTGTAATTATTGTCTTGCTGTAACCTGCTTTAAACTTGATGGTTAAGTGAGATATAAATGTTGATATTAAATTAAATTACATAACTGAGATGCTGATATTTAAGCGCCACTTGCGCACATAATTGTACAGAATACCTGTACTTTCATGGCTGCCACTGCCGCCCCACTCCCAACCTTCACCTTAAAATCCTCTCAGCTTAGTCTTCACCTGGGCAGCGGTAGTGGCACTCATAGGCTGCCTATGACCTGCTCTGGGACTTCCTCCCTGAAGCATTCTGCCCCTTCTGTGAAGGGTGGATGATTCAGGGAGGAAGTCCCGGAGGAGGTCACAGGCAGCCTATGAGTACCGCTGCCACTGCCCAGGTGAAGCTGAAATTATTTTAAGAGTGGGTGCCACAACGCGCAACACACCTACCCTAAATACACCACAGACTGGAGAGAATTCTATAAATGGCATTTAAAATTCAGTTTGGTAACCAAACAGGAACTGAATGTAAAATAATTCATACCACCAAAAAACATTCCGAAAATTACAACCATACAGAAACAAGAGTACTGGCAAAATGGAGAAAAGACATCAGTGAGACCTTAATAATAAAGCCTTTCCCAATAATATCAACAGCTTCAACAAGAAAAAACATCACTGGTCAGAAAACCTCCATTGTCACCACATGTGCTCATATATTATAAAAGATTGTTTTCAATTCCCCAATAACTTCATAGAAATGCCAGAAAAAAAACTTAAATTTTAATGAGGGGAAAAATGGGGAAAGTAGTTAGCTTTTCAAAATTTGGTGCCAGATAAAATTGGCAGTAAGCTCAAGTCTGTAAAGGGTGCACATCCTTTACAGAATTGTGTTTAGTGCCAATTCCCATGCCTACCTTTAGGCACCAGACTGGTGTAAATTCTGGCACCCAAGTTAGGCGGGCTGAGGCCACAATCTATAACTATACATGCAACTTTTCAGAGTATCCCTGACATGCCCATGGCCACGCCCCTTTTGAGTTATGCACTAGTAGAATTAGGTGCCATTCTTTATAGAATAGTGTGCAACCAAATGTAGATTTTAATGAGTGCCAATTAATTTCAATAATTGGCTGTTAGTGCCCAATTACTGACAGTTAAAGGCTTGTTACTCAATTCATTTTTGTGTACAGCTTGGGCACGCAAATTAGGATGCCATATATATATATAATCCGGGGACTACATAATGGTACTAAAATATATATATTCACTAAATGAAATGTCAGTTTTTTAAATTAACATGCTGACTACCATTGCTGACTACTGACCCACTATTTATACCTTCACATATTCAATGACTACCACAATCTTAAGAAGGGTGGGAAGCCATCACAGAGCAACAGTGGTGAGATAGGTACATGTTTTACACTACAGCCCCCCTTAGCTGTGTTTGTTTAGATTATTACATAGCTTGGTAGGAAAACAGGAAAGTGAGCCAGGCTGTTGGATTAAGTATGAGACTTCAGAAAAACAGACAGGAAGTCAATATAGCTTGCAATAGTCTATAGTGAAGGGGATGGAAGACAGCACTCTAAATGAACTGAAACATGCTTGGGACAGATGAAAGGCTTGACATTGGTTTAAATATGTGAATTTGCACACACCTCCATCTCAAGTGATAGAGAACCAAAGAAGATAATCACTGGACTCACTGAATGCATCAATTTCTTCTTATCTAACATCAAATACTATGTTACCTTGTAAGTTAACAAAGAGGAGGAACATGAAAGCAAAGAAGTATCTTCTGGTATAGGCAGGCAAGCCCCCAAGGAAAGATAGACGAAATATACTGAGAGAGAGAGAGAGACAGAGAGACAGAGAGACACACAAAAGGACACAGCATGTGTCTACTGAAGGTATCAGTCCAGTCTGCAGTTATTTATCTCCGTGCATACTGTATGTAAGGGTGTTAACCTCATCTGTTCCTAACTGAGAAAGACAAAGTTGAAATGTAGCATATTACCATGCTTTTACCAGTATATAATAAATCATGAATATATCATTAGCTATGCATTCAATACCCTGTATGTAGTGGAGGAGTAGCCTAATTGCTAATTCTGAGAACGTGAGGAACTAGCTTCAGTTCCCACTGCAGCTCCTTGAAACCCTGAACAAGTCATTTAACTCTCCATTGTCCCGGGTACAAAACAAATTGTGAGCTCTTTAGGGACAGAGAAAGTACCTGAGAGTGATATGTGAACAACTTTGATTGTACCACACTTTTACCCATAAGGATTGCAATTCTATAAAGGGGCACCTATGTGAAGCCAATTCCAGTGGTTCCTAAACCTGTCCTGGGGGCTCCCCAGACTGTCAGATTTTCAGGATATCCACAATGAATATTCATGAGAGAGATTTGCTTGCACTGCCTCCACTTCATGCAAATCTCTGTCAAAAATATTCATTGTGGAAATCCTGAAAACCTGACTGGCTGAGGAGTCCCAAGGACAGTCCTAGGGATCACTGTCCTATTCTATACAGGAAAGTAGGTGCCTACTGTCCTGTATAGAGTAATAGTTTAATCAGGTATATACATGTGTATGTGGTTAGGTGGAAGCACTTATGCCAGCCTCAGAACTGGTATAAATTCTCATGCCTAGATTCTGGAGACACATGTATAACTTATTGTAATGCAGAAGTGTGAGTCCTGCCCACTCTGCACCCAGACTCCACCACCCATATGAATGCCCTCCTGCAAACTGCTTATTGTCAAAGATACACACATGGTTACAAAATAGGATGTAGCCAGAATATTGGGAAAAAGAAACCCAGGAGAGAACACTCTGCAGAAAAGACAAAAGCAGCAACAAATAGCAGAAGTGGCCCAGAGAAAGAAAAGATAATCATGGATTTGCCACATGCTACTTTATTGTAAAATGACCCAACTTGGCCAGCTTTGACACAATACCTTCTTCAGGGGTCAGCAAACTCTTCAATACAGAAAAAAGCAAATGGCAAATGTGAACAGGTTTCTTCTGAATCCACTCACAGCAAGAACTTGTCTCAGAACACCGTTATGCAAAATCAGCTGCTTTTAGCCGGATTATTGTCATATGCTGGCATATATGCATGTCTATGCCAGTATTCTGGTCATGTTGGTGTCCACTTTATAGAATTATCCCCTATATAGCCTGTTCAATTTTAAAATAAACTCTTACTGCCATAAACCTTTGTTTTATGCCCATAATGGCTTTTCAAATTACTCTGATAGTGAGTCGGATGTCCTTCTGGGCCTAAGGGAGAGGATGCTATGCCCATGGTCAGAACCAGGCTCCTCTGTACATATCTGGCTGATGGCAGAATGGTCTTTGTGAGGTACAGCATGAATAAAGATCCTTTCTGCTGGGTCTTCTAACTTTTAGGCCATAGGAAAGGGAACCCCAGCCTATGTGGCTCTTTCAAATATATAATTTTCCAATCAGCATAGTAGAGGCAGAGGAGTAGCTTAATCGCTAGAGCTGCAGGCTAGTTACTAAACAGCCCAGGTTCAAATCCCATAGCAGCTCCCTATGATTTTGGCAAGCCATTCAATCCTCTACCACTGGGGATGATTATAGGTAGCACTGGCAACCTCACCCTACCCAGGACCACCACAGCAGCTATCACACCCATGACAGCTCCCATAAGCCTTGGTGCATGTACACAGGAGACTGAAGAGAGAGTCAGCATATAAGCTGTCATTTATTTTATTTAGGCAATATTCCTATTTTGTTGCAAAAAGATGTCATGTTCAGAAACTATAGCATTTATGTTCTCAGATGAACCCCAAC
Organism: Microcaecilia unicolor; assembly: GCF_901765095.1. Classification (NCBI taxonomy): domain Eukaryota; kingdom Metazoa; phylum Chordata; class Amphibia; order Gymnophiona; family Siphonopidae; genus Microcaecilia; species Microcaecilia unicolor. The sequence continues at coordinate 393,716,449 of NC_044031.1, read as the reverse complement.
TCTCAACCGTAGGGCACCAGGAATTTAAATGCACAAAGACTACGTCAGCACAGGAATGATGAGAGTGCCTCATTAATATATGAACAGCACAGGTAGAGACATCAAGAACCTTCATTACAGAACATATAAATATATCTTTGTAAGATCGCTAGTAGCCGTGTGTAACAAGACAGCCTCATAGAGACATCATTAACAAAATAAATTCTGTGAACCTATTATCTTTTATTATTGATAATTTATACCACTCCCAGTTCAATGAATAAACAATTCTAGGAAAAAGACACTTAAGCAATGCATGATGTACTACTTTAGAATTAAGGATTAGTTTAAGGCATAGGTGTGGCAATGAAACATAAATGTCCTCATTTTACATAATTCATGGGTTGTGTTTATACTACATCCTACCAAAGCACAAATATAAACCAAGCATATCCCTGTTCTCTACACTGTTTTATTTGTCCCATAAGCATGAAAGGGATTATTGATACACATATACTGGAAAGAGGCAGTAACTCACAATCCTTTCTGATCTCAACCAAAGAAAAGATAGAATACCATACCACTACAGTGAATTTAGGGCTTATATTTTTCCCTGTACTCTTAAATATGATAATATTATCATTTTCTTATAAAAAATAATATGTAGGTACAAATTGTAGAGATTGCTGTTGTTGTAACACATGCCAACCCTATTAGTAAACTGAAGGGTGATAGTTCCTCCTCCATCTGTGGCTCTTATACTGTTCAGGATCTGCCACTACAAGCCTCTCCCCCTGGTCTCTGAAGATGGCCTATCTCAACTCCTCTAAACCACTCGCTGAGGTGTGACTCCACAACCACATGTCAAAGGAGTATGCACAAGAAACAGACCTTCTCCTTTGAATGCTTCTTCAAGTATCTCATAAGTACATAAGTATTGCCATACTGGGAAAGACCAAAGGTCCATCAAGCCCAGTACCCTGTTTCCAACAGTGGCCAATCCAGGGCACAAATACCTGGCAAGATCCCAAAAAAGTACAAAACATTTTATACTGCTTATCCCAGAAATAGTGGACTTTCCCCAAGTCCATTTAATAATGGTCTATGGACTTTTCCTTTAGGAAGCCATCTAAACCTTTTTTAAACTCCGCTAAGCTAACTGCCTTTGCCACATTCTCTGGCAATGAATTCCAGAGTTTAATTACATGTTGAGTGAAGAAAGCTTTTCTTCGATTCGTTTTACATTTACTACATTGTAGGTTCATCGCATGCCCCCTAGTCCTAGTATTTTTGGAAAGCGTAAACAGATGCTTCACATCTACCTGTTCCAGTCCACTCATTATTTTATAGCCCTCTATCATATCTCCCCTCAGCCGCCTTTTCTCCAAGCTGAAGAGCCCTAGCCACTTTAGCCTTTCCTCATAGGGAAGTCGTCCCATCCCCTTTATAATTTTCGTCACCCTTCTCTGCACCTTTTCTAATTCCACTGTATCTTTTTTGAGATGCGGCGACCAGAATTGAACACAATATTCAAGGTGCGGTCGCACCATGGAGCAATACAAAGGCATTATAACATCCTCATTTTTGTTTTCCATTCCTTCCCTAATAATATCTAACATTATATTTGCTTTCTTAGCCACAGCAGCAGCACACTGAGCAGAAGGTTTCAACCTATCATCAACGACCACACCTAGATCCCTTTCTTGGTCTGTGACTCCTAATGTGGAACCTTGCATTACGTAGCTATAATTCGGGTTCCTCTTTCCCCACATGCATCACTTTGCAGTTGCTCACAAATAAACATTATCTGCCATTTAGACGCCCAGTCTCCCAGTCTCGTAAGGTCCTCTTGTAATTTTTCACAATCCTCCCGCGATTTAACAACTTTGAATAACTTTGTGTCATCAGTAAATTTAATTACCTCACTAGTTACTCCCATCTCTAGGTCATTTATAAATATGTTAAAAAGCAGCGGTCCCAGCACAGACCCCTGGGGAACTCCACTAACAACCCTTCTCCATTGAGAATACTGACCATTTAACCCTACTCTCTGTTTTCTATCTTTTAACCAGTTTTTAATCCACAATAGAACACTACCTCCTATCCCTCCAATTTCCTCTGGAGTCTTTCATGAGGTACTTTGTCAAATGCCTTCTGAAAATCCAGATACACAATATCAACCGGTTCACCTTTATCCATATGTTTGTTCACCCCTTCATAGAAATGTAGTAGATTGGTGAGGCAATATTTCTCTTCACTAAATCCATGTTGACTTTTTGTCTCATTAATCCATGCTTTTGAATATGCTCTGTAATTTTGTTCTTAATAATAGTCTCTACCATTTTGCCCGGCACCGACGTCAGACTCACCGGTCTATAATTTTCCGGATCTCCTCTGGGACCTTTTTTAAAAATCAGCGTTACATTGGCCACCCTCGAATCATCCGGTACCATGCTCGATTTTAAGGATAAATTACATATTACTGACAATAGCTCCGCAAGCTCATTTTTCAGTTCTATCAATACTCTGGGATGAATACCATCTGGTCCAGGAGATTTGCTATGCTTCAGTTTGTAGAACTGCCCCATTACATCCTCCAGGTTTACAGAGAATTCATTAAGTTTCTCTAACTCGCCAGCTTCGAATACCATTTCTGGCACCGGTATCTCACCAAAATCTTCCTCGGTGAAGACCGAAGCAAAGAATTCATTTAATCTCTCCACTAGGGCTTTGTCTTCCCTGGATGTCCCTTTTACTCCTCGGTCATCTAGCGGTCCTGAGGGTGTAACCCTTTTCTCTTGGCCCTTCTTTGCCTGGTCTCTATAGGTGATTGGTGACTCACTTGTTTGGGCGAGCTAAAGGGTGGGGGGGACCCTGGGCTACACAGAATTTCTCTCTTTGTTTAATCCCCCTCCTTCTCCCTCCCCCCCCCCCCCCCACCGCCCCAAACTCTCAGACTCATACAATTTCCTCTGTTCCAAAGGTTGTGTGCTTAATGTATGGTGCACCAGAAAATTTGCTGCTGCCGTGTGATTCAGGAACAAATTAAGCACATGCTAATTATTTAAATAAGAGAAATCTCAAGCTTCTAAGGTCATATTCCCTTGTGCGCTAAAGTGCATTAATTCATGGCCATGTTTTTCCCTTTCCAAGGGCAATGTCAGGGGCTATAAAAACCGTCAATAAATATACATATAAATATACATGAGCACTACCACTTAAAAAACTAAAAACAACTTACAAACTAACCAGCTTTCGTAAATCTCTGAAAACCTATCTCTTCAACAAGGCAAACCACAACGATCAATTACTGAAAATGTAATACACCACCACTGCACCTTATATTCTGAATTGTTTCTTCCTTTATCTGTCTACCTAATTCTATTATATCATCCATGTTCTCTATGTAAAACCAATTGTTATCTTTCACTCTGGAATGACGAATGCCATAACGGAACACTGTAAGCCACTTTGAGCCTGCAAGTAGGTGGGGAAATGTGGGATACAAATGCAACAAGTAATAAATAAATAATAATATAAGAAAACATATATTAGTATAAATAATAATAACTCATATGACATATAAATAAACAATAAAATCATGTCACAAATGTGATGCCAGAAAACATATGTAAAAAAACCAATATATAACTGGCCAATAAATAATAATACATGCAGATAAATAGTGTTCAAACATACATGCATAAAAAGGTGGTGAAAATAATAACTCATATACCCAAGAGTTGTATTCCAAAAGTATCACGTAATAGTAAAAAATAAAAAGATGCCCAGTCAGTATGAAACAACAGAAACAAAAACAGTCCCTCTTTCTTAAAATATCTCTTGTTAAATATAAAACACTGAAAAGTGAGAAATCTGAATAAGTATGATGAATTTGCCCTAGGAAAACTCCTGCAATGCAGAACATTGGTAGTGCAGCTGGGCAATAAGCCCATATAACAAGCCACACGAATATCTAAATTGATAATAAATGGCATAATGCTTCAATTAGGGGCCCTTTTACAAAGGTGTGGTAGGGCTATCACACAAAGTCCCTACACATGTAGTCCTGCTTGCATCTACAGGTGTAGGTTGCAAAATAATAACCTACATAGTAAATGGCTGCCCATACACATGGAAGTCAGACATTTTGCAAAGCTACACATGTATCTGCTGGCATGCCCACACAAAGCTTCAAAAGACCCATTTACAGGTGGGTGTACACATAGGCAGAGTCTGGGTGGGACTCATACTTACTCGAGTAATATATATAACTCTGTATGTTACATGCACATCTCTGGCACTTAAACACATATACACTTATGCCAGACTAGCATGAGAGAGGCACTTTCTACAGTGAAAGACTATTGAATGTGTTAAATGACACTCTTGCCTTTGGTGATGATCACATACACCAAGAATTTAAATTATGTAGAGGTTGCTTCAATAATTTTAGTGGTAAAAATTGCTTAAAAACATAGGCATTATAAAAATGCATAGGTATAACATACACATTATAAAAATTGTCTAATTATAGGTCTTAATTTAAAAGTTGTAAGTATCCTTTTACTGAAAAGCCAAAGGTTAATTTAATTTTGTTACATGTAAAGTTCCATTTTGTATAGGGATTTTACATGGGGAAATGGGGCATCCAGGTAAGGTCATTCATAATTACCCCAGTATTTTACAAAAGGATCTGAAGAATTCAGAGGCTTTTATAAAATATTTATAAGGATACTGGCAACTCCATCAAACTGAAGATTATCTCATTTTTTGTAAACTATTGAAAACACACTTGATAAGTCAGATCTCATTCAACAGAAATAATTTGAACAGCATCCACGCCTGTTGTACAGTTTTTACCCTCTCAGTTGCCCCTCTAAGTTTTTTTTTTACCGTTCTTCTCATGGTAAAAAAATGTTTTTCTACCTATGGATTTCCTAGGATTTAGCATGCACTAATGGAATTAGAACATTATGCTTTAGTAAAAGGGTCCCTAACTGTTTACCATATCCTTTGGCAATGAGTTCCAGAGCTTAATTATGTCTTGAGTAAAAAAACTATTTTCTCCTATTTGTTTTAAATGTATTACTATGCAGTTTCATGCAGTGAAGTACTGTGGGGCTCTTAGCTGAAGGAAATATTTGGAAGCTGCTATTTCTACCAAAGGAGATGTTATAAAGGAATGACTGAAAGTGAACAGATGTAACTTTGTGCATTTACTGTACTTTTGTTCTGCAGATCCAATAAAGACATGTTGAAAGTGTTTCTAAACTTCTTCAGGTACCATACTCACTGTTTTCTTTATTCTGAATCAGAAAAACTGTGAATAATATTAAAACTTAAAGAAAGATGTTGTGTTTAACTTTGTATCAAGTACAATTTGTGTCAGCTCCTGTTCACTTAGGGATTCATTGAAACATATTATTTGGCCAAGGATGCCTAACGCTTGGCATGCAACTGTACAGATGTAGGAAGTAATCATAAAAGCTTTGGTGCTACAGAAAAACAGTAGATCAGAGAGGAGATGCTTTTATACCATTCTTCTGTGTTTTACTTCTTTATATATTACTTTTGTAAGCCAGGTATAACTGTCATACCTGTATTCAGCTTTCTTGGCCGCCACTGTACACTGAGCAGAGGGTTTCAACGTATCATCAGTGATGACACGTATCATCAACGATGATCCCTTTCCTGGTCAGTGACTCCTAATGTGAAACCTTGCATCACATAGCTATAGTTTGGATTCTTCTTTCCCTCATGCATCACTTTGCACTTGCCCACATTAAACATCATCTGCCATTTGGATGCCCAGTTAAAAAAGCAATGGTACCAGCGCAGACCCCTGGGGAAACCCACTATCTACCCTTCTCCATAAAGAATACTGACCATTTAACCCCACTCTCTGTTTTCTATCTTTTAACAAGTTTTTAATCCACAATAGAACACTACCTCCCATCCCATGAGTCTCCAATTTTCTCTGGAGTATTTAATGAGGTACTCTGTCAAATGCCTTTTGAAAATTCAGATACACAATATCAGCCAGCTCACCTTTATCCACATGTTCGTTCACCCCTTCAAAGAAATGCAGTAGATTGGTGAGGCAAGATTTCTCTTCCCTAAATCCATGTTGGCTTTGTCTCATTAATCCATGGCTTATGAATATACTCTGTAATTTTGTTCTTTATGATAGACTTTACCATTTCACCCAGTAGTGACGTCAGGTTCACAGGTCTTTAATTTCCCGGATCACCTCTGGAACGTTTTTTAAAAATTGGCATTACATTATCTACCCTCCAATCTTCCAGTGCCATGCTTGATTTTAAAGATAAATTACTAACAATAGTTCTGCAAGTTCATTTTTCAATTCTATCAAATGACTACCATCCAGTCCAGGTGATTTGCTACTCTTCAATATGTCAAATTGCCCTATTACATCTTCCAGGTTTATAGAGATTTGATTCAGTTTCTCTGACTTGTCAGCTTTGAATACCATTTCTAGCACTGGTATCTCTCCAAATCTTCCTCCGTGAACACCGAAGCAAAGAATTCATTTAATCTCTCCGCTATGGCTTTGTCTTCCCTGAGCACCCCTTTTACCTCTCGGTCATCTAGCGGTCCAACTGATTCTTTTGCCGGCTTCTTGCTTCTAATATAGCTTTAAAAAGTTTTTACTAACTGTTTTTGCCTCCAATGCAATCTTTTTTTCAAAGTCTCATTTTGCCTTTCTTATCAGCGCTTTGCATTTGACTTGCCATTCCTTATGCTGTTTCTTATTATTTTCAGTTGGATCCTTCTTCCTTTTCTGAAGGATTTTCTTTTAGCTCTAACAGTTTCCTTCACTTCACTTTTTAACCAAGCCAGCTGACGTTTAGCCTTTCTTCCTCCTTTTTTAATAAATGGAATATAATTGGCCTGGGCTTTCAGGATGGTATTTTGAACAGCATCCATGCCTGATATACATTTTTGACTTTTGCAGTGCTCCACTAAGTTTTTTTTTTTTCACAGTTCTTCTCATTTTATCATAGTCTCCTTTTTGAAAGTTAAATGCTAATGTATTGGATTTCCTGTGTGTACTTACTCCAGTGTTGGTATCAAATCTAATCATATTATGATCACTGTTATCAAGCACACCCAGCACCATTAACTCCTGCACCAAATCATGTGCTCCACTAAGGACTAGGTCTAGAAGTTTTCCTCCTTTTGTTGGCGCCTGTACCACCTGCTCCATAAAGCAGTCCTTGATTTCATAAAACATTTTACTTCCCTAGCATGCCCTGATGTTACATTTACCCAGTCAATATTGAGGTAATTGAAATCATCCATTATTACTATGTTCCCCAGGTTGTTAGCCTCCCTAATTTTACATCAATCAGTTCATTCTGGTCAGGTGCATGATAGTACACTCCTATTACAATCCTTTTCTCCCTTCAATCAATAGGGATTCCAAGATGTGTTTTGTGTGCTGTAGAATTTTTAGTCTATTTGATTCAAGGCCCTCCTTAACATACAATGCTACCCCTCCACCAATTTGATCCACCCTATCACTACGATATAATTTGTACCTCGGTATGACAGTGTCCCATTGGTTATCCTCCTTCCACCAGGTCTCAGAGATGCCTATTATATCTAATTTTTCATTTAGTTCAATATATTCTAACTCTCCCATCTTATTTCTTAGGCTTCTGGCATTTGCATATACACATTTCAAACTATGTTTGTTGTTCCTATTAAATCTTGCTCTGCAGTTGACAGTGATAATTTACAATCTTAAAAATCTGTCTGCTTTTTATTCAAAGACACAAAGAGGGGCATAATTGAAAGGGATGCCCAAGTTTTTCTGAGGACGTCCTCACAGGATGACCCCATGAAGGGGCGGGAAAACCCGTATTATCGAAATAAGATGGACGTCCATCTTTCGTTTTGATAATACGGTCGTGGACGCCCAAATCTGGAAATTTAGGTCGACCTTAGAGATGGTCATCCTTAGACTTGGTCGTTTCTGATTTTCGGCGATAATGGAAACTGAGGACGCCCATCTCAGAAATGACCAAATCCAAGCCCTTTGGTCATAGAAGGAGCCAGCATTCATAGTGCACTGGTCCCCCTGACATGCCAGGACACCAACCAGGCACCCTAGGGGTCACAGTAGTGGACTTCAGAAATTGCTCCCAAGTGCATAGCTCCCTTACCTTGTGTGCTGAGCTCCCCAAAACCCACTACCCACAACTGTACACCACTACCGTAGCCCTTACGGGTGAGGGGGGCACCTAGATGTGGGTACAGTGGGTTTGTGGTGGGTTTTGGAGGGCTCACATTTACCACCACAAGTGTAACAGGTAGGGGGGATGGGCCTGGGTCCGCCTGTCTGAAGTGCACTGTACCCACTAAAACTGCTCCAGAGACCTGCATACTGCTGCAATGGACATGAGTATGACATTTGAGGCTGGCATAGAGGCTGGCAAAAAATATTTTTAAAGAATTTTTTAGGGTGGGAGGGGGTTAGTGACCACTGGGGGAGTAAGGGGAGGTCATCCCCAATTCCCTCTGGTGGTCATCTGGTCAGTTCGGGCACCTTTTCGTGGCTTGGTCATAACAAAAAAAGGACCAAGTAAAATCGATCAAGTGCTCATCAGGGATGCCCTTCTTTTTTCGATTATGGGTCGAGGATGCCCATGTGTTAGGCTGTTAGGCACACCTAAGTCCCGCCTTTGCTATGCCTCCGACACACCCCCAAGAACTTTGGTCATCCCCTCGATGGAAAGCAGTTGATGACGCCTAAAATTGGCTTTCGATTATGCCGATTTGGGCGCCCTGGGAGAAGGACGCCCATCTTCCTATTTGTGTCAAAAGATGGGCGTCCTTCTCTTTCAAAAATATGCCTGCTAGTCTACTATGGTCCCTATTGCAACCTCGCTATCGGGATACCCTATCTTCCCTGTTTGGTGATATCTTTGAAAGATACCTTGTTTCGAACCATGCGCTTTTGAATGACTGTCGACTTTCCCCCAATTCTAGGTTAAACGCTGCTCTATCTCCCTTTTAAATGTCAATACCAGAAGCCTGGTCCCACCCTGATTAAGGTGGAGCCAATCATTCTGGAATACATTCCCCCTTCCCTAGAATGTTGCCCATATCCTAACAAATCTAAAACCTTCCTCCCTGCACCATCACCTCATCCATGCATTGAGTGGAGTGGAGTGGAGGAGTGGCTTAGTGGTTAGGGTGGTGGACTCTGGTCCTGGGGAACTGAGGAACTGAGTTCGATTCCCACTTCAGGCACAAGCAGCTCCTTGTGACTCTGGGCAAGTCACTTAACCCTCCATTGCCTCATGTAAGCCGCATTGAGCCTGCCATGAGTGGGAAAGCGCGGGGTACAAATGTAACAAAAATAAATAAAAAAAATTGAGACTCCAGATCTCTGCCTGTCTCTTGGGCCCTGTGCGTGGAACAGGAAGCACTTCTGAAAATTCTACTCTAGAGGTTCTGAATTTGAGCTTTCTACCTAAAAGCCTAAATTTGGCTTCCAGAACCTCCCTCCCACATTTTCCTATGTCATTGGTACCCACATGTACCAAGGCAGCCGGCTGCTTTCCAGCACTATCTAAAATCCTATCTTGGTGATGCTTGAGGTCTGCCACCTTGGCACCAGACAGACATCTAACCAGGTGATCCTCACGTCCACCAGCCACCCAGTTATCTACATGCCTAATAATCAAATCACCAACTACAACAGCCATCCTAACCCTTCCCTCCTGGGCAGAAGTTTCTGGGGACACTTCCTTGATGCGAAAGGATATTGCACCTCTGGTGGGCTAGTCCTGGCTACAGGATTACTTCCAGCTTCACCAGGGTGGCCTCCTCTATTTATCTCTCTGTCTCCCTCAGCTCCTCCGCTACTCTAGCCTGAAGAGAATGGACTTGTTCTCTGAGAGCTAGGAGCTCTTTGCATCGCGCACACACATATAACCTCTCATCAACTGGGAGATAATCATACATGTACCACTCAATGCAAAAGACTGGATAGCACCCCTCTTGCTGCTGGACTTCTCTCTGCATCTTAGTATTTTAGAGTTGTTTAATTAAAACTTCTTAAGGTACTAGGGATATCAGATGAATATAAAGAGCCTTAAGATTATATGGTATAATGTGTAATTTATTTAGGGTTTGCTTCTCAGAAACGAATTAAATGTAATTAAAACTCTAATGAAAACCCTCCTCTTGTTGTCCTAATTAGAATAATTGACTATAAATGAAGAGTTAGCATATCTGGATTTAAAAAGGGTTAGGACAAGTTTCTGGGTAAAAAGTCCATATTCTGCTATTGAGACAAACATGGGGAAGCCACTGCTTTCCTCGAGATTGGTAGGATGGAATGTTGTTACTATCTGGGTTTCTGCCAAGTACTTGTGACCTGCATTGGCCACTGCTGGAAGCAGGATACTGACTAGATGGGCTATTGGTCAGACACAGTATGGCTATTCTAATGTTCTTATCAAAGCAAGAAGATTTGGAACAATCCCAAGGAATTACAATAAAGAAATCATAAAGCTAGGTTCAGTAAAACTTCCTGCAGCTGCTCTTTTGACAGCACATATTTTTGAAATGAAAATGTTTTAACTGCTTTCCTAATGGAAGGTGATAAGTTGTTCCAGACCATTACTGCTCAGTATGGAAAAGAAGAAGATCATAATTTTTTATATTTAATTTTACCAACTGCTGGATATCGTAAAAGCAACTTTTCACATAGACTGTGAAAACTACCACCTCCAGATAATTGTACAAAATGAACCACATTAGGTGGTGCATGCCCATATAGAATTTTAAATATTAACAAGCGGTAACCAGTGAATCTTAAAGAAAAGTGGGGTAACTCTTTCAAACCTTTGCACTTAGAAAATTAATCTAGCCACTAAATTTTAAGCAGTTTGTAGTTTCCTAGATGTGATTTAGAACACTCTAAATAAACTGAGTTACAATAATCCACTAGAGACAGTGAGAATGACTGGACAACGGCAACCTGTCTGAAAATAGCACGTACTTTTCAGATAGGTGTATACGTGAGGGGACTCTGGGTGGGACTCACACTTATGTATATAACTTATATAACACTATAAGTTAGATATGTTTGTCTCCAGCATTTTGCATATATATTAACACCAGGTCTATGACTATTGTGACTTGCACCTAATCGCATATGCTAATGTTCTATAAATGAAAGTAGGGGCCCTTTTACAAACTGGAGGTACCCTGTTTTCCCAAAAATAAGACATCCTCTGAAAATAAGACCTAGTAGAGGTTTTGCTGAATTGCTAAATATAAGGCCTCCCCCGAAAGTAAGACCTAGCAAAGTTTTTGTTTGGCCCCGATGGGACATGGACACAGAAACCTTAATTTTTTTCGCTGCAACCCAAAGACGAAATAACATAAAAGAAATGCAAGAAACAAGACTGAGGTGGAAAATCTATCATCCAGCAGACTCCTACCATCCTCCTTCACGCTTTTGTGAAGATCAACTAAGTGAGTCCGGAAAGAAAAGAAACATCCCCCATGCAGAAATAAGAAAAGAAAATGAGTAACCGAGCCCTTTCGGCGCTGCTCCATCACCCAAGGGCTAAGTCAGACTAAAAGGATGGAAAGTGTTGCAAATGTACAGGAGGAGCGCATAAAGCGCCACCAACGGGGAACGGAGCTACCGTAGAATTTTTTTTTTAACGTTTGTAATATGGTAGGGATGATCCTGTGCCCTAAGCCCTCTCACAACCTCCCTAGACCTCCAGCCAGAGCAGCCCGGCCCCACATTCCATTACCTTCCCTAGTGCATACCCCTCCTCCATTCCCAGCCCGGCCAGGGCGGCTCGGCTCCGCTCGAGTCCTGCGATCACTGTGGGCAGATAGATGAGCCACGGCGTACTCCTGCAGGATACCACCCCCCACTTCAATACTGTGCCCGTCCCCACTACTACAGAGTACTACGGTATCCTCTGAGCTACAAGAGACTACTTGTGCACCCACGGTAAGAATTCTTCTTCATGAAAAAATAAGACATCCCCTGAAAATAAGACCTAGTGCATCTTTGGGAGCAAAAATTAATATAAGACACTGTCTTATTTTCGGGGAAACACGGTAAGCCCTACGCGGGCTTACTGAGCACCAGTTTGGAGCTACTACTGGCCCAACACAGGCATCAGATGTACCCCTGCCCCATGCTGGGGAAAAGAGTTCAATTTTTTGTGCACTGGTTACCTGGCAGTAATCGGGCAACACCGGTTACTGCCAAGTTAGCATTGGTGTCCTTACCGCCAACTCAATGGGTGGCAGCAGTGGTGTAGCCACAGGTGGGCCAGGGCCTACCCATTTAGGGGCTCAGGCCCACCAACAGTAGCACACCAGCTGAAGACTTCCCCCTGATGGTAACAAAATGCTCCTCTCCACAATACTTGCTCAGTTTTCAGTGCATGCCTGCTGCAGACTGCCAAGTTGGAGAAGCATTTTCCCACCACTGAGATGTTTTTTTGGTAGGGGGAGGGGGAGAACACTTGGTGCCCACCCACTTCTTGCCTAGGACCACCCAAAATCTGCTGTCTGGCTACGCCCCTGGGTGGCAGTAAGTGCCCCTCCTGCATGGTCACGCGGTAAGAGCAATCTTACCACATGGCCGTGTCTCTTTGCAGCCTTTTTACCCGCTGCAGTAAAAAGGGCCTCAGCGCATGCAAAAACAGCCACAGCCCTTTTACTGCAGCTTCGTAAAAAGGCCCCTAGATGACCAGTTTTCTTTACAGATTAGGCTCCTAATAAGTGCCCCTTAGGCACCAAAATGCAGGTGCTTCATTATAGAATTGCCCTCATTGTAGCTGGTTTATTGCAGCTCTGCTGTACAGTTTCCAATTTTCTGTTTTAACTCTTAACAAAAATCAGCTTTTCTTTAAGTTTAGGAAAATAAAGGTAGACAGCACCAAACAGCTGACATGCTGCTTGGGGAGCTCTGAGAAGGCTGGAAGTAACTTTGAAAGGGGAACTGTAACATATGTGGCACATGGGAGTAACAGGGAAAACTCTCTAACAGCAGCATGAGACAACCTCTCCATGCTAAGTAGAGATTGGAAGGGGAACCCTCTCTTCCTCTACTGCAGAATTCCGCTTCCCTGAGAACGATTCCAAATGCACTGTCTCCCAATGCCAAGAAATCCCCACCACCAACAGGGATATCTCTGATGTAAGAAAAGAAGAAATATGGGAACAATGACTAGCTGTCACCTCAACATTTCACTTGGTCCCTTCCTCACTGCTAGCAACACAGGCCATGGGGGTGCAGCATGTGCACAGTACTACTGGTCCCCGCAGCACCCCTCCCCCTACCAGCATGCTTCTGTTATAAAACTGGAAGCATGCCAGTAGAGGAAAGAGGTGGCCACTGGGATCAGCAGTACCGTGCATCAGCGGCGTACCGAGGTTGGCTGCCACCCCCCAGCACATCACCCTCTTCCACTGAACTGCATCACACACCTCCCCCCAAAGTGCATCATCCTCACCACTTGGGGGTGCATGGAGCAGTCAAGCAGGTATTGACTCTGCCAATCCCCTGCCCCAGAACAGGAAGTAACGTCAGAGGGGGCAGGAAATCGGCAAAGCCAACTGTCATGTGACTGCTTTGTGTACCCCCTTGCTGCCTGCTCCCGAGAAAGACCGCCTCCATCATCCCATCCTTGGTACGCTGCTGCTGTGCATGCTGCAAGTCCCCATGTCCTAGAGCAAAGCTCTGCAGTCCACTGGCACAGCCTCCCTGACTCCATGTGTGAGCTGTCCTTTCCTCACTGCCTGCTCCTTTTCAGCAAAGTGACATGGCCACTCCAAGTGCACTTTGAAGGGCACAGTTGCTGCTGCCCCCCAAATTCTACCACTCTAGGCACACTCCTTTTCTGCCAGGTAATAGGGCTAGCCCTACATTCACCAACCAGAGAAGCGGCAAAGTAGACTGGGTATCTTTATCTAGTTAACTTTGTCCAGATATTCAGAAAACATTTGGTGACACTGAATATAACCTGATATAGAGTAAATATTAGGACATTCTTCAGTCATTGAATGATAATATACCAGGGGTTATTTTGAGCATTGAGATAGATAAGTTGCTATTTCAATTGAAAGATATGATCTTTCAAAGTGAATGGGATATGTCGGCATTAGTGCACAGAAGCCACTAGAGTGGCTTAATAAACAGGCCGGGGTGTTAGTTTTGCATATATTTTGCACTGACTTTATACCAGTGAAGTGGGAACTGACATAATATTGGACTTTGCTCAAGTTGGGTGTTATTTGAATGGACTGGACTCTAACTTTTGATATACACTATTAATTGCCGCCAATTCCAGGCTCCGCCCTTTCTGCCTCGCCTCACCCTATGCCTGGAATAGACTCCCTGTGCCCATAGGCCAAGTACCCTCACTGTCCATCTTCAAATCTCTACTCAAAACCCACCTCTTCAATGTCACTTTCGGAACCTAACATTGTACCTAGTAACCTAGACTGTTCCAACTATTGATTGTCTGCTCCAATTATTGCTTGTCTGCTCTCCTTGTCCGTCTTGTCCTCTAGATTGTAAGCTCCGTCATTCTTTGTTTATTGTACAGCGCTGCGTAGCCCTAGTAGCGCTCTTTAAATGTCAAATAGTAGTAATAGTAGTAGTAGTAATTGGCATTTATTGTACCATTGCACTATTTTGCACAAAGTAGCACTTCAGAAGAAAAGTCTGGTAATGTGATGGAGCTCTTTAGGATCAGCCATTAAGTTGGCATATTCATATGCTAATGCTCCGGGGGCATTTTGTAATACAACACCTTTAACTGAATGACCTCTCTCTTATGGTGGAAACTGTGAGCCCTCCAAAACTCACTAAAAACAAGCTGTGCCCACATATACAGTGGTGGAAATAAGTATTTGATCCCTTGCTGATTTTGTAAGTTTGCCCACTGACAAAGACATGAGCAGCCCATAATTGAAGGGTAGGTTATTGGTAACAGTGAGAGATAGCACATCACAAATTAAATCCGGAAAATCACATTGTGGAAAGTATATGAATTTATTTGCATTCTGCAGAGGGAAATAAGTATTTGATCCCCCACCAACCAGTAAGAGATCTGGCCCCTACAGACCAGGTAGATGCTCCAAATCAACTCGTTACCTGCATGACAGACAGCTGTCGGCAATGGTCACCTGTATGAAAGACACCTGTCCACAGACTCAGTGAATCAGTCAGACTCTAACCTCTACAAAATGGCCAAGAGCAAGGAGCTGTCTAAGGATGTCAGGGACAAGATCATACACCTGCACAAGGCTGGAATGGGCTACAAAACCATCAGTAAGACGCTGGGCGAGAAGGAGACAACTGTTGGTGCCATAGTAAGAAAATGGAAGAAGTACAAAATGACTGTCAATCGACAAAGATCTGGGGCTCCACGCAAAATCTCACCTCGTGGGGTATCCTTGATCATGAGGAAGGTTAGAAATCAGCCTACAACTACAAGGGGGGAACTTGTCAATGATCTCAAGGCAGCTGGGACCACTGTCACCACGAAAACCATTGGTAACACATTACGACATAACGGATTGCAATCCTGCAGTGCCCGCAAGGTCCCCCTGCTCCGGAAGGCACATGTGACGGCCCGTCTGAAGTTTGCAAGTGAACACCTGGATGATGCCGAGAGTGATTGGGAGAAGGTGCTGTGGTCAGATGAGACAAAAATTGAGCTCTTTGGCATGAACTCAACTCGCCGTGTTTGGAGGAAGAGAAATGCTGCCTATGACCCAAAGAACACCGTCCCCACTGTCAAGCATGGAGGTGGAAATGTTATGTTTTGGGGGTGTTTCTCTGCTAAGGGCACAGGACTACTTCACCGCATCAATGGGAGAATGGATGGGGCCATGTACCGTACAATTCTGAGTGACAACCTCCTTCCCTCCGCCAGGGCCTTAAAAATGGGTCGTGGCTGAGGAAATAAGCAAAACTTCCGTTAGATATTTCCTAAACATGTCCAGGGGAGAGATCAATGGAGATTTTGGGAAGCCCAAAAGTCTCAAATTATTCCTGCGTAACTGATTTTCCAAATATTCAGTTTTACGGGACTGGAATGCTTTATCTTTAACAACCTCTGCTGAAAAATTTTTAAAAGTTTGTGCTTCATTTTCCAGTACCTGAACTTTAGTTTCCATAGTCTCGATCCGAATTACTGCTTGTTCCTGTGATTGTTTAACCTCCGCCATCTCTCCTCGCATACTAAGCAAATTTTGTTGAAGAGTGAAACTCATCCCTTGAATTGCTTCCCAAATAGAATCAAGGGTTATCACAGCAGGTTTTTTTATTCCTCGAAACATCTCGGCGGTTTCACCCTGCTGTAAAAGCGGGAGGGAAATTAAATCTTGTCCTACCGCTTCTGATATTCTCACAGGGGAAGAAGTGGCAACGGGGCCTCCAACAGATGCAGTCAGGGCCAAACCACTTCCGGGTATGTCTGATTGCCGCTCCACCAATGCCTCTCCTTCATCGCCGGGCCGCGGGGGAGCTGTGCGAAGAGGAGGACTCAGCGTCGCTTCCTCCAAACTATGTTCCCGATCTTGTGGGTTTACCGAAGCGCTCAAATTGACTGCCGGCGCTCGTAGCACCATCGTATCCAGTGTCGCCTGTCGCATGGTTGAGGAGTCTTTACGGCCTGCGGAGGTAGGTACCGTAGACTTCCCCTTCCTTTTTCCCATCGCAGGTTCCAAGGAAGCCCCAAGAGTTAGGCGTTCTTCTGGTAGTCAGGAGCTAAACGAGCGCACGTCTGTTCCAGACGCCATCTTGGACCGACCTTTTTTTTTTTTTTTTTTTTTAATTTTTTTATTTATCAGTTTCAATTTTATATTCATGCATTACACAAAAAAATATATGGAAATATGGAAATATACAAATTTGCAATAAACAAAGGTAAATATATCTAATAATTAGTCCCCAATATGGTCCAAGTACAAGGAATTTAACAAAAAAAGAAAAAGAAAAATTAGCAAAACAATGCTAGAAACAGAAGCATACATTTGAAACGCTGCCGATACATAGTTATATCATTCAAGTATTAATGAGATCATTCTTTACTACAAATAAATTTAAGTAACTTAACTGGGTCAAAAAAAAGATAATTGTAGAATCATATACTATCATACAACGGCAAGGGTATCTAAGCAGAAAAGTACCATTCAAATTAAGAACTCTAGATTTAAGTTGAAGAAATTCTTTCCGTCTTTTCTGGGTGTCCCTGGCCAAATCAGGGAATATTTGAATTTTTGCCCCCAGAAAGTTATCATTGATATGGCGAAAGTATAGTTTAAAAATATTATTTCGATCGAATTCGAGAGCAAACGTTATCAAAAGAGTTGTTCTCTCGGTTATAATATCTAATGAATCCTCAGACAATTATCCACCTGTTACCAGGGCCCAATATATATCGGGTGTTAGAAATGTAAGAGACATTGGTCCTACAGATATGAACTTAACTGATTTTCTTCAAGATTCATTAGATATTATAACCGAGAGAACAACTCTTTTGATAACGTTTGCTCTCGAATCCGATCGAAATAATATTTTTAAACTATACTTTCGCCATATCAATGATAACTTTCTGGGGGCAAAAATTCAAATATTCCCTGATTTGGCCAGGGACACCCAGAAAAGACGGAAAGAATTTCTTCAACTTAAATCTAGAGTTCTTAATTTGAATGGTACTTTTCTGCTTAGATACCCTTGCCGTTGTATGATAGTATATGATTCTACAAATTATCTTTTTTTTGACCCAGTTAAGTTACTTAAATTTATTTGTAGTAAAGAATGATCTCATTAATACTTGAATGATATAACTATGTATCGGCAGCGTTTCAAATGTATGCTTCTGTTTCTAGCATTGTTTTGCTAATTTTTCTTTTTCTTTTTTTGTTAAATTCCTTGTACTTGGACCATATTGGGGACTAATTATTAGATATATTTACCTTTGTTTATTGCAAATTTGTATATTTCCATATTTCCATATATTTTTTTGTGTAATGCATGAATATAAAATTGAAACTGATAAATAAAAAAATTAAAAATGGGTCGTGGCTGGGTCTTCCAGCACGACAATGACCCAAAACATACAGCCAAGGCAACAAAGGAATGGCTCAGGAAGAAGCACATTAGGGTCATGGAGTGGCCTAGCCAGTCACCAGACCTTAATCCCATTGAAAACTTATGGAGGGAGCTGAAGCTGCAAGTTGCCAAGCGACAGCCCAGAACTCTTAATGATTTAGAGATGATCTGCAAAGAGGAGTGGACCAAAATTCCTCCTGACATGTGTGCAAACCTCATCATCAACTACAGAAGACGTCTGACCGCTGTGCTTGCCAACAAGGGTTTTGCCACCAAGTATTAGGTCTTGTTTGCCAGAGGGATTAAATACTTATTTCCCTCTGCAGAATGCAAATAAATTCATATACTTTCCACAATGTGATTTTCCGGATTTAATTTGTGATGTGCTATCTCTCACTGTTACCAATAACCTACCCTTCAATTATGGGCTGCTCATGTCTTTGTCAGTGGGCAAACTTACAAAATCAGCAAGGGATCAAATACTTATTTCCACCACTGTAGATGCCTCCTTCACCTATAAGGCTATTATAGTGGTATACAGTTGGGGGTAGTGGATTTTGTATGGCTCTGTAGACAAGATAAGGGAGCAATGGTGAGATGTGAACCTAGCAG
This sequence comes from Microcaecilia unicolor, assembly GCF_901765095.1. Classification (NCBI taxonomy): domain Eukaryota; kingdom Metazoa; phylum Chordata; class Amphibia; order Gymnophiona; family Siphonopidae; genus Microcaecilia; species Microcaecilia unicolor. The sequence goes on along the minus strand of NC_044031.1, from coordinate 393,697,713 downwards.
CATCTTCATGACGTCAACAGCAGTGCCCCCTAGGGTGTCCCATTGCTCTCCTGGGATGTCTGGCAAACCAGTCTGCTAAAAATGCTACATCCCAATGGCTTGATTTTGTGCAATTTTAACTTGTGCATTTTTTTAAGTTTTGAAAATTTATGGCCTAAAAAGATAAAAAGAGTGGAGGAGTGGCCTAGTGATTAGGGTGGTGGACTTTGGTCCTGAGGAACTGAGTTTGATTCCCACTTCAGGCACAGGCAGCTCCTTGTGACTCTGGGCAAGTCACTTAACCCTCTATTGCCCCATGTAAGCCGCATTGAGCCTACCATGAGTGGGAAACGCAGGGTACAAATGTAACAAAAAAAAAACTCCCAAAGCACAAAACCTTGTTCAAAATGTTTTTTTTTCAAAAATGGTTATATTTGCTATTCAGATTTGGGATGTTTAGTGCAAAATGTCCAAAGTCCAACTTAGATATCATATGGAAAATGCCCCTCCACATTGTAAATTGTGTTTAAGTAGGCGCCTACTTGCTCTCTTAAACTAGGTACCTGCCATAAATGTACTCTCACTGCCTTTAATATCATTTACCCTACACTATGGAATGCCATTCCTTTGTACTTAAAACTGGAGATTGCTTTTCATAGGCTCAGATCTATGTATACTGAAGACACTATTTTAGCCCAGCCTTTCCCTTACAATGGACTTTAACAAAATTAACCCAAAAGGAGAAACACAAAATAATCCAAACACAAAAGTTCCCCTGAAAAAAAAATCTACAGTGAATGTAGAATTGTCTATACATACACCAAAGTGAAAAGTAACATAAATGTAATATAAAGTGAGTGAAACGTGGACCCTCAGCTTACTCAATGGCCTCCAACCACTTGTGTTTTGAGCAATAGCTGCAACAACTAAAATGTAGTAGTACTAAAATCCTCAAGCCACGGTGGCATCAGTAGGCTCCACGTCATGTGAATACAGTAATGTACAATAATAACAAAACTGAATATGTAAATAACCACTGACATACAAACAGTCTATAAAGCAAGTAAAAGTCCTGATCTCAAGAAAAAGCGCAGCAGGGACTTAAAGCACTGAGGGCTTCTTTCACAAAGCCACACTAGCGATTCCCATGCAGCAAATGAGAGGAAGCCCATAGGAATTGAATGGGCTTCCTCTCATTTGTCGCACTGAGAATCGGTGGAATGGACTGGCATGTCATTAACTACAGCTTGGTATGTGACTGGGTTCACTTGGACCAGGAGCACAAGAGCAGACACCAGTCTTATTATTACTATTATTATTTATTTGTGATACATTAAAATAAGTGGAGACTTGAAGTTAAATATTCTCAAGATGGGCAGTGGTACATAGCTTTTAGAGGGCCTGCTTCTGATACCCAGTGATGCAGCAGAATTCTTAATTTACCAATGCAAGTTACAAAATGTGCTTTTAACTGATTCTGCTATTAATGGTAATGGTAAATTGTTTTTCTATCCCGCTATTACCTCGCTGTTCTAAGCGGGTTACAATTTTTTAAGAGACCAGTTTCATTTAACTGGGAAGAAGGGCCATAATAATAAATTCAATAAAAAAGGGACAAAAAAATGTTCCAGAAGTTAAAAAGTGGTTTGAACAGGATGTCATGGGCAGATGATTATACAATCAAACCTGAATACGCTTTGGTTTATACTTGGAGAACAGGTTTGTAAGTGGCCTTATGCTGATGTATTTGGGAAGGTTCCTGGCATAAAGCTTGTGCTGCTCCCTTCTCTGTTCTTGGCCTTCACTACCTCTTCCTAACAATGCTTACACATGACCCAGGCTACTTGCCATCCCCTTCTGACTAACCATGCTGTCAATTTAAATCCTCTGTGATCAGTGTCTTTGTGTATATATACAAGTCTTTCTCTTTTGCCTACTAAATTTGCTTTTGCCATTATGACTTGCAAGTTTAGAAATTAATTACGTAGGCTATGAACATTTCTGCATGTAGCCTGTGGGATTTTTCTACACCGTTCTCCTTGGTGCGAGTGAAATCTTCCACAGCCAATCAGAGGACAAGTTGTATATGCAGTGACATCACCTGTCACTGGCAGAATCACAGCTCTGATGGCCACTCTTTCCTTTTCTTTTCCTCTTAGCAGGGAGAGGTAAAGCCAAGGAGTCAGTTATTATAATGAAGTTGTTTTGTTTAGAAAGGAATTTTGTTTAGGTATAAAAGCAAGAGAAAAATTTAAACCCCTTGTCTCTTTCATAGTAACATAGTAAATGACAGCAGATAAAGACCTGAACGGTCCATCCAGTCTGCCCAACAAGATAAACTGATTTTACATGGTATGTAATACTTTATATGTATACCTGAATTTGATTTGCCCCTGCCTTTCTCAGGGCACAGACTGTTAAAGTCTGCCCAGCACTGTTCTTCTACTAAAAGTTCTGAAGCTAACATCGAAGCCCCTTAAAATTTACATTCCAGCCCATCCATATCTATTCAGTTACGATCTTGATTTTTCCCTCCCACCAGGATCCTTGCGGTTAGGAAGGTCCTTAGATCTAACGCCTTAAGAGCCAATAGGATAACAAATTGTTAGCTGGGTTCTACTTTGCAGTGAATCTTAAAATAGGTAACAATAAAAATAAGGCTGTCAGGTTTCAGTCATCACACAGATACTGTCCTGCATTCTGGATAAACCAGGGGCATCTATTTCCCGCTTAATAGAAAAAGGAGGAGAGGAAGTAAGCTGTTTTATTTTTAATATCCTACTAGAGTGGCATCCAGCTGAATATTCCACCCAAGGCATAAACAAGAGGTCTTAGACAGCAGGAATATGTTTATGCCTCACAGCACTGGAAGAGAGCTCTCTTATTATAATAATTGAATGAAATGAGAAGAGTCCCTCACCTATGAATGAATCATTGAAACTAAAGGTTGATGATAAAAACCCAGATTTGTGATAATGGCTCAAATAAGGAATTCCTCCCCCAGACGCACTACTAAACTTTTATAAATTTCAGGTATAAAGTATAACATTGGTATAAAATTATGGTAAAATAGCCCCAGCTTTTAGCTGAGGTTATTTTACTGCCCAATGCATCCAGCTGTGACTTCCAGGAGAGGTCCCCCTGATCCAGTCCCTCCCCCAATCAAGATCCCAAACCCGATCAATAGCCCCCCCTTCCCCCCCAAAAAAAGAAATCCATCTCCCTCAATCAAGCCTTCTCCTTCTGGTGCTGTCTGCCAAAATGGTGTCCTTAGTGGGTATTCTCATGCAACTACCACTAGGGGTCATGTTTCTGCATAAGGTGGCCCAAGGAAGATGTGCCTTAAGGGAACCTGGGATTTGCCTTAGCACTTTTTCATATATGGCCATCATCCATCAGCTGGGTGTGCTTCACAGCCCAACTATACCCTGCTACTTGTGTGCCCCCACTATACTTTCAACCTGCTCAGCCTTGTCCAGCTTCTATTCAAGGACAGGCAAGCACTTTAGGGGAAAGGGAAGTGGGACATGATATACTGCCTTTCTGAGGTTTTTGCAAGTACATTCAAAGCAGTTTACATATATTCAGGTACTTATTTTGTACCAGGGGTAATGGAGGGTTATGACTTGCCCAGAGTCACAAGGAGCTACAGTGGGAAACGAACTCAGTTCCCCAGGATCAAAGTCCACTGCACTAACCAATAGGCTACTCCTCCACTCCCACTTTAGCATTATGACTGGTCCAGATGTCCCTGAAAACATATCTGCTGCTACCTGCTGCCTTGGCCATCGGTACCTACAAATAGGTACAGTATTGATTATACAGCTTGGAGATCTCCTACATATCAAATGCTGTTCTGAAGGGTGCTTGGTAATTGGGAGCTAAGATATGCAATAAACTAAACAAACTAAACTAACAATTTCTATTTCCATCATGTACCAGCATTTCAAAGTGAATTACAAAACAGGTTGTGTTACTCATGTCTAGGATGAAACAACGTTACCAAAAATATGCATAATAAATAACATAAGATTAATTGTTACAAAAATTTGCTGATTAAGCAGGTTTTACAAGATTGATGAAATCTCATATAATTAGACTGATGTCTCAATGAAAGCAGTAAACTATTCCAAATCTTGGTGGCTTAGTGGTGACAAAGATATCCTTCTATATTTGACTCCCTCTTACATCAGGAAAATGAAGAATAAATTGATAACTCATTGCAAATTCCTTACAAACACAGGAAAAATTAACAAATGCTACAGATAGTGGAGCTAAACCATACATTATCTTAAAAATTAAACAACTCTGTTTAAAAAAATATATATCTGTGCCTCCATTGAAGATACAACAATGGAGTAGCTCTGTCAAACCTACTTGCTTTAAAAATCAAAGTGTTGCCATACCCGCTTAACGCTACAGTCCCAACAACCTGCAAGGGCTATCACCCAGAGCAATCATTTCCCGGATGCACCATATCACTACCTTTGATGCTGCCTGGCCTGGCATAGTGATGTTGAACATCGCCACATCGTCTCCATTGTAACTTCCTTAATCAGCATCAGGGCTGCATGTTTGCCACCTTACTGAGGGAAGAGGCTTAGGAGACAGACCTCTTCTTTTCTGTAGATGTCCTGCAGTTGTTACTTGCAGTTCAGGATAGAGTTCTCAGGCTAGTTTTGCCACCCTCCTCTGACCCAGCTTGAATGTGTGTTGTTTCTGTAAATGACACAGCATAGCCCAGTATAGTTTCTTATTATTGGCCCTCTGACAGTAAATGCATGATGCAAAATGCTGATCCTCAAGAACTACTACTACTACTACTTATCATTTCTATAGCACTACAAGGCATACGCAGCGCTGTACATCATACACAAAAAAGACAGTCCCTGCTCAAAGAGCTTACAATCTACATAAGACAGGTAAACAGACAGAACAATTAAGGGTAAGGGAATAAAGAGGTGAGGATAAAAGGACAAGTGAGCAGTGGTTAGGAGTCAAAAGCAGTGGTAAAGAGGTGGGCTTTAAGTTTGGACTTGAAAACGGCCAAAGACGGGGCCAAACGCACAGGCTCGGGAAGTCTATTCCAGGCGTGAGATGCAGCAAGATAAAAGGAACGAAGTCTGGAATTAGCAGTAGAGGAAAAGGGGACAGATAAGAGAGATTTATCTACAGAACGGAGTGCCCGAGGGGGGGGCGTAGGGAGAGACGAGAGTGGAAAGGTATTTACTGCTGTGAATCAGCGGCAGGGCCATTAATAAGCATGATTCCAACTAAGGGTGGAAGTTATCAACATGGGCTACCCTTAAGACAGAATATTTTATTGTTAATTCAGGTTATTAGTAACTAGGGGGATCTTTCACTTAGGCATGCTGATGTCTTTAGTGCGCATTAAAAATAGGTGCGCACTAAACGCTAAAGACGCCCATAGGAACACATAGGCGCAAAATGCTGATCCTCAAGAACTGTAAAATGCCTGTAACTCCACCTCGGATTTGTTATGGGATCCCCTCTCTGCTTCTGTGGGCTGTTAGTGCTGTAACTGGGAATGGTAGCAGAACAGAAGATGAAAGGACAACCTGACTGGCAAGGGGTACGCAAGGACTGGACTTGGGAAACACTGCTTTATAGAGTTGGGACTTGGTGTTGATCTTTTTGGCGCCTAACTTTTAGCACTATATATAGAACCCCCCCTCCCCCAGTGTTAAAATAGTAATGCTGTGACACTACAGTACAACCTTTCACTTTTGTGGACCCACACAGCATATCCAACATTACTAGTGACTCTCATATTATTTATTTTATTTTATTTA